>NC_137510.1:21580000-21842500 GCF_041902795.1 Electrophorus electricus
ATGACATTTGGCCCTTTGTTGCCTTAAATTACCTTTGGCCCTTTGTTACATTAAAAAGGTACATCAATTTCTACATCCAAGAACAAATTTTCCATTGGCCAGTTTAGACGGTAAAAACTGGCAGCAACACTGCCCCTCTGATGTCTGTGCTAAGGGTGAGAGCCGCAGCTGTCAGACGCCACGGCCCTGAACTCCAGCCTCTCACAGCCTGGTGGACCAGGACGGACCCGCCGGGTCTCCGAGCCCTGTCAGGACTTGACGGGTCAGCTGGAAGTGTGGGGGTGGGGGAAGCAGCCATTAATCACTGGCAGGATGGGGTTCATGTCTCTCCGAGTCTCTCTCTCAGACCCCCCCCCCCCCCCCCCCGAGGGCCAAATCTGTTTTAGTGAGGTCAGAGAGTAGTTCAATTTCAATGCACGTTCGGAATATTCCAGCAAAATGTTGGTGAAAACAGCAAAATGCAAACACACACACATGCATACATTTGTTTTACTGCACGATGGCTGTCGGAAAGGCAGGAGTGTTTTTACACAGTGCACCGAGAGAAAGAAAGAGAGGAGAAGAGAGAGGGAGTGAGAGAGGGAGTGAGGGGGTGAGAGAGGGGGTGAGAGAGGGAGTGAGGGAGTGAGAGGGTGAGAGAGGGAGTGAGGGAGTGAGAGAGGGGGTGAGAGAGGGAGTGAGGGAGTGAGAGAGTGAGAGAGGGTGAGAAAGGGAGTGAGGGAGTGAGGGGGTGAGAGAGGGAGTGAGAGAGGGAGTGAGGGGTGAGAGAAGGAGTGAGGGAGTGAGAGAGTGAGAGAGGGGGTGAGGGGGTGAGAGAGGCAGTGAGGGGGTGAGAGAGGGAGGATGAAAGAAGGAGAGAGAGGGTGAGATGTGCCGTTTTTCCGTTTCTCCTCCCAAAGCTTATTGTGTATGTGAATAGGGACCCACTCAACTAGCTGTACATGCACTAACCTCGGTTGAAGTGCAAAGAATACACTGAGTCCAGTGTGTGTATGTGTGTTCAGAGCTCATTTTAATGGCAGCATGGAGTGTGTGTGTGTGGCGGTGGTGGGGTATTCTTGTAATAAATCCATCCTATCAATCTTGCCCAGTGGCCCAAAGAGCTCTTCACACTAGTATTTAAGAAAGAGCATTAACTCTGAAGAGCTGAGTGCTTGGCAAACAGACGCACTGGATGGTGTGTGAGCCTCGTTACTGTGCTGCACAGACACCCCTTTCGGCCCGTCTGCTTTTGTGGACGAAGCTTGAATGGGAGATTTGTTGAAGGGCAGCGCAGCGCAGGCAAAGCGGAGCGAGTTGGACAGAGAGCCACCGTGCAAACCCGGCGGACCCGCTCGGCTGGCTCGCCCGTCTAAACCGTCCATGTGCGTGTCTCTGTGCTGCTGGTGGCCTGCCTGCTGCCTGCACATCCCCGAAGACCAGGAGCACCAGCCGTCCCCGCGGGACACCCCCCCACCCCACCCCACCTCGCCAGCACCTCCGGCCCGGAGCCCCACACGACCCAGCTGAGCGTCACTGCCTCTTGCACCAGAGCACCAGCCCCCATCACACCCACCCACACACACTCCCACCCCCATCCTTAACATGCACCATTTC
Organism: Electrophorus electricus; assembly: GCF_041902795.1. NCBI lineage: Eukaryota > Metazoa > Chordata > Actinopteri > Gymnotiformes > Gymnotidae > Electrophorus > Electrophorus electricus. The sequence goes on from NC_137510.1 coordinate 21,581,597, forward strand.
TTAGGGGCCTGCTGGGATAGGGTCAGGGGTCAGAGGTGAGAGGTGATTCTTCACTGAGACACATTTATTCGGCCCCGCCCCGCCCCGCCCTCCCCTCTGCTATTCTTCGGTGCTCTCATTGTCTGGTTCCAGCAGTGCTCCACCTTTTCGCTTGGACCCTGGCTCGGCACTTATGCCTTATTCTTTCCCTCTCACCCAAAAAACCCCGAAAATCCGACATAATCCTACATCCTAGATCTTTACCTAAGTTTCTGTTTATGGATACCTATCCTACATATAGTGGTATAGTATTAGAAATCACTTTGCACTGAGAAATCACAGAGAAATTGTTCACTTATTTAATTAGCTTTTGTTATATGCCAAAATGATTCATAGAAAACATTCAGGTGGACCAATTGAAATGTTTTATCATCTTTATTATAAATGTCATTCTAACAGTTTTCAAACCATTGTATTTGTGTCTCTATCTGTGAAATGAATGAAAAATCATTTTTAAATGTATGAGACAAATCTGATCTGTTGCATTATCTAACTTTTATTTTCTTTGCAGTCTTAACCAGGCTGACAGATTACCACATTTCTCTGTCTCGTTCTTTCTTTCTCCACAGACGGTCACCTATTGTCTCAGGCAGCACGAGCCACATACGCCCAGCTCTGTCGCAGACAACGTCAGACGGGCCCAGCCCAGGGGAGAGGGCAGACGAGGTCGACGCGGGCCGACGCGGGCCAGCGCAGGCCAGCGTGTGACTAACTCTCATTTCCATACTCCCATCATATGCGAACCCCACCTACATGAGCCTGGAGGAAGCAGGACGCGCAGGAGCTGCTCAAGCTCAAGTACAGGGGTCAGGAGAAGAGCAGCAGCCTGGGAACCGCAAGCAGATGGCATGATGGGATGGACGAGAGGACCGGACAACCAGTTTAAACTGCGCTTACATGCAGCACCTGCATCAGTACCTCTGCATCCATCTATGCAGCACCAACACTGCGTTTTATACTACACATGAAACATGGCTACGCGTTCACACAAATGCCTGAAATGGACACAGATGACTGGGATGCAACTGTAAACTATGAACTTTTAAAAAGGAAATGGAAATAAGAATCTTCAAATCAGTTTAGTTTAATGTGAACAGGGAACAGAGATTACGCTGTGTGTGCGCCATACTGTTGCAGGTCAAAATGTCATTATGTCGGTTTCTGTGACGTTAAAACAAGATGCTCTTAATGTGGGGTAAAAAGTTTAGGATATTAAAGCTTTTTGAGACAACCTTACAAAACTTACAAAACCCATGGAGTTTAGACACAGCTTTAGGCACAACCTTCAATAATACACTTTTAAAGTGCTTTAAATGTCGTTATCTACCAAACTGTTCTAGTTTGCCTGGCTGCATATGGCATGTGTCTGACTGGGAACACAAATAGCATAATAGGAAAAAATACAAGTAGAAGCCAGAGACAGCACAGCCAGGAGGAAGAGGTGTGCGCATAGAGCCCTCCGCTTAAATCTAGGTGTCAGGTTTCTTTGTCCCTATACCGGATCAATGGATGAATGGATTAAGCAGCTTCACCAAGCACCTCTGATGGAAAGACAGTGATAGAGGGAGGAACTGATTGAGTGAGCTCAGCGTATAAAGGTGGGTGGCCTCTATCACAAAGGATGCGCTGTCTCCCCTTTACTGTATGTTTAGCCTTGGAAGATATCATGGAATTGACCAAAGTGTACTTTCATTATAAACATCATCAGTAGGTTCACTGAATCATGACCCTGTGAGTATAGTAGCCGGTTCAGTCCAGCAGTTCTATACAGTCACAGCCATTCAGATGCGGTGGTGTTGTATGAGCATTACGATCATTCTAATGCTGTCTGACTGCAGTGTTTAAGGGACCCCAGTGTTGGAGGCAGGGAGGGTAATACACAGTGGAGTGGCATATAGCCCATTATCAGAATCCAGCTGGAGCCCTACTCTTTCATTATGAGTTGAGCGCGTGTCTGTTTGTGTGTGTGTGTGTGTGTGTGTGTGTGTGTGTGCGTGTGTGTGTGTGTGCGTCTGTGCATCTGTGCAGGGGGTCAGAGTTAGTAGGGGGAAGGGTGTGAGCCCGGAGGTCATGGCCAGGCCCGGGCCCGGTTAATCTAGTCTGCCCAAAAGCATCAACCTTCTTTCATTTATCCTCACACACACACACATCATTGCGTGTGTGTGTGTGTGTGTGTTGGGTAGGTGGGCATATGTATGTGTATATATTCACAAGTGCAAAGAATTAACAGATTGCTGAATGTTTTGGTTGTAGGGACGGACACGCAGAACCAATCAGGTTTGCCAAGAGCCAATTTTGTTTCATGGCCAGGCTCCATGGGGCAAGTGTCTAGAGCTCACAAGTGCCTCCGGTAATGGGAGATTAGCAAACACCTAGCTAACAGTAGTTCACTGACCCATTTCTAAAAAGGGAATGAAATCCATGCTGTCTCATAAAGGCTCTCCAGAGATGCATCAAATCAGACGGGAGGATCTACAGCACACAGCTGCCTGTGCTGTAGGATATCTACAGCACACAATGTCTGAGCCAGACCACAAACACTCTCAGAGACCACAACCTCCTCACCATACTACCCTCTGGAAAGCGCTATGGGTCCATCAGGACATGTACATAAAGGCTAACAAACAGCTTCTATCCCCAGTGCCATCAGAGAAGTGAGCTCCATAACAAGCTTTTCTATCCAACCAACACCATCCACATCCTTCAGGCACTGTTACTCTGTTACACTGCTGGGCACTGCACTCTAATTTCAGTGCACTAATTTAATTGTCATTGCATTGACAAAACATTCGAACTCTAAACGTAACTAACTACATGTAGAACCGCATACGAAAGGGTTTATTCACTTGTGGTGAATGTGGGTGATTCAAACCTCAGAAGTGCTACCGTTCATCTCAGTGGTTGTGTTCTCCTACATAAAAGAAGTAATGGGAAGCCATTGTGTTGGAAAGCCTATCCACATCTGAGGAAAACGGTACACTGGAATGGCCAAGGTTACCGCTGTACTGTAGACTTAGTTGTTCCGTGCAACACGGCTAAAAGGCACAGAGACACTTCGTTCACTGGCTTAGGCTGCAAATGATTTGAGACGATTTAACATCCATGTTATGCTCAGTGCTTTTAGTGGAGATAGGAGAATCCAACTGATAAGGTTCGGTTTTATGAACACGAAAGATAGTTTCTTAACCGATACCAAAAACACGTAAGATTTTATGTTTCGTTGGCTAATTGTGGATAACGCGGGCATTAATAAAACTTAGCGGATGCTGGCTGTGTGAGGAATAGGTGTATTCATCTACATTCCTGACGTTATATTTTAAATCATTTTGATTGGTATGTATCAATATTAAATGCTGTAATTTGACAACATGACACATTACAGAAAAACAGTGGCTAGCTAACGCTACCAAATTACAAAACAGAAAAGCCTTCGACAAAACCCCATAGTGTTTCCACAAATTGTGCTAATCACAAATGAATCACCAAATCCACTGTGATGCTTGTTACGCTCATGTAAACATCTAAGCGATATTAAAAAAGCTCATGTAACTAGTTAACTATAACACATGGTATAGGTTATTAAGTTAACTGACTAACTAGCTAACAAATCAAAACTTTTTGCTATTGGCACAAAACTGACCGCACCCTTCTTTTGTGTTAGGTCCAATTCAGGCTGTCTTTTTAGTTTTGATTATTAAATGACCGATGATAATAACAATAACTCACTACTTGAGTAGTCTTTGTACTATATACTTTCTTACTTAAGTAATAATCAGAATGCTTGTACTTCTACTTGAGTAATTATTAATTTTAAATAACGATACTTCAACTAGAGTACAATTTTTGGTTACTCTCCTCCACTGACCCTGAGCCTTGAGATACTGGGCAAAAGGTGGAGATACAAGGCTGGCATGCTATCCTTACCTTGCACCACCAGGCGACCCAGGGCTGTACGTCTCATCCTGGTACCTGGTCTGTTGGCTGAGCACACATACACCCCAGAGTGCTGCAGGGAGACGTCTGAGATGATCAGATTACCCGTGCCCAATACTTGGATGCCCTCTACGCCAATAGAGCGTCCATCTGGGAGACACACACATACACAGGAAGTGAAAGAGAGGAGACTTGAATGAATTATAAAAAGCCAACACGATCACAGATTCTTGCATACTGTGACAGATATGTCCCCACATACGGTCCACCATGCTGTCCACTCTACAGCATATCACCACAGGTCCACCCCACAATAAAACACTGCAGATCAAGTCGTTATGGAGGACAGATACTCCATAACTCAACCATCATACTATGCAACAGGTTTGCAATACCTCTCTAGCAGATAAAGACGTTCCCTCCGGCTTTGGAGTCTTCCCGGTAGCCTAAGTATTTGTGCGGCAGGAAGAGTGAAGACAAAAATGTTACCCTTACCCAGCCGACTCCAGGATACAATGGGCCGTGGGTTGCCCGTAGCGATACACTCCAAGATGGCCGTTTGATGGATGTTGATAGTGAGATTCTGAGGACCAGAGAGAATCACAGGCTCCTTATAGGCACGAGGAGTCGCCACTGTGAAAAGAGAGCGAGGGTAAGGGAAGGCATGAGGGAGGAGAGGGGAACAGAATGGCTGAAAGAGGACTGCAATGTCACCAATGGCTAAGACGTGTTCTGATGTGTAGGTGTCAGATATACAAGTTAGTATTGTTGCTGGTCTCACCAGTGACAGTGAGTTGGGCCTCGTTACTGTAACGTGTGTTCGCAATGTTTCTGGCCACGCAGCGATACAGTCCGCTGTCTGCATGACAAACACCAGTGATCTGCAGAATACCATTAGGCAGCAGAGTGTACCTAAAGAGAAAGAGACATCATCACCATAAAACAGTTATCTTATACTTGAGCAGCATATTAATTGGTATTTTAGTGTGTCTGGTTATAATTGGTGGTCTATATTCAGGAGACAGAAGATGTGTAATGCAGTTTGTGTGTGTTGTTGGTGTGTGGGATGAGTGTATTCATAATTGTCTGCATCCAGGAGGACCGATATAGGAGGTATAAGGGCAGTGTGCATAAGTGTGTTTAACCTGTCCTCATCTGTGCTGAGTGTGGTCCTGTTCCTCTCCCAGGTGATGGTCGCCTCAGGAATTCCATTAACAGCACAGTGCAGACGTGCCACCCCACCCTCGTCCACGGCCATGGACTCGGGGTGAGTGTGAAACTTGGCAAGCGCTGAGAGAAGCAATAAAAACAGAAAACAAAAACAAACATGACATATCTTCAAGGATCCACCTTCTCCGTATCCTCCCTTGAAACATGCAGTAAAAGCTGCTTTGAGTGGTTTTCCACTGGCAAACTAACACCAGGAGACCTGAGGATCAATAATGGAGGCAGAGCTTTCAGAGGGAGAGTGGTACCCATGGTAACCTCTGGCCTAATGGGGGACCCAACAGAGCCAGAGAGGTCAGTCCGAGCGAAAGGAAACGAGAGAGGGAGCGAGGTAGCAGAAAGAGGGGTTATCAGGTATTAAAGGGTCTCTAGGTGAAATCTATTGCATTACAGTGCTGTAAAGCATTAACCACAATAAGGCCAGGAGAACAAAGCACAGCTTAGCTTCCCATACATTCCAGTACCGAAAGTGTAAAGCTATCTTTCGCATTCCATTTGGCAAGCACAAATGTACAAGACCGATTCAGCCAAGTGGTCAGACCCCAGGAAACCCCATAAAAAGTGACGCCCTTTGTAACAGAAATGAAGAGGTACTGAATCCTTGGCTGAAGCATTTCCACAGAGGGCCACTCACATGCCAGCTGCACCCGCGCCTTGCGGCTGACCAGCATGCCATAGCGGTTGCGCACCGCACACTCGTACTCTCCCGCGTCCGTCTCGTTGCTCTCGCGCCGCTTCTGGAAATTCCGGATCAGGAGCATGCCGCTGTCCAGCACGGCCATCCTGGTGCCCGTAGTGATGGGCATGCCATTCCGCCTCCACGTAATAGTGATAGGCCCCTCCCCCTCCACCTCACAGTCCAACATCAAGGGGCGATCCCGCACAGCAATGACATCGCTGGGCTCCTTGATGAAGGCCAGCTCGGAAGCTCCGCCCAAACCTGAGGCGGAAAGTAGAGCTGAATGATCATATGGCGTAAAGCTCACCTTACCTATCGATCTGAAACGGCCGACAGATGCTTACAAATATCACGATGAAGACAAAGAGGAAGATGTCCTGCAAATGTTGAGATGAAGAGGGTGGAGAACGATAAGACTCCTTCACGGTGAAGATGATGATGGAGGTAATGATGAAGATGAGGATGATAATTACAAATATGGCACATCATGGAGCATGGCGGTGAGCTGATGGAGAAAAGATGACATCATTAAACAGGTGACATCGGACATTTCACTGTGTGAGGGTCGCTCATTTTTCCAGTTTTTACGGAAGTCAGCCACACTACGGTGGGAGTTAGGTAGTCAGTGTGGAGGTTAGAGGCTTCGTCTCTGGGTGGGCCTGTTCGCGCAGACCCAACTTTATGGAGCTGTAAATCCCGGAAAGGGCACGCTGAAAACGAGGGCCAGGGAGAGAGCGACACCTCCTACTCCTGTAATGGCTCAGAGAGCGTGCTTTAACATCAACGCTGACATCACTGCTCGTTTATCTGCCGCGAGGTAACGAGCGAACTATGACACGTACTGTATTAAAGACATTCAGTAAATTGTTGAGGTAGCAGACTGAAAGAATTCCTTACAAACACCATTTGGGTAGGAGTGTGATGCTGGGATTTGTCAGATTCTGTAAGTAGTGTCAATACAATGAATAATTATTTAGCCCATGTAAAGTCATCCCATATCCCTCATTGCAGGGGGAGTGGAATGCTTCTTTTTTAGCACCAGTTAAACAGAAGTAAATTTGCATCAGTATTTAATCCATCTCACATACAGGATATGGACATGTTTTCTAGTACACTTTGTCCAGAATTTTCAGATCAGTGCATACATATCGATTAAAATTTGTGCGGTGGCACATTAAGAGGCTTTGCTTGCAATGAATATCATTGAACAGGTTGCCAAGTTACAGTCAAGGTATATAAACCAGTAAAAGAAGCGGAAAGAGGGGAAATCAAGCGGTTGTAGCTCGCACTATATTATCGTATGAGCTAGATGGCATCAGTGATGCAGGGTGAGTTCCCATATCTTATAGCCCTGTAATTCCAAAACCATTACTGTCCAATACGCAGGGGACGCTGCTGTCCCTATCTGGCAACCTCAGAGTGCCCCGATGACAGCTTCATTCCCTCTGGCGTCTGTGGGGTGTTCGCATGAGAAAGTTGGGAACAACAGCGCAGGAGGGGCCAAAGACTGGCTGAAGAGGGACTGCTCCAGGCTATTCATCTCATCTGAACTTGCACTTGACTTTCCCCAGTCTGATTGATGGCTCTGTTAGTGTCCCCCACCCCCTCCCGCCACAATCCCTCTCCATCACCCCAAAAACAGGCGCACAATGCTGTCCAATAGCGCGGAGCCATTCATGCAGCGAGAGCTGCAGCGATGGCAGAAGTGGTGGGGAGAGGGATGGAGGAAGAAGGGGATGGGGTCGCATGGTTTGGGGGTTCGGGGGTAGACCAGTGATAGCACTCCGTCTTCGCTCCCACCACATTATAACTGCCCCTCCACCCTCATCCCCCTAGTTCCGCCGCCCCGCCACACCCCCCCACCCACCCACCCCCACCCTTCACTGTGGAACCATCTGCCTTCTCTCCCTGCCCCCACCGCGTTTTCCCCTTTTCACTTGAACTTGGGGGTGACTTTCCCATGCCACCCGATCACTCAAACCTCGCCCCGTCCCTGCGCCGCCACAGACACGCTCACCCCCCCCCCACCCCCCCAATTCTCCCCTATCTTATTTGGGGTGCCACCACTGGGTGTTTCTCTAAGGCACACCCCGAAATCTCCCTCTCTCAGCTGTCCCCTAAAAACACAACAAAACACTCCAGATGTACTTGAACTTGAACAGGCCGAGTTGTAAAATTGAGAGCCTGTCCCCTCTCGTCTCCTCTGACGGCTGACCCCTTTTAACGATGCAGTCGTCCAGATTGAACCTCTGCCTGACCCTCTTCATCTTCCTCATCATCTTTATCATCATCATCATCATCAACATCAACATCAACATCACCGTCTCACCCCTACTTCTGCAGTACCAGCCCAGCTTCTGGTTTCATTTGTCCATATCTCAGTAATCTCCCCTCATCTCCATTCATCTCCATTCATATGCGTAAAGCCGGCCTGCAACCACCCCTGAGCCGCCGCACGCTATAACCAGCACACTTGTGCGGCAGCGCCAGGTAAATCGCTATCATCATCAAAGTCTTCGTCGCACTGTCACCGCAGAGCTGTGGCCATGGCTTCGGGGCTCCGCGTGCCTCTCAGGCGCTTGGCTCTCCTCCAGCACCTGCTGTGTGCATGACACAAAGAGCTTGGGGAGTGAATCGGCTGCACTTCGTGGCGTGCCTCTGGCCTCGGTGGTGCTGCAAATTAAGGCCTCCTTAACAAACGCAGCCAGCTCGTCTGCTTCCACCTAGAGTGTGGTGCACATCCGCCAAGGCCGCGTGCTGGGTTTTAGCTGGAGAGGATCGCAACGGACTACGAAAACAGAATAAGCATTTTATTTCTGTCACAGCTTCTGAGGTTAGGCAGAGCTCTCATGCATGCTGCCTGCTAGAGTTTCTCTAGCACCTGGACATGAGAGTCTCTATAGGCAGTGAACGTAAGCTGCTTGCATCTAAAGAGCTTTACCTCTACCAAGGCTTTAGAAGCTGCGCGACCATGATACAGCCAGGGCAGCAGTAAGATTCTGAGTCAAATTAGTACCATTTTAACACAACGGCTCTGACTAATTTACCATCTCTCTACTCATTTTGGTATCGACTAAAATATAAGGTTTTTGTTAGAACATGTAAAGAGAGATTTTTTGGACGCATTTTATAAGTTGTACTATTTATTTGAATTGTATTGCTGGTATAACTTTTCCCGAATGCAGTGATCGTGTCGGCAACAATGGCGCCTTTGTTAAATTAGAGCCACTTAGTTATGCTTACGGCCCCATCTGTATTTGTCGCGCCCACAATAGAGAGCCCATCTCCACTCGTAAAGTGCTATTGGACCTCCTGGCCCCGCGTGTGACTGGGAGAGCGAGTTTGGGGATAAATTCACCTCCCATCTGGGTGTCATTAACGAGCAGGGGACTTTGGAGTTTCACCCTGAACAGAGGGATCCCCGCCATCCCCCACCCCCATGGGCAGACGGTGACCCTAGCTCCTAAAGGTCATGAGAGAGTGGGTGCGGGGCAACGAAGAGGGAGCAGCTTGTGTTCGATAACCAAACCAAAGTATAGACCCCTTTCTTTAGTTTATTGTCCTAAAGGCTGGCCATGAACTTCACACTTTGTGACTGTGGTTGTTTTTCGTTCTGATCCCCCCACCACCACCAACAAACACACTTGCGTGCACGCGCACACACACACACACACACACACACACACACACACACACACACACACACACACACACACACACACACACACACATAGGTCCAGGGTAACACGGATAGGGCAAACATGGCTAAATCCCCTTATTGGTAGCCTTTTTAATGTCTGCAGCGGCTCGGACAGACAAATGAAATTGTGCTGAAAAAAATCTAAATTGAAATGTTTCTCTACATCTCTCTGAAGCTCTGTGAGCCACTGCCTATGTGTAAAGGAAGACATAAGCAAAGTTTTGGGCCCCCAGGCTACTAGAAGAAAGATTCAAAGATTGATTCACAAAGCTGTGTTTGTTTGTTTTTCAATGTCATGCTTTAGGTCAACTGCTTTAAAAGGCTAAACAGTTACTGTTTAAATAGATCTAGACATTAGATGCACAACAGTACCCAGAATGCCCCAGGTGTTATGACAGCAGGATTATACCAAAAGTCAAGTTAAAGTACCTTATCCTTGAAAAACTGGGAATATACCTCAAAAAGAAAAACATTTATGTGTATTGTGTAGGCCTACTGAAGTGATGTGAGGCAAGCCTGAAGACAAAGGGTGGGCCAGAACCAAACCCAGGGGAGTTAAAACAGTGTGAAATACAGTATATTGTGCTGGGTCATTAAATCTTCCTTTATGGCCCCTGCTGTAAATGTTTTATAGTCTGATGCATAGAATGAGCCACTACAGCCTGCTGCCGCATTCACCCGCGGTGGTGCCTCCCGAGCCTACGTCGGTCTCGGGGCAGACAGACACAGCGCCGCGGCCTCTATGGCTCGGTACAGAGAGACTCCGTCTGAGGAGTTCAGTGTCTCCACCCAGCAGGAGCCGGGGAGCCCACGGCAGGCCTATTGTCTCCTTAATGGGAGTTAACTCCTCTCTCTGGCGAGCAGACTCATGCTCCTTTTCTGCCAGTGCAGGCACCCAAATTCACAGTTCATACGCATTGTTTAGCGAGGGATGCTCATTAATGGGTGCAAGCCAAATGGGGGAATGTGTGTGCATAAGACACACGTGCAATTCCGTTTGAGGTGTTGGCCAAATTACCTCCGGCACATGCACTTACATCCTCCTTACTACCCCCTGGGACTTGTTGGAGGGTAATTAAATTAACACACAATTAGAGGGAGTGGGTACAGTTGGAGTAATTGAAATGGTATTAGCTTATTATAGAGTTGACCCAATCTGTAGATATGGACTCTACAGATCTTCCATTAAGACTTTGATGACTGTCATGCTTTTTCAAGTGCAATAGCATTTCACTTACTAGATATGAACCACACAAAAAGCAATGGACAGCGAAAATCATCATATTAGGATCACTGGTCTCCACCCAACTGTTCCAGAAATTTCATCCATCGCACTTAGTCACACTAACCCCAGTCAAAAATATCACTGTGCTGGGGGAGTGAATCCGGCTCTACATGGACCGTGGACATAAAGTTTTAAGGGCCGATGTGAGCAGTAAAATGTACCGTACATACTCTTTATTCTTGGACACCTGTGTGGACATGGACGGCGTGGTTCCATTACAATGACAATGGGTTAAAATATGTACTCTGCACTGATCTCTTGATACTGCTTAAGGCTGCCACTCTCAGAACACACAAGACACTTGTCTTACAAATGGGATGTGTGCATTAAAAACCACTATACCATACTCACTATCACCAAGAAGCACTTATATAAATCTCTCTAGTACAGTGAAGCGGTTAAGCAGTATTCATCACAACGTAGAGAACAGTGCATGCATTATGGAGTGCAATAGCAGCAATTCTGAGGTATATTGGAACTTCTGCCTAACTGAAATGACTCCATCTTCAGGCAAAAATGTGCTGCACGACCTGCTAAATGATGAAGCAACTCCTTTCCCTCCAGTTCTTCTCTGTGATAAAGGACTCAGCGTTTGCCCCTAATGCATATTCCCAGCAGCAAATCAGTTCCCACAGCACTGAATTAAGTTTGGCCCTAATTGGTAAACATGGAGCGGCTCCATCTCATGAGTGTGTTGCAGCAGGGTGGGTGATCTGCAGGGCAGAGAGAATGGAAGCAATGTCCCCCCTCCCCACTCAAATGCACACACACACAAACACACACACACACACACACACACACACACACAGGCTGCTGGACTGGCCCGGAGACGCATGCTGTGTGGATCTTTTGGATTAACCCCCTGAACCAGGGGGGAGTCTTGTTGGATTAAGAGTAGCCTCATCGGGCCTGTGAGATGTGTGCGCATGTGCGCACGTGTGTGTGTGTGTGTGTGTGTGTGTCTGTGTGTGTGTGTGTGTCTGTGTGTGTGTGTGTGTGTATGTGTGTGTATGTGTGTGAGTGTGTGTGTGTGTGTGTGTGTCTGTGTGTGTGTGTGTGTGTGTGAGTGTGTGTGTGTGTGTGAGTGTGTGTGTGTGTGTGTGTGTGTGTGTGTGTGTGTGTGTGTGTGTCTGTGTGTTGGTCTAGGGCAGCTGTGTAGATTACAGCCCCCTTTAATAAGATCTCAATCAGATCCGCTGCTCTACCTGTCCCTCTGCCTCCTACCTCCCTAACCCTTTCCAAGTCTTATGGAGATGAGGGTGCTGTGGTGTGATAGGGCTGGAACAGGGGTCAGGGTTAAGGGTCAGAGGGACTGTCTGACCCAGGTCTGTCTGTCTGCTTGTCACTCATGACCATGAACTTGCTCTTTTAAATCCAAATCCTGGATGCCATGCATAAATTCAGCCTGAACTCTAAAACACAAATACGCATCTATAAGAGAAAGGCTTTTGCTGTTTCCCCACTTAAACCTACCTTCAAAAAAAGATGTATATTAAATGAATTTCTGTGACCAAGCTAAAAATACTGGTCCTCTTCAATTTAAATTATTATTGAAGGTTTTATAACTTAAATGATGAAACATCCCTGAAACAATGGAGTTTTCTGGAAGAAAAAATCAATACTTTTAGAGTCTTTAAAAGCAACAGTCTATCAGGAATTATGGAATAACTTTAAGACTTTGAATCAAGCTAAACATCAATAGTTGTCATGAAAATTAGCTTGATTTTTAAGATTCATTTAAGAAGCCATGGCCAATTAAATTACTCTTAAGATTCCAGCACAAAGAAATACACATTAATATTCAATCATAATATTTAATGGAACCTCCCTTAATTATCTCATATTGATGAACATTTGGCATTAATTAGCAAGAATCCAACAATTCAGACTGCAAGAAAAAAGTTATAGAGTAATGACCCACTGCTGTAAAAAGGTGCGCAATTACGCACGGCCTACTGGGCACACAGATTATCTCTAATTACAGCTCTGTCTCCGAGAAGGTTAATTTACATATACTCTATAATGAGCTTGGTTTTTAGATCCTTAGAAAGAAAAAAATTATCCCCGCTTTTATTTGTATTATAATTTCACACTTGAATCGCGTGTCGCGCAACTAAGGCGACGCGCGGACAAGTTCTTGGCAAGAATCTATAACATACATATAAATTAAATCAAGGAAGCATAAAGAAACCTTTCGTTCTCAAACGCTCATCAGCTGCAGCAAAACTTAACAGGATTAACGAGAAGCACACTGGAGAACGTGAAATGCAGCATACTCTTGCAAATAACCTCGCTAGCATCAACTGGGATGTAAACCTCTAAGACACAAATAAACGCCCCTAACAAAAGGACCCATAAACTATTAGATTAATTAATAATATTACCCTTATGCTTAAGCTGTGACGTTAAGATGTTGTTGAATTTTAAATATAGCAGAAGAATGTTGCCTGAAGGTTATATACACATATATAATAGGAACGCTACTTTATGAGTGAATGAAAGGCTACATGAGACTTGAACTTGACGTCAACAATAACACATGATAAATAGCTAGATAGATAGATAGATAGATAGATAGATAGAGAGAGAGAGAGAGAGAGAGAGAGAGAGAGAGAGAGAGAGAGAAAGAGAGAGAGCAGGTGTCACTCAAAAACAGAGACCAAATAATAATTAATGAAAACATTCAAATTAATGAACATTTGGACTGGTTTATGTATATCCACTGAGAATCATATGACAAAGCTTTTTCGATCAGTCTCATAATGTATTAATATTTTTACTATTCTAATGAAAATCAAAGAAATATAACAATATGAATAAATATGACAATATACCTGACAGTGTGGTCAAAGCAAGCAGCAGGTAAACAATGGTCATTTTCATGGTTTGGAAGTATTCCGTAACGAGCGTCAGTTCAGACTGCCGAAGTCCTGAATTTCATTTGTTTAAATTTAGAAGAAGAAAAAAAGAACCAAAGCACATATATTCCAGCACGTGTATCCCTCTTCAGTGGGTAAGGGAACCTGCAAAGTTAGAAAAACATTTCTCCAGTTTAATGTTCTGCGCCCGCTGAGAGTGTACGGCCCGTTCTCGTTCGCTTTCAGAATGAGCGCCGCGCTTCGACCATTGCGTGCAGCTCCGCCGTCAGCTTCATTAACGCGGCGTTGCCGTGGGCTCCGCTGACACCGAGCCAAACGAAGGCACGCCGACACAGCGGAGCCCTCCGGTAGAGGACGTTCCGTGTAAACGAGCCAATGGAAGTACAGGGAGCGACAAAGGGGCGGTGCACGCCGAATGCTCCCCGACAGCGCGCGTATTAACGGGCCTCACTGCAGAGTTGTAGTCAAGCCACAAAACAATGTTGGCTTTTGATCGTTGTGTTGGATTTGATAGACTGACTCGAATAAAACTATTATCATGCATGTGGTCATGTGGAATGGCCGCATTCTAGTGTCCTAGCTGAGCACAGAGAAAATGTTAATTTCTTATAACTGCAATCATATTGTAGAAAATGTTTTTAGCATTTCTTTAATGCATGTAAGTTATTCAAATCTAAAGTTTACCTTATCAGATAAACGCTATATTGATAACTGCACCATCTTCCTGCAGTACTGGTTCTTTAATGAAATGTCATAATTTGACCGAATTAATTAAAAGATCTTCAAAAACATTTTCTACTCATATTTAAGAAGTGCACGATGCACCCAGTCATACAAGCCACGTGTATTTCTCAAGCTTCAGTCAGAATGCTGGATATGTAGAGGCGACCTGATGTAGCCCAGGCTGCTTGTCTGAGGCGGAGGCTCAATGGCTGTTGTTGGAGCGCTGTGTGCTGCACAGCATGACAGAGCAGCCAATTAACAGGCATTAACATACGCAGCGGGGCGCCCACTACACACACAATGCGAGGGCCCTTAAAGCACAACAACAGGCCGGCAGTGTGTTTTTCATTAGGTGGTCTTCTGTTCCGCCTAAAAGACGCGCAAAAGGGGATCTAATTAGGATGAGGTCGGAGGCACACAGTCCCATACGTTACACTACAGCACGAAGAAGCAGTCAGAGACCCCCCTTCCATTCTGTCTCTCTGTAATAACCCACGGCCTTTATTTAATGTAGCAACACTCATTCAGAGGTCTGTGAAATATTTTCAATCATTCCTCTCAACAAACACCCTGAATGTAGGGCAGTAAAATTCTAATCCAAACTCCAAATGTCTAATTGTTATAAAAAAAATTAAGTGTCACACAACTTTATTTTTATGACATATACAATACCGCAAGCAATTTGAATGCAGTCTTTTCCTGTTCTCCAAAAAGTTGAGTGGCTTTCTTTATCTTTAAGATGTATCAATCATGAGCTGTCCCCAGCACACACACACACACATATATATATATATATATATATATATATATATATATATATATATATATATATATATATATATATATATATATATGACAAAGGATCTTCATATTCTGTTTTAACAAAGAGCTTCTGAATTTCTAGGAGGAACCAGTTTATATTAGAAAATATAGATTGTTAAATAATAACATTCATTCCATGGGGTTCTAAACAACTTTTCACATTGCAAGGAATGCAGAAACTCAATCCCTTACTCACTGCTGTTAAGACTATTACACTATTAAGCCCATTTGCAGAAAAGTATGGAAATACTTTGTAAATATGAATATTTTCATAATTGTAGATTTCCAAAGGAAGTCATAGATGATGCCTTTGCTTGTGTGTTGCCTGTTCAGACAGAGGATGCACTGACCTGTAAACAACCTATGATTAAATCTGTAGAATTCTAGTGCTGACGTATCATCCTACAAACAACACATTACACTTAGACACTTCAGAATCTTTCAGGGCAATGCAGAGACCATGTCATTTTTAAGGATATTTCACTAATCCCTAACAGACAACACAAAAGCATGAAATAACTGTGTGGACAAGAACTGTGGGACTGAAGCCTCTAGATATGCCATATGTAAATGTACTAATACAGCCAACAAAATAACCAGCATGAAAGGATCATTCATTATAAACCATTTCTCCACATGCATTACTGCAGGAGTTGTCTATTTTATTACTTGCCGGAGATGTAATCAGGTTTACAGTGGAGACACCAAGAGAAGGCTTGCTGATCGTTTTGTTGAGCACCTTCACACAATTAAAATTAAGGATTTGTCATTTCCACTGGCAAGGCATTTTAATGCGAATGGTCATTGCATTAGACACACTTATGAGCATTGTCGGTTGTTGCTATCGGCAGCAATGAATTTAGGAAAGTCAAAGAATAAGAACTGAACTGAACTGTCTTAACTGAACAGTTAAGAACTTTCCTGGGTTGACAGATCTCAGGATACAATAAACCTATTTAATTCTTTTATGTGAAGCACTTTGAATTGCCTCTGCATGTGAAAACTACTGCATAAATAAACTTGTCTTGCTTTCAACTGAAACACAATCAAAATGAACATAAATCCACAAATAGTTCATGAATAAATGAATCCAAGTTTAAAAGCATGTGTAGAGCATTATCTTTATAGTGGATCCATCAAGCAACACTAGAAAAACATCAACCATTCTCTTACAGTTGTTTTTTAGTTGTCGCGTTTGGCACTAAGCATTCTCAGTGCATAATGAGACCTTTTACTGGTTATATGGTTGAACTGTTGATGGAAGTTGTACTGCACTAGCTGCTGTGAGTTACCCACGGTCAGACACACAGCCTGACTTTATCCTATTAGTCACAAAAAGCGCTGTTGGTTTCACATGGTGATCACAGGGACTTAATCTGGTACTGATGGAGGTTTACTTCCACCTTACATGCTTCTTACATCTTACTCACACACACACACACACACACACACCCATCTGACAGGCAGTCCTCACACACCTACTTACACAAACTGTTGACTCTATTGTGCCCCTCTGAATGGCCCAGGCAGGGAGGGGCTGTGTGTACCAGAGAACCTGGAGTCAGGGGCTGCAGTGGAGCACCACAGAATTAAACTCTTTCCTGGTCACCAGAATTTTTTAAATATAAGTTTTTATGTTGCAGCCAATTGTTGAGAAATAGTTTTTAAAAAAAGAAACTTGCATTGACTTTTTCCACTGTGAGAACAGATCAAACAGATGGTACCATTTTATTCCACGGAACATTTTATTCCATCATTGTTACGCACGGATACTCCCCAAATTGAGATGAGTGACCAAGTTCAGCTCCAGCATTTCCGTGTTCTCAGTTTGGAGATGACTCCGGGCTGGTCACCACGAAAGGTATCCAATGAAGAGACATAAATTAACTAGTTGACCATGGAGTCATTATTAAACTCCACCTACTAGCACACCATGTCAGTTTTCCACAATGAAGACACATGGTTACATTGGCAAGAGTACAACAATGCTCACGGAATGGCATTTATAGAGGCCATGATCATTGCTTTAAGTGGCTGCCCTGGAATTTTATTTAATTTTTTTTTTGGTGTAGAAGCTGGAACAGAATAATAACCGTGCTCTTACCGGAGTCAGTGAGGAGGGAACGTTCCTCAGTTGTTGCTTGGGAATTAGGCCACTTGTTTAATGTTCTGTGTATTGCTTGAAAAGGTCAGCTGTGCGCAATCGGCACACAAAGACGTTTGGAAGGTGCCCCGAGAATCCGGGATAACAGAGAAGCGTAATAAGCACCAAACGCGTGGATGTTTCAAGTCTGTAGATGCAGAGCTCCTGTTTACTGTACCCATCTGGCTTTTATCCAGGTTTATAATGTACATACCCATCACATAACAGGTTGTTAAAGGCAACTGTGCTGTTATGTTGCAGCATGGGTTATGAAAAATATATCACTGTTGCAGTGCCTGTGTATGAAAACTGCAGATTGATTGCTTGATTGATTTATTCATGCTAAAATTAATGCGTGTGTGTGTGTGTTTGTGGGGGTACTTCAGCACTTATGTACTGGTACACTACTGGCATAGCGCATCAAGTCCACACTGAAACACTGGACGCAATTATACTGAATAACTACAAAGGCTTCAAGCTAAGCTTTATAATAGATCTCTCATACACAAAACAATTACACAGTAGTCCATCACAACCATGAATTAACCTGAAATCCAGTGGTGTGTTTTTTTATTAAAAACAACATTCACAACAGAATCACATCTATATAAATTACTACAGCAAACAATACAGCTTAAATATAGCTTTGTAATTTTTTTTTTTCCATTTAAACTTTTAAAAAATAAAAATAATCCTAATTCTGATGCATTAAAATACAATGAAAGCATCATTCCGGACCTTCATTACAACTCCCTTCGGCATTCTGTCCCCTGCTGGTCAGTAAACCTTGCAGATCAAAGTCCAAAGAAATCCAGTGCAATCTGGGCCAGGAATAAGATACTACTTTTTCCAGATGTTCTCTCCTTAATTTGAAGCTAATTCAAAACAAACAGATCAGTGCCTTTTCAGATTTTTCTCCTAAAAGTTAAGACTAAACATCACACAACGTAGTAGCCACTATGACTGTTGCATTCTGGTATGGTGAAATGTTTATGTTTCTATACATCACAGCTTTTTTTCTGCTCGCCCCCCCCCCCCCTTTTTTCACACACTCAGAGGAGCAGACAACTAAAGAGTCTTTCACAAACCTAAAACAGAACTGCTGAATACGAGATGCACATCATCGCCCTGTTATGCAAGGTCACCAGCCCTGTACACTTCCAACATACAGAATATGCCATTAGCATACCCTGTCACTTTACACACAGGCCTATTTGATATATAGAAATATCTGAATATGATGCCTAAACAAAACAGGTTGCTTAAAGAAACAGAACAATTACAACATTCGTTTACAGAGTGGGGTGAAATGGCACGGTCCAGGCCACGGAAATGAGCTGCGTAGTGCGACAGCCCGTCCGGATACATTCCTATTTGTGGAGCGCTGCCCAGCGATCAGGACGTACGGCCACTGGAAAAGGCTTCAGACAGGCCTTGGGCCGTGGTGCTGTTCTGGGGCCAGTTACCGAAGGCTCATCTGAGACATGAGACTGCAGCTTTCAGCCACGGAGGTGACCTTTACATACCGATGAAGAGACGATGGCACCATGACCCAGCCTACGTTCCGCTAAGCTGTGTCCTCCCAGGACTGCCGCGTTGGAAGAGAACATTGGGTAGGTGGACGCAAGCTATGCTGCGGGCGTCAGAGGGGGAAGAGCGCCACCTGGCCGAAGCCGCTGCCCACACCTGCGCCGAGCACTTAACGGCAGAAGCGAAGCCCGCGTGGGCCGCAGGTCATGGCGCAAGCCCAGACCTCTGACCTTTGTCTTCCACAGAGCAGGTTCTGTCAGTGACAGAGCAGGAGTTGGAACGTGCTGTGCTGTATGGACTTAACCATTGATCAGATTGTGTGAGAATCCATGAACGCAACGCCTGGCAGCTGGAACAGTGTGGAGGTGAAGTGTGCATGTGTGTGCGCGCAGCATGCGTGAGGCCACAGTAATGAAACTCACAGTCGCTCACAGTGCCGGGGGTGGGGGGTGGGTGTATACGCATCTTACTACAGCAGAGGTGCCTCCTAACGGGCAGTACAAGCTAAGGACACACACAAACACACCTACAACTTCAACTGCCTTTTAGATGCCAGCAAGAGTATAACAATGATCACACGCTGGGATTCTCCCAGTTGCCATTTGGGTGGCTGAGCACTGAGCGACAGGTGTTGACCTCGTCAGGTCTCCAGCGCAAGTAAAACGGTAAAAACGAACCAGATGGAAAAACTAGGAGAATTCAAAGAGAAGGGAGGCCCATCGTAACAGTAGAAGAGAGGGCCCTGCTGGTCCTGCGTCCCCCCGCCGTGCCCAGGCTCAGCTCTTGGCCCTGGGTTGTCCGCCCCCGTCCTCGGGGTCCCGCCGTCTCCCTGGGCCCCCTCCAGACAGCCTCTCCTCTTCTTCAGTGGCAGGCAGCAACAGGCCAGTGTTTGCAGGGGGCCCCCGCATGGTCCCACATCTCCTCATGTTCTCTACCAGCCTCTCCCTCTCTCCCCCTCCCTCCCACAGGCTCATCCGCACATGCACGGAACTGCCCTGCTCCCCGGGTCTTCAGCCAAGAAGATCTGATGAGCGCTTACGCAGGGACGCTCCAGGAGCCAGCAGAGAGTGGGGAGGCACACGCATCAGGACTTCAGGACGCGCGGCTAACGCCCTCGCACGGAGCAGGAGGGCAGAGAGGCCTTGCCTGTGAAGCACAGACAGCAGGTTCGGCTCCACCCACGTTGACGTAATGCATAGATGGGAATCGCGGTGAAGCAGACATGCGAGCGTCGTGGGCACACGAGTACTGCCAGGCTGAGCAAGGAAAAGACACGGGTGCGTGGGACCGGCAACGCTGTGTCATTTCAAAAAAGTTTAGCAGCTCCTGAAGCACAAGAGCTCTGTGCCTTATCCAAGTCCACTGTATACTCTGCTGTATCCAATCGGTGCGCTAACTGAGGCTGGGAAAACTAAAAGCATTTTACATTATTCATAAGTTCTACTGCAAAAAAACAAACAAACAAAAAACCTCCACAACAACAACAAAAAAACCCCAATAATAAATACAAAAGCAAAACAACAACACAGAAGACAAGAGCTGGGAAAACAGCAGCTCTCCCTGCAGTGGGAAAAGCACACAAGGGGCGACGTAACCGGCAACAAGTTGAGCAGCTCCCAAAGTGTTCTGTACGTACCAAGCCACCATGCTGCAGAGGCGGAGGAGATAAAGGGCTTTAGAACCACTGTGCAGAACCACTGCCCTGCGGTTGTTCATGAAATAAAGGACCACTTAGGAGCGCGTGTGTGTGTGTGTGTGTGTTTGGGTGGGGAGGTGGAGGTGTTGATGTTCACAGGAGAACAGTCCGAGTCGGTCGCTGAGTGGGAGCAGAGGCCGGCTGAGCGCGGCGCGAGACGGCGCTTGCGTGCGCAGGCGTGTGCCTCAGCACTCCAGGGGCAACAGGAAGCAGCGTCTGCAGTCCACGGCTTTGGGGCTGGGCGGGTGAGCCCTCTGCCTCCTCAGCTCGTCACGGCCCAGAGAGCCACTCAGCCGCGTATAGGCTGCCTTATACTTCTTATCAAAAGCAGCTAGGGAGCAAGGGGAACACACACACACAGAAACACCAGTAAGCATTACACACACACACACACGCACACACACGCGCACACACACACACGCGCACACGCGCACACACACACACAAACAAAAACGGCTAGAATTATGTACAGAAATGATTCCATGTGCAGCACTGGTACCTACCAACGTGGTCTTTGCCCATAGCAGCAAGAGTGAGAAAAAGAAATTCCCTGTACAAACTCCTATGACAAGAAAGAAAAGCCAAATGGTGCCCGTTATGTGTCTGAACAGGTGTGAAGGTCCTGGCTATAATGCTATTAATATTCAGTACCAAAACTGCGCAGTGCATTGTGAATCATTCCAGCAAGCTGAACCTTTAAATCATCACATTTACGTTCCACTCTCTGACTGACCTCAACGCACACATGAGCCAACTTCCTGCCTGCTTAGCAGACAACACCCTGCAGCAGCAAGCACTGTTCCTCACCTCTGCACCCGGGGGGTGCCAGCTTGCTTGGCGACAGTGTCCAAGAACAGCGTGACAGCCTTGTGTACCTCGTTCATGCCCACACAGCGCAGGACTTCCTCCAGGAAGCTCAGGGTGAAGGGGTGGTTGTGCCTACGCCAGCTGTAGTTACGCATTGGCACGCCACCTGGAGGGGGGTCACAGGAGCAGCTGGTCTAAGAAAGTGTCACGGTCATCTTCACATGAACCTCATTCTATTGAGCAGCTTAGCTGACACTTTAATGAATAATTGTGAATTGAGTTTTATGACACATTCTTGAAGGACATTTGACATATTAAATTCCACGTGGAGAACCCTGGTGGAGGTTCACGGTATAGTGAGTCTGCATGAGCAGGAATGCACTCACTGTGGATTCTCCAGAGCATGTAGAGAGGGGGCCACTGATCTGTATCAGGCATCAAAGTGTCCCACAGTAACCTCACTCTTACTGAAGTGCTCTCTGAACTCTGACACACACACACACACACACCACATCTATATGTTACAACATCACAATATATTTTGTAATGATACTTACATTGTCTTGTGGACTAAGATCTGTCTAACAGTCAGTGTGTGTAGGCGTGTGTCCTGTACCTGTGAGAACTGTGCCGCCAGCGGCGATGCGCGCACCAGTTGCAGCAGGTTACTGGGAAGGCCAAGGCGGGTGAAATACCACACCAGGTTCCAGAAGAGGATGGAGTGGCTGTCCACCAGCTGGACCTGAGAGAGAACACCCTCTCCCTCATTCTCCAGCAGACTCTCCAGCTCCTTACGCAGCACCAGAGGGCTCAGGTATGCCACAGTCACCTGAGGAGTGCCACCCAAAGATGAGCTCTGTACACACACACAATCACAGAGTCGATCAAAACAAAAACAAACAAGAAAAAAAACAAAAAACTGTCTACAGCAGAGAAGCTGGTAAAGTCTTACTAAGGTATTGCTGCTGTTCTCGGAGTATGTGCTGGTCTCTGAACAGGAGTCGTGCTCAATCCCACCATTATACAAGTGCTGCGAGAAGCCATCTTGACCACCAGGGGGCCTCATTGCACTCTCCACCTCATCCTCCATGTTCCAGTTACTGCGTTCAAGGCTGCATACAGGAAAGGAGGATGTCCACACAGACACAGGGATCCAATGAGCTCAGAAGAGCTTGCTCTCAGCAGTAGCTTTAGAACAAATGCTCCAGACCCCATGCTTTTCATTCTCTGGCTCAGTTTTAGTCTGACCCTCAGCTGTATCAGCCTGTTCGAAGTTTTGTCTTCGGGTCTTAACCTGAATGCTGAATGTTGTGCCATGTTTTCCTATCACTGGGCCAACCAAGTTTTCAAATGATGCACCCGATACTGGTGCATTACGGTCATCAACAACCTCCCTGCTGCTTACAGGGTGCTGACCTAATTTTGATGGAAAAATGCACAAGCTGCTATAATAGAGATGACGAACTGAAACCGAACATTACAAAATAAAAAGTTTATTTGACCACAAAGGCGAAGACGACCAACAAACTAAGCAGTTTAAGTTTTATGAAGAATTTGAACATTCCATTCTATTGGGATATTACGTTTAGTGTCAGCCCCATGTTACTAGAGTAGCCAAACTCAAACCATATGAACATGTCACAACTAGAGACAGTAAGACTCTTTCAGCTTGGTCCTGACTAACTGGAGCACTGGTATGTAAGGAAATTATGTATGTATGTTTGTCTGACATGATAGTCTCTACCAATAAAGCAATCAATCCATTTGTCACTTTTCGTATTCTGAAGCGATGCCAGTTCTGCAGTGGTGACTGTGTGCGTGGGAAACGTCACCTGCTCACAGGCCCTAAGTCGCAGATCTCAGCGTTGAGCAGAGGCACAAAGCTGGCTGAGCAGAACGGGCAGGTGGAGTTGAGATTGGAGTCGTCCGACGTCCAGCCGGCCATGATCTCCTCATCGTACACCAGAGTGTTACAGCTCCGGCACAGCGTGCAACTGGACATCAACACCTGCAGAGTCGCATCATCAGAAACTCGAGCAGTCCCACTGGAGGATTCTAGCACTTTGACTTCTAGTGACATGAATGTTACAAGAGTTCATGACGCAACATGAAGAAAACAAGCCAGAAAAGATCTTGGCAGAGAAAAAAGGGAAGATCTGCATAAAAGACGTAGGCACTTCTTAAAAAATAGATTACCTCAAGCCCCACCCCTTCCTGTGCAGAATCCCATGACTTCCTGAGTGAAAAAGCAGAGCTTGGAGGATCTGCAAGATCGACGTCACTCCCTACCGACAAGGAGCTCTGGAGAAAGAAACAGAACGAGACCATGATTTAGCCTAACCTGGTTGGTTTTTAAAGATCCCGCAGGGCATGTCGTTTTGCCTAAAGCACACAGCCCCACGTGGATGCTGCCTGCTCCTCACCTCTGAGGTGGCGTTGTACAGGCGCTCTTTGGCCTTCAACAGGCTCTCGGCCACCTGCACTTTGCGCGACGACCTCTGTTCCGACGTTTTGCGCGAGGGGCCGTTAGCGCCGGGCCGGCGGTCATCCATGCTGGCAGCCCGCCGCGCGGAGGCCCGGTGACGCGTGGGCGTGAGCAGCTGCTGCAGTTTACCGGCGAGCCCACGGCTCGGAGATGAAACATTATTGTAGTTCTCGTCCACCACCTTCCGGTTCAGAGTCTCCCGCAGTTCCACAGGCCTGGTGGTGATAAGGGGGTTGGAACGGAGCAGGAATTGCATACTCGCGCTCGGCAAATCACTTTTATTCTTCCCTTGGTTTTTCCAAAAAACAACCGCATGGACATATTAATGGACACACCAACATATTCTGAGTTTATATTCTGTTTGTGTTTTCAGATGCATTTTACTTTGAATGACTCCCTCACCACGGCTGCATTTAAATCTGTGCTGCACGTTGCATATCATTTTATTTTCTCTGATGTTTTGCATTTTTTTTCGTCATTTTTCTTTTATTATTTCCAGTGTGGAATTAATAACAATAGTTTTAAAAAGAGCTTCGAGAACGAACTATGAAATTTCTCATCACACCGAACACCAGTAAAGCTACTGTGACCTCCTGATCTGAGCGTACCTGCCGTCCCTTTCGGCATGCTGGCATCTGCAGTCGGTCTCTTGCTCGGAGAACTCCTTGTAAAAGTTGGACAGGCAGACCTCACTGCGCTGCACCAGGACACGGTCAGTAGGGGGCAGTAGAGAGGAGGCAGCGTCCCGAGGGTTGACAGGAGGCTTGCGAGAGGCAGTGCCATTCTTGCTTGCACTCTGGACAATGGCTTGCCTAGATAACTTGGACTCTGAACAAAACAGCAAGCAGACAAGTACACAAGAATAAACAGTACATCGCTTAGTGTTGAGTTCTATTGAATCCTTACAGACCACCTGTGACTGTGCTGGACACAGTAGATGCTCTCGATGCATCTGCACTACATATGTGTGAGTTCACCTAAGACCTGTCACACAGACAGGCTCCTCTCGCTGTCTGACACTTTTCTGATACTTTTCAGTAGACCGGTCAAGCTCTCTGTCTCTCCTCTGAGAGCATTTACTAAGTGCAGGCTGCAGTTCCTCTAATAAGGTTAAAAGACACAAAGTCTTTTTTATTTAATTATGAAGTGTTTCAGTATGTCGCTGAACAAGGAGGATCCATGGATCTTGCACTCTTGGATCCTTTCATCTGTCAGGCTTATGCTTGACAGAGAATCATAAGCTTTCCTTTATGGCATTTTGGACCATACAGATGTACATCCTTCACTAAAGCTACACTGGGACATTCTCAGTCTTGGACAGCTGCCTGACGCCTCACGGCACTCTCCTACACCTGCTGGGCTGAGGACACTGGAGCATTCTACCATGCTACAAAGATCAGCAGTCCTACTGAGAGCTAACCATAGTTTTCATCCTAGAAGAGTCCTGTTCCTCCACCAGTCAGAAGGAATGAAACAGAATTCCATTTACATAACTGTGGATTTAAGAATTCTGGGAGAGATCAGTAAGAGCATCTAATGTGCTTGGAACCGTCTTTGGTAGTCACATTCATAATTAACGTTTGACTTTACAGAAAGCAATAAAGATGATAAGACAATAATTCTTTGGCTGTTGCTTACTGTCAACTTGCATACTGCTGAGACTGTTGCTTTTAATGAAGGGACCAGTCAGTGATTCGTGGCTTGAGCTTTCACTCAAACCGCTCCAGCTGGTTTGACGAACTAGAGTGGAGTGGGGGCGGAGATTGGAGTTGTAGTCACCTACAATTTAAACAGCTGTCAAACGCTCAGCAGCGACCACGGACGTGCATGCGACGCTCCGCGACGGCCGACGAGCTCGGGGCGCACAAACCTCGCCTGGAGCTGACGGAGCCGCTCTTCTGTCGGTGTTTGATGGGCTGTCTGAACTGCGCCACCGCCAAGAGGACGTTGCGAAGCTTAGCCCAGCGAAGACGGCCCCCCTGATTAGTGGACGGCCACTTGCTCTCCAGCACGGCCTGCGGGCGAGAGGAAGCGAAGAAGCATGGGGCGTGACGGCTCCGAACGGACAGGGGGTGGGGGTGGTGCGGAGATGACTCGCAAGTCTTTGTAAGAGTCTGAGCGGCGGGCCGTCAGAGGGACCCGTCCCTGTGGGGTGGACTGACCTTGTTGTAGTATCCATACGTGATGGTGTTGGGAGTGATCCCTGCTTTCTTCATCTCCAGCAGGACCCTGACCGCCAGTACAGGCTGCCCGTACTGCCCGCACAACTGCATCAGGATGCGGTAGCACACCTACGGTGCACGGAGTCAAATTACCCGACGGAAATCACTTCACAAATACACGCGCGCACAGATAGGCGACTGAATAACCGTTATGCAGCTAGGGCGTGACCGAACCCCGCAGAGTATGGGGACAAAGCTGGAGACGAATAATTAAACCATTCCAACTATAATTCCGACCGCCCGGCCATCTGCCAAGTTAGCGTGCCGTTTTGTTCGCATGGAATCCATCAATTTCTGAAACAAACACCGCGGCCCGCGAGGCCGACCTCTGCGGCGGTACGTGCCAGGCCGCTGTAGAAAACACATCTGCGGGAAGCAGAAAGTTCAAGGGGCTAGACCCTGCGCGTCTTCTCTCCGCTCTCCAGGAGACACGATAAAGGGTGCGCCATGCACATCCGGATAAGGAGACCAGACTCCCGGCCAGCGGCGACGACAAAGCCTTACCTCGTCTGGCAGCACCACCTTGCGCGTTTCCATGTGCTTCAGCACCTCGTAGGCCGCGTGCAGCGCGCGCACCTTGGCGCTCTCCGCCCGCACGAACGTGGGCAGGTAGATGAACCACAGGCCGTAGCAGTGGCCCAGAAGACACTTGGACCACATGTCCGGCACTGCCGAGTACTTCTGCGCCCGTTTCTGGGCCAGCTTGATCTCCTGCGGCGTGGCGGAAGACAAAAAAGCAGACGCTGTGATATATGGCTCCAAGTATGGAGGATGGCTTCAGGATCAGGCCCAGATAACAGGTCACTGTTTGAAGCAAAGTCTGGTGAGAGAAGGTCCTTTGGGGTGTGTGTGGGCTTCCCAGATATACAGGTAAATCCATATCGGTAATTAATGATATCAAAGATGAAACTACAATAAGAAAGCTGACTGATGGTGTCAGTTTTATTAGTTATGAGACAAGAATGTGGATTAAACATATTAAACAGGCACAGCAGTTATGCTGTCTAGTATCATCATACAAATACACAAATCTGATTACAATCCAGCACAGAGCATAAAGGAACATTCTGACTAGATGCAAGAATCATCGTCAGACTAGAAGCTCACTTCAGACATCACACACACACAAAAAGGTCAAATACGGAATACAGCATAAATGTAAAAATGGCTAACAAAAAAAAAAAAAAAAAAAAAAAGGCCCCAAGTCTACTTCCTCATTCAGGGCAAAGAGCTGAAAGTTTCATGTTTGAGTAAGAGCTTCAATGCATCACATCCGCAGATTTTATTCTGTACAATATATCTAACTAGACCTTGCACTCTTAAAAAACAAAGGATTTCTCTGATGTCTGGCTATTTAATGTTTCCTTGTAAGATTGTCCAAATTTGTACAAACTGCATATTTATGCTCTGCAAATCACTCTTTTATGGAAAAACCAAGAGAAGACCAAAACAACCACATGGACATATTAAGGCATACACCACATATTCTGAGTTTGAGTCTGTGCTGTATGTTGCATATGATTTTGTTTCCTGTGTGATTTCTCTTTTGTTTTGCATTTCTTATTATTAAGTTACATTTGCTTGCTTTGATGGTCACCTGTTGGCCAGAAATGTACCTAAATGTACCTTGAAGGCAATGACGTTTATGCATGGGTACCTTTATCTGTTCTGCAATTACACATTCTGAGTACAGTATGCAAGAGTGCCTTGGTAAGAAATGATCTATTAGCATCCAGCGCTTTACTGATTCTCTATGCCAGCATGCCAAGAAGTTTCTCTTTTACCATTTCACAGACCTGAAGGCATCGTGCTTCTAAAGAGGGTTGAGGCATGTGATATTCCAATTGGTCATATTTCATGAAAAGCATTACATAAAAGCCAAGTGTAGAAAAATATAATAACAATGAGGGAATAAATCATATATTCACATTGCTCAGGTCTGTCCTAATATCTACATATTTGCAGTAAAGGAAACATATGATTGGCTGTGGGTTCAGTGAGACGTACCTGTTTGGTGCGACGAGGGGCAGGACTACTGGGAGCACTTCCTTTGGCAGGAGTGCGGAGCTGGTCCTGGGGACGGTCAAACAACTCGGGCTGCAGTATAGGAAATGTCTCATAACTTCTCACACACGCGCGCACACACACACACACACACACACACACACACACACACACACACAATAACACAGGATGTATTAAGGAATTCTAAGTGTGTGTAAAGCCCAGCTGGAGACAGCAAGCTTGTGTGTGAGTGTGGAGCAGAGGTCACCTGTAGAGCGCAGGACACTCTGAGCCATCAGCTTCCTGAGGTTCCTCTGGGGGCATTATAAACACCGTGTGCTCCCCGCTGTGTGCCTCATCCAGATCTATCAACCTTACTTCCTCTGGCTTCTCCACATCCACCTACACAGGGGGAGGAGGGGGGAGAGAGAGAGAGAGAGAGAGAGAGAGAGAGAAAGAAGGGAGTAAAAACAAGTACAGGGAGACATACTGCTCCAATTATACAAGAATGCTTAAGTTGCAGAAAACAACCAGAAAACAACGAGATATTTGAAACGATCAAATCCAGGTAGCGCTCAGACCTTCTGAACACATTCGTCGAAGAACTCAAGGCAGGCATGTCTGTCGCTGACGAAGGAGCACTCCTCTATGAACTGCGTGAACATCTGAGTCTTGGTGAGCTGCGAGTAAAACCTCTGCTGCGTGCGCTCTCGAGACTTCAGGAAGCCTGAGGACAGAACATGGCGCAGGAGAGCACATCAGCTCGGGGGGCCTGTCCATGCAGGTTCCTCGTGCGAGGCATTTTACAGGACGCTGGCGGACCGCCGACTCACGGGGGAACGCGTTAGCCGAACGGAGGACGCGTCTGTATCTCGCGTCCGGGCAGCCCTGCGATTTTACCGACCTGAGCCAGCCCAGTTACCGGACCGGAGAGTTTAACTGGGCGCGGCAAGCACGCTAAACTTTGCTGTGCCCAGTCTGACGTTTACAGGTGGGCGCGCAGAAACACGGCTGCCGGCGGAGGAGCGCACCCTGCAGGTTGAAGAGGGAGCTGCAGTCAGTGGTTCGGTCAGAGGGCGCCTGCGTGATGGGCAGGAGGAAGGAGCGGTAGCCTCTCAGCAGGCAGCTCATGAAGCGCAGGAAGGCTTCTCGGATCTCCAGCTCCAGCTGCTTCTGACGGCCGTAGATCAGGTCGTAGTCCGTCAGCAAGAACTCCAGGGTTGCCTCCTCCTCACCAGGGGTGCAGACTGGAGAGAGACAGAGAGAGAGAGAGACAGAGAGAGAGAGAGAGAGAGAGAGAGAGAGAGAGAGAGAGAGAGGGAAAGGTTGAAGCCACTGGACAATTAAGAGTTATCCATCCCATAGTGTGGATTTGTAGGTGTCTTCACACTCACATTTCTCCAAAGTCTTGTGCAGGTTTGTAAGGGAGTTGAGCAGGATTTTCCCATATTTCCTGGGCAGAGACCTCCATGACAAGGGCTTCTTGTCTTCGGAGCTAATGGAATGTGTGCGTTAGCCGGGTTGTTTGCATGAGAAGCAGCGCGTGTGATTTAGTGTTGATGTGCCGCAGTCGGTTCCCGCGGCAGAACTCACTGGAAAATGGTATTGGTGTCGAGGTCCACGCACACCACGTCTGAGGGTGGGTCATACAGGTCAAAGTAGCTGGAATGAACGCCCACGATGAAGGGCATAGGGGCACACAGGACGTCAGCCAAGCGCAGCGGGCAGAGCGGGATATACGGGCAGTGCCAACGCAAAGGAAACGTCATCTGGGGGGATTGGGAGGTGGGGTTGCACAGGGAGAGGAGATGCTTTGGAAAGGGAAGAGAAGACAGCGAATCGATTCTGCAGGAATCACCGAACGAGCCAGAACAAAACTCCAAGGCCAACTGAGACATGCCAAAACAGTGCGGTGTAAAGTAACATTATCTCTCTCTCACACACACACACACACACACCTTACTACGTAGAAGAGCAACTGTTATAGCAGCCCAGTTTCGGTTCATACCAAACCATGTGGGGGAAGGGGAGAGAGAGAGAGAGAGAGCGAGAGAGAGAGAGAGAGACTGTGTGTGGTGTGAGATACGGAGGCTCCTGACCGACACCAGCGCCTCGCTGACCGAGGTGAGCACATCGGGCCGGAGGGAGTGCAGCAGCAGCTTGTGCTCGGTGAGGACGGCCAGCAGCAGGGCACACGCGCTCTCCGCTCCCAGGTTCTGCAGCAGCTTCACGAAGCTGGCACCGCTGTGGGCACAGAACATGCAGCGCTCACGCAACGCTCACAGCCGTGCTTGCGTGCATTACTGCAGCTCTACCACCTTGGGAGGTCACGTGAGCACATGGCTGCTTTTTTTCCCCCCCTCAAGAGAGTGCATTAAACTTTTAACGCCGATTTGACTGAGAAGGTTTAAAAGCGGAACTGATCAACAAATCAACAATGAAAAGGTCGACGTCAGCCCAGACCTCCAGCAAACCCACAGACGGCCTCGCTGTAGGCCTCAGGCGGGCGTGGCGGGCTTACCTCAGCGGTAACGGCGAGGACACCGGCTGGCACAGCAGGAGGTTGTCGTACGGCGACAGCTGCAGAGAGTCGGGAACAGTTCAAAACGCACAGCCGGCGAATCGAAACGGCTCACCCCGGCCATGCCGTGATTCCCTCCCCAATTACACAAGCCAACCGATTCACTTCGGCTCTAACAGACAGATCTGATTCCAATTAGAGCCAAATACGTTAAGATCACCCGTAACGATCACAGCGGGTATGGCAGCGTTGTACTGATTATACCCTGGAACTCCCTGTTACCCTGTAAGTCCACTGTGTGGACCGTGGGCAGTAATCCCATCAGAGCCCTGTGGAGGCAGTGAGGGGATTAGTCACACACCTACAGCATCGCTCCGGGAACACGGGGCAGCGAAGAGAGACGCAAAGCATCCGAGGACGAGAGAGACGCACACTGCTGCTAATACAAATATACGGTGTCATGCATATCTTAAGTGCGCATGGGCAGGGCCGTGTGAGCGAGCAGCTCCCAGCACACAGACGCATGCATTACACCACGTGCGCCGGGTCCCCTAGCGAGATGTGCGGCGTGTCTCACCTGGACCAGTATGCGTGGGCGCTGGGGAGAGGGGAAAGGTACGTTGTGCATGAAGCTGGAGATATGCCTGCAGACAGAGAGAGAGAGAGGGAGAGAGAGAGAGAGAGAGACAGAGAGAGAGAGAGAGACAGAGAGAGAGACAGAGAGAGAGAGAGAGAGAGAGAGACAGAGAGAGAGACAGAGAGAGAGAGAGAGAGAGAGAGAGAGAGACAGAGACAGAGAGAGAGAGAGAGACAGAGAGAGAGAGAGAGAGAGAGAGAGAGAGGGGGAGAGACAGAGAGAGAGAGAGAGAGAGAGAGAGACAGAGAGAGAGAGAGAGAGAGAGAGAGAGAGAGAGAGAGAGAGAGAGAGAGAGGGAGCGAGTGGGTGAATGAGTGAGAAAGTGATGGCAGCCTAAGATTAAAGCTGAGTGCCGGCTGTACTGCAGGGGTCTGCACCATCACTACATTATGCTCACATGCCGCGTGCAGGGACCCGAGTGCAACTGTGCCGGACGCAGCGTCTAGTTTTCTTGCAGGCACGGCACCTGGTCGTCAAAGCTGGTCCACACTCACTTTTCGATGGGCAGCACGTGGGGCCCGGAGATGGAGTAGCGATAGACGAAGGTGAGGAACTTCTGGAAGACGGTGAAGAAGGGCCAGTGCGAGAGCACACACACGCTCTTCTTCACCTGCACGGTGCGGCCGGGGATTGGCTGGCGGTCCACCACGCTGAGCAAGCCCAGGCACGCCCGCTGCCTGTCGGACAGCGCTTCGCGCGGGTACAGCTCGTAGAACTGGATGGCGGCGCCATAGACCTGGCGGGGGGGGGGGGGTCAGAGAGAGAGAGAGAGAGAGAGAGATGAAGTGGATCGCACCCAGGCTGTGGGGAGAAAGATGGGAATGGGGCAAAGCAGAGCATGCGGGGCTGGACGAGAGGAGAGCTTTTGGGGTAACAAAGGTACTGGAATAAAGACGGGGTGGGGGTGGGGCAGGTGGAAGAGAGCAATGGAGGAGAGGAGAGGAGAGGCTGGGGCGTCTCACCTTGTCTCCAGAGGCGCTGGTGAGCACAAAGGTGGAGAAGACAGGGAGTTGGTACTTGGTGTCGAGTGGCCAGCTCTCCACAGTTACACCCATGGGCAGGCAGAAGATCGGCACAGAGTCCGGCAGTGGGAACGACTCCAGGTCCTCTTCAGGGTATCGGCTGATCAGACCTGCAGGTCAGACAGACAGACAGACAGACAGACAGACAGACAGACAGACAGACAGACAGACAGACAGACAGACAGCGCTCAAGCAGATCACTCACTACCTAAAAGAGGTCCCCTGCCCTCAAAGACCTCAGAAACTTCCCCTGAAAGCACAGGTGGGAAAAACCAAACCCCGTGCTACTACGAATAGGAGTCGTCGTTCCTGATTCTGTCAATAATACAGGCTCACTTCCTCATCTGCGGCACCTGACCTGGAACACGTGCGCACTGCTGGGCTGCCACCATGACCGCAGCGGACACCCGGGACTCGAACCCAGGGCCGACAGGAGGCAGACGCGAGCTCGGCCCGCCGGAGCAGAGAGCCAGAGCAGCCGTTTATGGTTCTGTAGTGACACTCACCTGCCTCGTACACCAGCGCGTTGGCCTTCGCCACAGCCCGCTTGTAGCAGAGATACAGCGCTGGGCCCCACTGCATAGCATACACACACAGACACACACACAGTCTTAGGGTGAAGTTTTGTTTTTTTTTAACAGGAAGGAACACACCACAGAAAAAGCAAAGGCAACAGCAATAGGTAGAAAGAGAAACAGAAAGTAGATTTGGTCAGAAGCCGAACCAACAGTGAGTGTGGGAGGAGGGGGCAGACAGACAGACAGACAGACAGAGACACGGAATCGGGCATTCAGCGGAGAGCCCGTGGCCCGTACCATGCTGGTGTTCAGGTTCTTGTCCACCCTGCAGAAGGTGTGTGGGGCCGCCTCGCCCTTACTGGGCATGAGCAGCGAGATGTCCGTCACTCCCAGCGTGTTGAGGGCCTGCGAGTCGGGCGCGCGCCGGTACGTGAGGAAGGTCCTGTGCGTGGCGGGGCCTGTGGAGCTCAGGCTGGCCGTGCGGCTGTACGGGGTGGTCTCGACCACCAGCCAGCCCTGCCTCGCCACCTCTCTGCCCTCGTACAGGACGCTGGATGTGGACAGGAGAGCGCGTTCACCAGGGCAAAAACCAAGACATGAACTCACAGCCAATCAGAAGCGCATCAGAGGAGTTGTGACGTCTGCGACGCCGGGGTCGCCGCCGGGTCGGCGAACGCCGGCCGTACCCTACCCCAGCTCCACGATGGGAGGCTTGTCGTGGCCGCGGCGGTAGCAGAGGAACATGTGGGGGTTGTTGAGCAGGCCGGCGCTCAGCTCGGCCGCGTGGCCGCCCAGCGTCTTCTCGATGCAGGTGAAGCCCTCGGGCACCTCCTCGCCCAGGCCGCGGGCGATCACGGCCAGGTCGGTGATGGGTTCCGCCGCGCGACCGCCCCTCTGCTGGCCCTCGTCGTCGGGCGGGGGAGAGTCGGCCCCCAGCCCCGCCACCACGAAGTAGTCCACCAGCTGAGGACATCGCTCCTCGGTCATGCCGCCTGTCTGCCCACCGCTGAAGGACGGACAGAAGAAGAGTGAGAGAAGGCAAAAAACAGAGGGAGCGGCGGAGGAGGAGAATGGGAAAGAGGGAGGGAAGACGCAAACAATACGGCGTCTCATCAGGGCAGGAGGTTATGGTGCGTGGCCAGGGCTCTGAATGCTACCCGCTCTGCCAGAAATGTAGTCCAGAACACTCTTCTGCTCCGCAGACGTCGTGACTACCGTCTGTCTGAGTGTACATTAGATCACTGGAGGGGATCAAAGTAACGTGACCACAGTGACTAGCTGCTGAGAGTACGTTGGCACACTGTGAAAACCTTTACGTGACCCTCCCTCAGCGTGCGCGTCAGCTACCTCTCGGCTGTGTTCCTCTCTGACGGACGGACGGACGGACGGACGGCTGTCCCGAGGTTCATCCTGTACGCCTCCTCCAGCCCATCCTGTTGTGCACACACACGTGTAGGATGCGACCGTCGTCCAGGTCGTGACGTTTGCGCACGCGAACAGAGGCAGAAAACGTCACCACGCGCAGGATTACTGCAGCACGCAGCACCGTTACACACAGTAGAAAGGGTGCGCTCGAACGCGTGGTGTGAAACAAGAAGTGAAAACGCTAACCAACTCTTACTCCCTAACACGCAGGCTCACAGACCATCACTCTGTTCAACTCTACCACTTCAGATCTGCAGAACTATGTGGCTCATCATCATCATCATCATCATCTATGACGATGACGACAACAAAGAAATCACGGACTTTCAGGAATACGGATGCAAAGAAATGTGGCTAAAAGGAGCATGTAGTGGCTAAAAGGCAAATACAGTTGTGTTTAAAATAACAGCAATGCATTTTAAAAAGTGAACGATGCTCATAATTGAAGCTTTTATTTCCATACACACAAATGCTCTGAGAATGCTGAACGTTCTATTCCAGAGCAAAACATGAATTAAAATTCACCAAATGTGTTATTGCTTTGCAGAAAGTGAAAAAAGGGAATATTAGGCTGTTCAAAAAAATAGCAGTGTCTGCATTATTCTTTACAAACTCACATTTACTGTATAAACTGACAAATGCTTGAATATGTAGCTTTCCTGCGAATCACTAACCTAATATTTAGTTGTGTAACCAGGTATTCCAGCCCAGGACTATTGCACAACATTCCACAATTCCTCTGCATTTTGTGGTTTTTCCTCAGAAACAGCATTTGTTGCGTCACCCACAAGTTTCCTGCTGGATTAAGGTCTGAAGATTTGGCTGGCCACTGCATAACGTTAAATCTTGTTGGTCTGGAACCAAGATGTTGCGCGATTACTAGAGTGTTTAGGGTCACTGTCTTGTTGAAACACCCCTTTCAAGGCATTTCCTCTTTGGCATGAGACAATATAAACTCTTCAAGCAATATTCAACAAATGCACTGGTATGCAATAAACAGGCCCGACACCACAGCATGAGAAACATCCCCATATCATGCCGCTTGAACCACCGTGCTTGGGGTTTGAATTCAGTGTTTGGGGGGGTCGTCTACCAAACTGTCTGCGGCCCCTAGATTCAAAAAGAACAATCTTGCTTTCATCAGTCCACAAAATGTTGTGCCATTTCCCTTTAGGCTGGTCGATGCATTCTTTGGCAAAATGTAACCTCTTCAGCACACGTTGTTCTTGCAACAATGGGACTTTGCAGGGGCTTTTTGCCGATAGCTTGGCTTCACGTAGGCGTCTTCTCACTGATAGTATTCCCAGGGAACTTTAGACCTCCTTTGATCTCCCTGGAGCTGATCTGGCCATTTTTCGATCCATTCGAATGGTAGTTTTCCATTTTCTTCCACATCTTTCTGGTTTTGGTTGCCTTTTTAAAAGCATCTGAGATCATTTTAGCTGAGCAGCCCATCATTTTCTACACTTCTTTATACGTTTTCCCCTCTCCAATCACCTTTTTAATCAAAAGGTACGCTGTTCTTCTCAACAATGTCAGGAACGACCCATTTTCTTGGAGAGAAATGCACTATAACCAGTACGCCCAACATCTGCTGCTTTCACCCTTTAATCGGGGCCACCTGATTGACACCCTGTTCTTGTCACAGAATGAATGACCCCACTAATTGAACTTCGCACCGCTATTATTCAACATGCCCCTTTTAGTTAATTATTCAATTACACAGAATCAGCAGCATGCATGTCATGCCTGTCGGGTCTGTTGGATATATATATATTTTTATTACTCCACTATACCTACTTGGTTTTTTTTTGGGTTTTTTTTGCCCTGTAGAAATATAATTTCTACCAAAAACAGTGATGGGTCTGGTTAGTGATGTTGGACTGCTGTTATTTTGAACGCTAATGTAAAGGCACGTTTCAAAGGATTCCCAGTGTTACAGGTGTAGCTGTGGAGAATAAGATGAGGTTCTGGGCGTGCTTTGAAAGCGTGTGGACTGCGCTCGAAACAAGAATTCGGGCTGCCTGTACAAACGTTCACTGCAAAGTCTCTGCTACTGTAGGAAGTAAAGGAGTCTGGAACGAGAGCACAACTAGACTATGAGCAGCGAAGAGCAAAATTACACAACATTTTTTAAAAAGTCTATTATACATCTTATATATGTATTAATAGAATCTATTATTTGTGCACACCGATTATTTATTAGTGTGTTGTGAAAAAGTGGACTAAGGGTACATCTGTGACCTGGAGAATTCATGTCGCCTGGTGCCTGAAGCACTCACAGCAGCTACTGTGGTGTTGCTCTCAGAAAAAGCTGGCAATTTTTAACCTGCCGTTGAACATCTACCGACGTCAAGGTGGAGAATTCAAGTAGGCACCCAGAATGCAGCCCTGGTGACCCCCGTCTATATCTCGCTCCATCTTAGGCTGATACCAGTCTCACCGAATCTGTGCCATTTCATACCCAGCAAACTGCGTTTACGCTCAACTCAAACCAGACCCAAGTTCAGCCATAAGAACTAATCTCTAATCTGAACCTCAGTCACTAAAATAAGCACCAGGTGGTGTAGGAGGAGGGCATCGACGTCTGTATGGATTAGTCACAAGGACAATTTCAAAACTGCTGAAAAATTCATGTTCCACTGCGCGTTTACCTCAACACCTACTCCACACAGTTCAACTTCCCTTCTCATTAGAAAAGACTGGTTGCATGGCAACAAGCCGTGTAACAGAGCGGGCCGGGGTGCGCGCGGGTGGAGCCGAGTGCCCTTATGGGCAGTAGCGACGATGATGTTATTAGCAGACGCGAGAAGGAAACTCCAGTGATATGAGAGAGAGAGAGAGAGAGAGAGAGCCAGCCTCTCGGTACATCAGGACTTGATCAGTACACCGAAAACAAAACTCGTCAAGAATGGACTCTACGCTACAACAATCCACAGACTCAGAACTCTTAAAACTACCACCATGGTAAAACTCCAGAAGCCATAACTGTGAGTCAGAGTGATGAAATGGTGGCAAATTCTCCAAAATGAGCAGCTACTTTGTTTAAGGCTGTCTGGAATACGTAGATTATCAGCAAAGACATAGACTAGTTTGGTAGTTCTCAGTCTCATTTTCTCAAGTACACACTTTCACATTGCAGTTCTCCAAGCAGGTCAGTCAGTGCAATTAAGAAATACTTAAAACACTGCACACACTGCAAGCATCTTACAGCATCAAGTATCGCTGCCCCCAACAAGAGTCTTTGGTCAAGCAGCAGTGTGAGGTAAAGCCATAACACAGTAAAGCACGTCTAACATACAGAATGGTTTTTTGCACCTTCCAAACACTTCTGAGGATGACTGTGGTCCTGGCCTGACACGCCCAAAGCTGCCCTGCCTCACGTATTTACACAGGAAATGTCATGACTACCTTCCTCCTGCAAAACGGGCAGAATTTGCATGAAACAAGCTCATGTTCCTGTATGGTGTTCTAAATAAAGACGTAATTACCCTCT
Organism: Electrophorus electricus; assembly: GCF_041902795.1. NCBI lineage: Eukaryota > Metazoa > Chordata > Actinopteri > Gymnotiformes > Gymnotidae > Electrophorus > Electrophorus electricus. The sequence goes on from NC_137510.1 coordinate 21,619,390, forward strand.
AATTAAATCTAACGTTCTGCACTTTAGGTCAAAGTCTCGCTTGTCAAGAGCAGCTTGGCTCTGGCTACACTAAAGTGTTTGCACACGACAATGGCATGTGAACAGATTTCTTCTTCCAGGATAATTTTCTTTTCCCCACATAATTTTAACATGTCATTTAAAAAAATTAATATGACTGCCATCAAATCTCAATGCCCTAAGCACACAACCCGGCCGAGTTACGTGCTCATGATTAGAAACGCCAGGACAGACTAAAAAGATAAATCCCTACCTCACTCTCACGGTTTTATTTCACATCCGAAGTGTGGGAGCCAAAACCACAGAAATCACGTCACTGTCCAGACACTGATGAATGCGCTACATGTCACGCAGTGGGTGCAGGGTTCTGAACTGTAGATCGATTACCAGGCAACTGTATTTGTGCACAGAGCATCAAGCCGAAAACTGTGCCTTGTACAAAGGTCAGCGTACGACTGCGGTTTCAGCTGCCGAAACGTTTTCTGCCTTTCCAGCGTCCAAAACCTCGCTGCCAAGCAAAGTGTCCGCTGTCTTGCGAACCTGCGTTAAAAACCAGCGTTGCGAGCGAGCATGGAGGTGATCAAAGCAACAGGCACAGGAAGCAGAGTGCACACCCAGAGCAACAGAAAGCAAGCAGCTGCAAACCGATGTGAAGTTCTCCAACTGAAGAACACACAAGTGGTTTCTAGTCAGGGTTCACATTTTATCTCTGGGTTCACACAAACGCCAAAACGCTTTTATTGTAATAGATGGCCTAGCCAAAGTGCGCATCGAGCCGTTGGGCTCGCTTTCCCTGTGCAACCTGCAGTCTCTTTTACGATCTGCTGTTAAGGGCACATGCTAACCTGGGCACATGCTGGACAAATTCTCCGACATGGAGACCAAGGTGTGAGGAGGGGATAAGAGCTCGTTAAAATGACGACGTGAAAAAGTGCTCGCTGTTGAGACCCTACAGCCTTCGATGTGGGCCCACCCACACGGGTCCTGGAGAACACGGGTCCTCCGCCCTGTGGCAGCGTGCACCTTTGTAGGGCAGCGTGCACCTTTGTAGGTCAGAGTGCAAACGCGGCACGTTCTGGCCTCGGTTTGCATCCATCTTCCAGGCATGCTGAACTCACTCAAAACAGCATCAGAATATAAATGTGGTGGGGGTTTTTTTTGGGGGGGGGGGGCTCATTGGAGCCTTCTTCAGCTTGGATACAAATGTGGGTTCTCTCTGCTGCCTGAAAAAGTGAGGGAAACAGCAGAGTGACAGTGAAGCTATTCAGAGTGCACGCGCACGCACGTACATGTGTGTGTGTGTGTGGGCGCATGCTAGTGTGAAGCCTTTAGGATATTTAAGAAGGACCGGAGGTTTCAGGATACCCGTGGCTTGACTGAGAGGGGGAGAGGGGAGAGAAAGCGTGAGAGAAAAAGACGAGACAGACCGACAGACAGAGACAAAGACAGAGAGTGTGTGTGTGGGGATGGCCGTGGCCAGTACTAGGTGAGCACGTCAGCAGCACTGACAATACTCTTCTTTGAGATCCACACACGTCCCACAATGCCTTACTGTGGCATGATCCGTCATGAGTGGACGCGGCCTACGTCTACGTGGTCCAGAAGCACGCTTCGAAGAACAGCCTTGCCTGAGGCAGCCCACGCCTTCGCCACTCGAAGGGCCAATCAACGCAAAGCCTGTTTAATGACCAACCAAACCGGCTTCATCTGCCATCAGAGCTGAACTGGCAGAAGGGCAAAGCCGAACGGTTTCGGGCATAACTAGGCGTCATATACGTATAATCAGTGAAAAGCAGACCATTAGCTTGTCGTTGAGAGCGAGTGTGCAGTTGGCCATATGTCCCATCTCTGTCAACACTGAGGGGGCTTCTTCAACCCGACCTCTCTATTTAAAGCCTGCTCAGAAATACACCAGTCAGTTACACAGGAACTCTCAGAAGGTGCGACAGATTTGACCACAGTGCTGGGCAGTTAAAAAAAATTACAAGTCGCGTGATTAGGAAGCTTTATAGCACCATCAGTCCATATAGCACCATCAGCCACAGTGACGCTGATTAAACACATCGTCATACAGGCCTTAAGCTACATTACAAAGAAATTCAACTGAATGCCTCAGGAGAGCTTAACATGTTAGTTCAAATACGAGTGTGGGGTCATAAGAGATGTTACATCTGCTTTTGTTTCTTCAGCAAGAAGGTGGAATGAAGCAGAGGTGCTGCGCCGGGCCATGTAATGGGCACAGGCCGAGAGAAATGGCAGCATGACCCCGAAGCACAAGGCGGACGAGAGCACGACCCCCAGGCTGTGGCACAGTCAGAAACCACACACTTCCATTTGAGTCAAACAAAGAGCATAAGGCAGAACCCAAATGGAACAAAAAGCTTACAGCCCAAATTATTTCACATTATGAACCAACTCTGCACTTTATATTCCATCACCGTGTCAGGGAAACGAGAGGAATGTTGGGTAAATTTTAAAGTGTTTTCCTGATGATGTAGAATGTAAGCTTTTACCCTTACGTTCATACCACATAGTAATGCATCATGTCATTTTTCACTTTCTAATGTCGGCCTAGTACCAAAACTAGAGAGCGAAAAGGTTAAAATGCATTTCACTGGATTAGTAAACAAAAGAAAATGAATTCAACTAAAAGGTACTAATTTTTGTACATTAAATAATATCAGCCTCTGCATCTAGGCTATAACTCCAGTGTTGATATTTTACGTTGCTAAATGCTACAGATGCATCATGGTACCGTCATGGGCTAGCACTTCTGCATCTTTCAGCGTATACTACATGGACGTGTCCAGCTCAGCTCACCTTCGATCGAAAAAGGGACGACAGAGCTGATCGGCAACAGAGCAGAGAGGTGCATTCAGGGGAGACAGAAAGAGCGGGAAACGAGGAAATGAAGCGAAGGGGAAGAAGAGAGAGCAGAGGAGAGCTGGAGCAAGAGCAAACCCGCCAGCATGCGCGCGCACGAGAGAGAGAGCGTTTATTTTAAGCCATCTCCTGGATTGATTTTGTGCTGCACTAGTCAGCTTTCCTTCGGAAGACTCGGCGCAGGCCAAGTGCTGACACATTTAAGTGCCCATCCTCCAAACTATCCCGGACGCGAACGCTAAACTACAGGATCACGCGAAAAATGACAGCAGGAGGTCTGGCCTGCCAGGACCAAGGATGGACTCAAGGCCTGACCAAGCACGCAGGGCCTCATCACAAGCCAAGATAAGCAGACTCGATATGAAGCCTTGCGGTTCTCAGTGTTGCAATATTTCACCGACCTTCTCAGACTCGGATCGGATCATATCGGATTCTTAAGTACATGGAATCGGTGTCTGGTACTGGCAATGGGGCCAGGACTCCTGATGAGAACTTAGGATTGTCTGAAGCCCGCGTTATATACACAGCTATGCGGACACTGACCAAAACATGGCTCAAAAGAGTCAGGCAAATGCACAGAGCCCTGTGCTATAGCTACATCATAAATTATCAACATATGACTACTTAACTATAATATAAATCACACGTGACATTAATGAGGAGTGTACAGTATAGTTGTCCTGGCTTATGCACCTGGACGTTTCCCTTCCATGCTGTAACCACAGCTCGCCACGGCTCAGTTTTCATGGCCTTTTGTCACAATGCACGACTTCCTCATCCGAACGGTTCATGGTTAAATGTGTGCCTTGATGTTTATTTCCCCTCCCTCGCGCTCTTTTTTTAGATCCATCTAAGCGGTTTCAACAGGCTGAGCAAAGAGTCAGTTCCTCAAACTGTGTAAAAGTAACATTTCCAGCGCAGAGCTCGATCGAGACCCCACAGCATGAATGTGAGCTGGTCATCTTGAAACCTACAGCTTGCTGTGGGGTCAAGTGTTAATCCAGGAGAGGAGGGATCGGCTTCGGTCGGGCCCTGACCGGGTAGCCCCGGGTAAACGGGGTGTTGCGATAAACGGGCTCTGCTGTAGTGGTAAACTTCTCACCTGGACCCTGACAACATAGGCGAATGCACAGAAAAAAGAAAGACCGGAGCTGACGACATACTTTTCCCATTAACCACCACTGGGGCTGGGTAGCGACGGAAAACATGCAATAGTCTTAGGTAATCAGGATGCAAAACAAGGTAACTATTCTGTAACAGTTACAGAAAAAAGGCAGCAAGCAGATTAATGGTAGAGTTAAAAATCTGGTGATTATTAGCAGGATTCTATTACAATTTACAAGGATCACTCCCTTTTTAAAATTGTTTCTACTTGAGTGAATGGTTTCCGTAACAGGCGAAGCCTGCTTTAAATTAAAGGTTAAAAACATGTGCCGCATGTTGCGCTTTGGGTCTTTCGCTTCATTCCCTTGCAATCTGCGACTGACATGCAAGCACACCTGTGTCTGTGAGACCTTCCTGGTGTGATTCGTTCCTTTCTTTGCTTTCATTAACATATGACACAGTTTGAGTGCCGGTAGCCAAAATCTTTGTTTATTTGTTTATGCTGAAAATGTTTTCGATGTGAACGCGAGATGTTTTGTAGAATGCTGTGGGAAGGGAGATTTGTTTATATGGACAACTATTATGCATTTGCTGGGTTGTTTATGAGTCTGGGCAGAGCTTGTGGGAGCTTGTTGTTAGCCACTGTAGGGACCTGTGTTCTGAAACACTTTAGCAGTTAATGGGTTAAAGTAATCAGATTATGGTGTTTTAATATAGTAATCCTTTGGATTAGATTAAAGATACATTTAATAGGTAATCGGTAATCTGTAATGGAATACTGAAAGTAATAGGATTATGACAATTACGGTAAATTAAGGCAAAAATATACACTAACACTCCCCTTGGCATTCCTCTATGAAATACACCAACTTGAGACGACCTGTCCTACTGCCTCAGAGGTGGCACAGACAGGCCCTACGGACTGCTCACATTAATGACCCCGAACCTTTACGGTCCGTTATAACAAAAACTGCAACAAGCTGTCGTTTTGTAGATTGTGTGAGCGCACAACCTCACAACATTGCTCAGTATTTCCATTCACACTCACAGGATAAAGTTGATCGTGCACCATGCGAAGCTCACAACACTGACACAACCCAGCTAAGAATACCCGCAGTGATTACCTTACGGAAACTTTCTAGTTAGCGTCCAACGTGGAAACCGAATGTGGCATTCGGGATAGTCTGGAATAAAACTGATGCTAGGAAGGTGAAGGCCATGTAACTCCCAGATCATCGACTGTTATTCACCTGCACCAGTTACCTAATGCCATATTAGCTAGCCAGCAAGCACCTTACAGTAGTCAGCTAGCTAATCAAGGCACAAAATATCTTTTCAAAATTCATGGGCTAATAATTTAGGTAGGACGCCACATGCGGTTATTGCAGAAATCCGACAAAACCGCCATTTGAACGTTATAGCATTAATACTAGCTAATATTACCTGACTGTACACCAAACACCAGTTCACACTCGCTGGCTCGTCTGCCAGGTAGCTAACCTCCCAAATCCAGCGGTTTAACGTTGTTGTTTAAAACATCGATTCGCTGTCCAAGTCAAGGGAAATTCGAGTTAATTTATTCACCATAGTAAATATAGCCATGGAAAAGGCATTTGCGCAAGCTAGCGGTCCAGGCTAACCTATCCTGCACCATCACCAGTACGAAGCTGGACATCGACACAGAACATTAAACGAGATGACACAGCTATCCGCCCTGCCCAAGTTACCCGACCACACACGGCCAAACGTGCCAAAACGCTTCGCTCTCTGACAGTTACTTACCAATTGACCTGTGCTGACAACTCTGACACCGTGGCGTAAATGACATCTCCGGGTAGATTTAGGTCGTGTTGAGAGCACGTAGGTCCATCACAGCAGGGCCGTAATCCAGACACAGCAGGGCTCGAGTAGTGAACTGCGAACGGGAGGCTGGGCTTTTCCCGTCAAGGTCTCACGGCGACGACGAGATGGTTTTTCTTGATGACACTGCACAACCAGTAGAGTTCCCAGGGTCGTCAGCCATCACGAAGTTAAATTTTTTATTTTTTTAATTATTTTTTTTAAAAACCCAACACCGTAGTTCGCCAGCGCGTTTCTGGAAGGGGAGGTGCAGCTGTGGCGCAGAAAGGCGACACTGACGACTACTGGCATGGATGAGAAGCGGCCTGCCCGTGGAAATAAAGACTCCCTCCCAGCAGTGAGTGGTGATTAGTTAGAAGAAATGTACAAAGACAATCTTTTCGAAGGTTAACTAAAAATATACATAGCTGGCTATCTTTGTTGAAGAAAAAACAAACTAGTTCTCGTTAACATCTGTCAGCATTCAGGTCCTCGTTTCAAAAGTGTAGCCTCGAAGTTGACTTATCGAAATAATTTCAGTAGCCCTCTTGCACACATTCAATTAAATTCTTTATTTTATTTTTTTTTGTAAAATATCGTCATGATACAGTCTTAAAAATATTCTGTTAGAAGCACCTATGGTTTAGGTATATTATTTACAACAATGGTCGATTCCCTGGTTATCAAAATAATGAAAATTAAGAGTAACTTTTGTAAAGGTATGACAAATCAAATATTTAGTTTTTTTTTTCTATATTCAAACTACAAATAAGCTACGAAACAATTACAGGCTCAAGCACAATGACACAGAAAATAACATTTAATCACGTCAAAAAACATGGCAATCTCTTCAGAGCACGATTTAGCTCCAAGCTGTTCAACAGCTACCTCTTGTGGCAGAAAATATAACTGCGTTTTAATTAACCTTGCAGCGGGTATTCATTTAATACATTGATGGCAAGTCCAAAGCTGATTCTACAGTGCAGATAGAAGTCAAAAGCGTGCATAAACCGTTACGCATGCATTTATAACATATGAAAATAGTTTTAAAAAATCTGTTCATACATTTCATTAAAATAACTTCCACAGTCTTGATCTAAAATCTTCCCAAACATTGTGTGGCTTTAGATAAAAAGAAATCTTTTTAATATCTGAAAATATAACTTAGTAACAAGCCTTAGTTGCTAAGACTGGGGGCAATACAGAGCATCCCTTTTCTTAATATCTAAACAGCCCAAGTGCCTCCCAACTCAGTCCTCTTGGTCTTTCATGTATTACAGAAGAGCACTCAACCATGTGCAAACAAATCTTGCAGCAAGACATGCAAAATTTAGATACAAGTTTCTGGCTGGGATTAGGCTCACAGGGACCAACATGGAACAGATAACTGGTGTCTGCAAGCTTGGTTGGGCATTACAGTTCTGGAGGGTACAGCTCTACTACACGCTATATCTTTATGACATTAGGATTTACTCCTATACTCATTAAATATACATCATGAGAAGCCTGGAAGGTTTGAGAACCTCCCGAAAATGCTATATCAAATGTAAATGAACTAATGTAGTGGGTAAAATCAGTTTTTCACCTGATCACTGTAGCAGCGACCTGCGCTGACTTTAACAAGCTTTCTTTGTGAAAGCTCCAGCCATCTTTTCATATCCATCTGCTGACAAATCATGCCTAAATGCACTCAAACGCAACTCAATAAGATTGTCTGATTTAATAATCGAGAAGTTAAGATGACCAGGGATGCTCTGTAGCACAAGGGGGAAGTGGACTCAGACTAGTAAGCACCAAAGGGGATAAGTGATGCAAACGAAGAAATGCCAGCTTCAGCTGACAAGCCCTTTGAATGACTACTCCTGATTTCCCACAATCAACTTTCTACACCCTGTTCTCAGCCACCATGTAATTCCATACATGAGTCTCTACTGCAACCGCCACGACATTTTTGATTAAGAGTGCATTATCCAATTACCTGAATTTAATTAAGTGGGCTTGAACTAAACATGGCCAAATGCAGGTGCTATGGCAGTCCCAGAGGAATGGATTAGAAACCAATTTAAGTACCCACAATCCACTGTGTTTTCAACCAGTCTTTGTATAAATCTAAATTAGTGCAGGCATAAGGCTACTTCACATAAAAGATACTGCATATATAAGACAGCAGATGACCCGTATAGGACTTTAGGGCACACCACTATGCGTTTAGCCTCAATAACACAGCTGGTGTTAAATATAAAAATGTAAATAAAACTAGATAACCTGGCACTAAAATAAAGTCTGATGTGAAGAATCTGTTGCTCTTAACTATGATTTGACCTTTAAATCAATCAAACAATGTCACCAAAAACACATTCTTTCGTCACAAGAACACTGCATATGACCTTGCCTCAAAAAAATAAAAAAAAAAAAAATAAAAAAAAATTAACTCATTCTTTTTCCCCCCTCCAGGTCAAGATGACCTGGAGATGGACATACATACATATTTTGTACATACTACAGCTTGTTCAAAATGCAGCCACTAGAACATTGACAAAAGCTTTTCATCCAGCCTAGTAACATCACACTGGCTAACCGTTTCTTTTTTTAAAGCAATACTCCCATTTTTTCACAGTGCTTCTAAAGATCGGCTTGCTTACTTTAAGTCAGATGAGAATTTCTAGATGCAACGTATATGCTGGAGGTTTTACCAGTAAATTTCCTGTAGGTGTGGCCCCTCTATAATTATACAATGCACTTTAAAACCGGTCACTATGTGCATGACAGAATCAGAAAGCTTTTGCGCAAAAGTAGTAACTTGAAAACAAAATGCTCTCGCACTTTTACACATTTCTAAGTATACCCGACCAAATTATGTTGCCAATTATGGCATAGAATATACGATTTACCCCCACACCTCTGTGCACTCACAATTTGAAACTAAACTTTGTTTAGACATCAGGCACCTCTTACAAGTCAAGGCTTTAGTTTTTTAGCAATCCATCAGATTCTTTTCCTTTTTTTTTTTTTTAAATTTAGGTCCTTTCTTCAGAGTTTTAACCATTGCATTCATTTTTACATTTCCTGTCTTGTTGAACATATTTATCTGCTTGGCTTATTTGATTGCATCTGTACAGCACTTTGACGCGCATGTGAAATGCATGAAAACTGCCGGATAAACAAGTACTAGTGGGAACAGTATGGAGGAGAGCACTAGATCCTAACTCAGAGGGGGATTTAGAAAACATCAAGGTTACGCATTTGTATCCCCCAAAACGCTAACAAGGGTGACATTAGGCATCCCTTTCACTGTACAGAGCAAGCGGCAACAAAGTGTGTGAACTACATTCATCTACCTACAGGAATACGGTACAACTGGTTTTCATATTGTTAGTCAAAAAAAAACAAACAAACAAACAAAAAAAAGGCTTTCCCGCCATGAGTCATACTTATGCTTCTATTTCACATGGAAAAATGTAACTGAACTTGAGTGCTATTAACAAGCAAACACCCATTAAGGGACATTAAACACTGCAACTGTACATGTTTTCTAAAATGATCAAGGATAGATAAAAAAAAAAAAAACCAACCTCAAACTAATAATAATAATAAAAAAAAAAAGCTCAAAGATAAAGCAAACACTGACAGAAGGCAGACAGAAACAAAACAACCTGCTGAATGACGATGCTTTGGTACACTATCAGAAATAGGCTTCTCTTCCTTAATTTATAGACTTATATTATTATACGAATACAATTATATACATTTACATCTAGACTCGAACTCTGTTAAAAAATAAAACTTCATAGTACACATTATTTGTCACAGAAAATACATAAAGTCCATTCAATATGGCCTTGTTCAGGAGTGGGCGTGTGCAAAGGCAGGCAGAGGGAGCAGTACGAGGTGCATATCACAGTGACTGAAAATCTAACTGCATTCTCTGGCTCCAAACGCGTTCCACCAGTGACGAGCAAACCACACAAGGGACAGCCATTAGAACACAGATGCATTAACGTGCTGCCATTTTGTGTGCGAATCACCTTCCTGATAATTCAGTTCATGCAACTTTAATGCGACGGCATAGGCTATGCAATATTAGCGAGACTGCAGCTTTCTGTTCAAGGCAGTAGTGGGGGGTGGCACACGCAAGAGTTGAACAGAGCTCCAGTAAATCAGCCTCTGACACACACTGCCACTGGTCACATCCACAAGACAGGCTTCCTTTCAGCTGGAGCATAAACAGAACCGGGGGTGGCTTCTTGGGGACAGACCTTTTGGTCAAAAGTCCCAAATAAGTCTAATTTCAACATTTCAGAGTTTGTCTTCAAGCAAAAACTGATTTTTAAAAATACTTTGGTGCAATGAGTGTAAATTAAGCCACTTCTCCACCTTTCAGACTTTAGAGCTTTAGGGGAGACTGAACACACTCAACGTTCCGTTATAGAAATATGAGGCTAATATAGATCAGTGGTGGGGGCCATGAACATCAAGAATCTCCTGTCTCTGTAAGCAACCACGTTTCAGCTTGAAAATAATAAATACTCGTTCTGTAGGGGCAGGTGTACTAAAAGTAGAACCCTTACAATCAGTGGCGTACAGTGACGTGGTCGACTTGGTCATATGGTCGTATTTGGCGATTCCTCTTCTGTGACCACAAAGGAACGTGGCCTGTTTTCCCAGAGTCCTTCCCTGGGGAACAGTGGATGTGAAACGAGCGTCTCCTTTCACAGATTTTAAAGTGGTCTTTTCGAGTGGAACGAGACTCCTTTCCAGCAAGCCGGTATCACAGGCTTGTTGCCTGTTTGCGAGTCACGTAACCTGAAGTGCATTTTGTTAACATGCAGTTAGGACTTACGACAACCTAATGCATACATTTACTTTTGCATCACAGGAAACATCTCATTAAGTGCCTGGCGCATATAGCAAAAAAACTTTTTTAAAAAACAACCCAAAACAATAAGAAAAACCGAACAACCAAAAAAAAAAAAAAAAGCCCCAACAAACAAGCGGACCAAGACTTTGAGAAACAAACATATTTGGTCCCTCTCAGTAAATCTGTTCAACAGTTTTCAAGCCTGTAGATGGTGGAGACGGGAAATTTCACTGGAATGCCTTAAAGACTTCTCACTTGGAGATGCTGGGGACAATCCCTTCTTGGATCCAAAAGCTTCCACCCATCCCCGCCACCTCCATCCCTCCATTCTCCCGGTACCTCCATCGCTCCTTCCCTCATCATGTTCACTTGAGGCGGTCAGAGCGAAAGGAGTCCTCCACGGCAGGGTCGGCCAGCATCAGCTCTCCATCGGCAAGCATGCCAAAGCCATCCAGTGCCAGCGGATCCATCCTGAGCGGGTCATCTGATGAGAAAGGGTCCACCTCAAAGCCTGGCACTCCAGACAAAGCAGTGGTGATCTCCTTTGACAGACTGGGTGGAGAGTCTCCTATAGTGTGTGTGTGTATATATTTTATTTATATTTATATTTATATATATATATATATATATATATATATATATATATATATATAAACATTTAAAATACACAAACGTTTCCGTTAAGTTAAGTTCCAAAGGTCTTTCATCTGCTCTGTAAGCAAGGCGCTGGATTAATAGGAGGGAATTGTTTTTTTTTTGTGTTTTTTTTTTAAAATGCAACAATTAAATGCAACAATTAAATGCAATAATTGAATTTAGAATCATTTAACATCCCCACAGGTCCTCTTATTTTTTGCTCTGTATCACTATTGACCTTGTAGCTTGCCTGACTACCCCATGTAATTACTAGACATCTAGTAATTTGTTTTAGAATTAATTTTAAGTTCATATACAATGTTTTTAAGACTGAGATGCTTAACATTTACATTTATGGCATTTAGCTGACGCTTTAATCCAAAGTGACTTACAATTATGACAGTCAGTCTGTCTTAAAACATTCCAGCATTCAAAAAAACAAAAAACAAAAAAAACAAAAAACAGAAAACCTGATGACTCAAAACACAATTATAATCAAAACCTAGGGTTGTCACAGAATTCATTCAATAAATGCTTCTGCAAAACATGCATTGTGAGGTTTTCAAAAATTGCTCAAAGATTAGGTTGTAAATTTGCTTCTTTGTAGAAAGCAACACTTTTCCAGAGGGAAGAATTTATGATATTATACCGATATTCTGCTGCATTCAGTTCAGAGTATACATGGTTCCACCTAAAAACACATGATACTAAAAACCCCTAAAGAAGTTTCAAGTAACCAGAAAGACCTTTAACTGTGTTACTCCAGCGTTCAAACATCTGATAAAACATTTGATCAGATGTTCTCTTATGTCCATTTTATCCTGAGTAGTTGTAGTTCTGAATATGCATTATGTAGTCATGTCTAACAAACATTTACCGACAGAATTCAATGACTACCCATAGACTTGGATTATAAGTGTGTTCCATGTCAATGGGTTTTTCATTCTTTTGCAAAATAAAACTTGCCAAATTGACCACATTCAGTGGTTTACGATACAAAACAGTGAGATATTTATTTAATACTGATGTGAGGCTCTGCATTATGGTAACCAGTGCACCAAATCACACTCACCAGTCAGTATGATGTTGGGGACAGTGTGTCGTCCACTGCCGTAGCCCTGATTCTGATTTGGGTTCAGGAACTGCTGCTCTGTAGATTCCAACAGATCTAGCACCCCCTGGTGGCTGTGGTAGGAGCCATCTTGGGCCTTATTGGGGTTACCAGAGCTCAGATTGTGATTAAAGCACAAACCCTCAACCTGAGAGTCAATGTTGAACTACAGTATGAAAACACAGACAGGAGAGGAAAGGCATAACTGAGTGAATATAAAGGAAACAAAATAGCAAGGAAAACATTTGGTTAAACTGTGCTTTGAAATTTAATGTCAATTAATTTGAAAAATATATATACATATAGCTACTGATTATTTTTTAGCCACAGATTCAAAACAAAAAAGGAAACGCATCACAAACCAATAACCCTCTTCACACCATGACTTTAATTTAGTCAAGCAACTGTTAGTACAATATTCATGTGTCTGACCTGCTGAGAAAGAGTCTGATTTTGCCTGCCAGTAAGCTGCAGGCCCAGGTATGGATCATCCAGAAGAGAGTTCAGTAACAAGGAGTCCTGTAAGAGCACAGAGAAAATAGATTCAATACCAACATGATATTATTTAAATCTGAAATAAGCCAAGCTGAGGTCAAAGTTTTTCTGAAACTACTTGAAGTTTTGAGTACTGCAATGCAATCAGTGCTCCGCCTGAGTTGTCTAATCTTTTCGCATTTCAGCTAGTGCCTTCAGCCAAAGCTACTCCCAAAGTATTCAGTTTGAATCTACATGAGTCCAGTCACGCTCTACACCAGAAAGCTCACTGTACCCCAAACAGTTAATCAGTATGCGAGTGTGGTTGGTGGCATCCCAGACACATTTATCTGCTTGAGGAAAGCACTGTGTAAAAACAATATCAAAGTTATAAACAAAGAAGTATTAATGTCTGCTACCTTGAGGCATTTCTTTAAAGTCGGTGGCAAGACAAAAGTACAACAACAGATCATGGCATTACAGACCTCGTGAACAAAGGAGCCAGGAAGCTAAGAGCTTTAAATAGATACGCTACGCACAAAGGTAAACTATTGATGTTCTGCGTTATTCTTCCCCAGTCGGTCCTCTCAAATTCATTCCACAGAGAGACAGGCGAGGACACAAGAGGCTATGATGTCATCTACTCATTTAAAAGAGCACCTTAATCCACAAAACTACAGATGAGCCGTCAGTAGCCCCAGGTTAGAGGTCAGGTGATGGCACTTATTGTGTGCTACTTTCCCAGCATAGCTAGACTTCGACTTTTACTTCAGCATTGTAAGGACACAGCCATATTTCACATTAATCCAATTAAACCACATCCTTCTCTTTAGATTTCTGGCAGCAAAATAAAGCCCTCTTCAACTACAATTATTACAGGCTTCGAGCTCGGACCTGTCGTCTCTGAATGGCTGTGGAACATTGCATATCACTGGTGACGTTGCACAATTCACACTGTTAATTCAAGGGGGAAGCTGGACTCGATCAGAACTGTGTTCATAGTTTTATACCAGTGTCATACATCTGTGTCCTATAGACAGTTAAAGTGCTGAGTTCAATGTGTTAAGTGTTATAACTGGCCTTCACATTATTACACAAAGACCTGATTTATTTATCTAATAGATACTAAATGTACACTAGCATGGACACACTAATCGAAAATAAACATTTCAACTTCAAAGAAACACTCTGTTTGTAATCTGACTTTTAAAGAAAGTCCTAAAAATGGTGTACTTCAGTACATACTAAAACTGCTGAACGTGAGTACATCAAGACACAAGTTCTGAACCTTACGTGATCTCGGAACAAAGTTCTGTTGTCGTTTTTTTTTTTAAATCCAAGTATACACAACAGTGCACCGCCTACATCTTTTCAGACTAGCTGTGCCACCCTGGCCTTCAAAGCGCTGGAGGAGACAGGCCACTCACACTGTAAAGTCCAAGATCACTGGCTAGACTCTGGTTGGTGTGCTGAAGCTGAGGGAGGCTCTGGCTCTGATGCTCGTGCTCGCCCGCCTGGCTGTTGGCCCGTGGCTGAGGGCCCAGCGGCGTGGCCGGATCCTGCGAGGCCGCCGGTGCCTGCCCGTGCGCCTCCGTGAGGTTGCCACCGGATGGCTGCTCCTGCGGAGCCTGCAGTTGGGGGCCATGTCGCCGCCGCTGCTGCTGCTGCTGCTGCTGCTGCTGCTGAAAGTTCTGGCTCTTGCGCAGGTTCTGCATGTTGTGCATGTGCAGCTGCATGGCGGACGAGGGCAAGTGGCCCGGTGGGCGGTGCGGGTGATGCTGTTGCGGCTGGGCCGCGTGCTGGTGGTGGTGGTGGTGGTGCTGCTGCTGGGCCGTCGCAGGGCCGGACTGTGGCGAGGGGCCGCCTTTCTGTGCGTCAGCACTCTGGACGTGCTGCGACTGGCTGTACGGGTATGGCGGTAACCGCTGGTCCATCATTAGCTTACTGGTATCCAATGGAACACCCTGGCCAATGGGAAAAGTTTTCCATGATTTCATATCAATGGTGTACATCCAACTACTTTGTCCAATAAACAGGAAAGTATGCTTCGGGTGGCGGTACAGGTGGGTTGTTTACCTGTGTGATGGCAGACAGCGTGGGGGAGGAGATGGGGGAGAACTGTTTGGAATGATGCCTGCGGGACTCCGGTCCCATGGGCAGGTTGAGCGGCGAGAGCTGCGTTCGTTTCCTGGGGGAGGTGGCCAGCGGTGGCTGCACCTGGCCAGGTAAGTGCGGCGGGAACGAACCCAGACAGGGGCCCGAGCCAGCCACCGTGTTCGCTGCTGACTGCAGGGACTGGCCACTTAGGGAAGAGTTACTCAGGGAGGAGTGCAGGGACTGGTTGCTGAGGGAGGACTGCATAGAAGGGGAGGAGCTGAGAGAGGACTGTATGGAGGGGTTGCTAAGTGATGACTGCAGAGAGGTGGAGCTAAGGGAGTTGGGGAAGGACTGGCTGCTCAAAGATGACTGGATATTGGGGTTGCTAAGGGACGACTGGAGGGAGGGATTACTGAGTGTGCCCTGTAGAGAGGCCAAGAGACCTGCAGGAGTGAGAGAGAACATCAGGATGATGCAACAAAAATCATTTTGGAAAAAAAAGCAAAACAAAACCTCTTCACCTATGCAGAAATACTGCACTGGTAAAACACTGAATAAATATTAACAGTGATTTAAACATTTTCAGACAAAATGTACACCATGACAAGATTCACAATAATTCAACAATTAATAAACATGACGGGGGGAAAAAAAAAAAGTCCCGAATGACTTTCGATTAAACCCATAACAAACCTACAAGACAAAAAAAAGAACCTCAAAGAAATGTTAAACGGTAAAGGGAATCCCCAGCATGTGACTGGGGCGATAACCACACTGCTTTGAAAAAGGCAGAGAAGGCCAGAGAGCAGTGAGGAGGCCGCATCCTGTGTGGTGAGCAAGAATCATCGATGTTAAGCATAGCTGCTACTTCCGATTACATACACACCCAATCTCTCGGTCAGACAAGCACTCTGCTGGGGAACGCACCGCAGCAACCGGTCTGTATCTGCTCCACTATCAAGTTGAAAACATCTAGTGGAATTATAGTTCTTTTTTTTCCACGACTTTAAAGCGCTGACTGGAAAAAGATATTTGATGATTAAAAAAAAAAAAATCACCCCCGGCCCCACCTGGAGAGTGGAAGGCAGTGGTGGTGTTGATGCCGAGCTGAGTGAGGGTGGAGGCCAGGTTGCCAGTGCTGCTGCCCCCGCTGAGGGACGGGTAGCCAGGCTCGTCTGGGTCCAGTGGTGTTGGCAGGGGGGAGGGGAAGTGCAGACTAGACAGATCTGGCAGAGAACCCCCCGTATTCAACGCGGACGGCACATGAGGGGCACCAGACTGCTGGTCTGGTGAGGGGAATATACTAATAAAATAGGAGAGCGAGAGAGGAGACATTATGAAAGATAAGCTAGTAAATCTATTTGACTATTTGGCTTCTTAAGTTAAAAAAACAAAACACACACACACACACACACACACACACACACACAACATCTAAAGAGAGGTTGAAGTATTCTTTGAAATTACGTGATTCCAGGGACTTCACAAGACTTTGGTCGCGAGGACAGCAGAGGTAACTATAGTTTACAAAAACAAACACCACAAGAAACATTATTTTCTTCTGTGTGGTTCCAATTAAATAATGTGACGATACCACTGAATACATAATCATTTCAACAAGATGACAGCCCAGACTACCTTCTTGGTGTCCCATGGTTTCAGAAGCTTGCCTTCATCCAACACATTTTCCTCTATGGGGGGGACTGGGTATGGGAACACTGTATGGCCCCAGGAAATAGGAGTCAGAATATCTCATTCCATTTTTTTTTTAACTATGTCTATTTGTGCTACAAATTAATAAAATGTATTTGTGGGTTGCAAAGTGATCAGTGACTTACTTCTCCGTTCGTCACCCTCCGTCAAACCTGAAGTACAAAGAGAAGCAAGGGAAATCATGCAAGATCAGCAAATCCTAGATACTGCAGTGTCCTGTAAAAACTCCTACAATTTGGCGTATCCTCCTGGATGAAAATAACCAGCAGAGCATTTACCCCTGGGGAGAACCCGATACCTACCACTCCGCCGTCCCTGGGGGTTTATGGTGTGAGCAGCACTAAATGAATCTGATGGGGGAGGATTCATCACACTGGTGTGCAGGGCAGAGTCTGAGTTTGTTCTAAATAAAGCAGGGAACAGGTGATGGGGGGGGGGGGGGGGGGGGGCAGGTAGCGAGAGAGAAAGAGAGGGGAGGACAAAGGGAAAGAAAAAAAGGGATGGAGAGGGAGAGGGGATGAAAACAACAAGTTATTTCTTGAGAAATGGTCTCTGTTAGGAGACGAGGACTGAGAAAAGACAAAAGGAGCAAGCTACTCCTGGAAGTGAGGAAATCGGGGCACGCGTGAATGCACACAGCAACATACCACCGCACAAATGAACGCACATCTTTACATTAATAAGACATCCACTAAAACACTCAAGTGAAATCAGCTTTTCTCGCAGAAGGTGTACAGATCTGGCCTTCCCAAGGTGCAGTATAACAACAACTCCACACATTCCCTACAAACAGCTGCCAGCTGCCTGTAAACACTGGCCTAGCACGCAATCAGCATACTACTCTCAGTGACCTTAAATCTCCCCATCACACGAGGTCTGAAAAAGATTTTTTTTAAAATATATATATATATATATATATATATATATATATATATATATATATATATATATATATATATATATATATGGCAAGAAGAAGTAAAAAAAAAAAATAAAAACTGAGAAAGAAGGAAGGTGAACAAAAGAAGTAAAGTGTGATATAGTCTAGACAGATAAAGAGACAGACAGAAGGGAGTGGCAGAGGTGTGAATTCACCTGCTGAGTGCTGTGGTGGGAAGACGGAACAACGGGTTCTTGTCCATGGAGAAATTACCGGACCAGTTCCTTCATGATTGACAGAAAAATGCCCATTATTTCCAGAACCAAGAGGAAAAGAATGGAGCAGGCTTGAGAAAGGACTGAAAGCAGCTTAAAAAAAAAGAATCAGAAAGAGAGACACTGACCCTACACTGACCAGGCATCAGCTTTGTGGCCACGTGCATGAAAAAGGGATCTGATTGCCAAAGAATTTACAGCAGAATATTCAGGGACACTCAAATATTTCTCCATCACGTAGGCCAGCATGCACTGTGCATAATTACATCACTGGTCTACGCGGTAGGAGAGGGGACTTTACAGGGCTGTCTAGACAGTGAGGTCTCTGCCGTCACAATGAAACATGTCTGCAGCTTACTGCAGGTAAGCTGATCAACTGATCACCGAGACGTCCTAAAAAAACACTGCATCTCTTCATGAACAGCTGAAATGTAGCAACTGCTCCTGCAGCTCCGAGAAAAACAATCGCCAGTAACCAACTGACTAGGTATTAACAACTTCATTTAGCAGCTTCGTTTAGCCATTTTTGAGTCAGTATCCCACTCACTGAGAGCGAGTCCATTCCACTTAAGAGTCAGAAGAGGAAGATGGAACGGAGCAACAAAAAGAAACAAGATGATGCCACAAGTTTGACAAAAAAAAAAAAGAAAGAAAAAGAAAGAAAGGAAAAAAAAAAAGCCTAGAAACGTTGTCACGCTTAAAGAAAAACAGGTGAAGAAGAAATATCTGCCTGAAAGGCCTGGAGAGCAACTGAAAACAATGCTGTAGAAGAGAGCTCACTGAAGCAACGCCTTGGAGTTAGTCCTGTCAGTGCCAGCATTAGTGCGCCACAAGCCAAAAATCAGTCTTCACGTACACAGAATGTGGTTACACACTGAACAAGACAGCAGAACATACAGTAGAGGCAAGGCATGCATGGTTGAGAGGCCCTGATCGAGACCTCTCTTACGTCTCTTTAGAATGCTTTACCTTCTCCAGCTGGGGTCGGACGGTGGAGACAGGTAAGCAGAGCTGCAATGAGAGCTGTCCATCTGAGGTCGAAGGTTAAAGACACAGCTGCAGAGCAAATGCCTTTTTCTAGCAAAGCAAAGCATCTTTCATATTATCCAAACACAAATTACACAAACTGAACACAAAACACAATAACCAAAACAAAGGTAAATGTTTTGTGTACTGATAGCAGGAAAGAATCGTTCTTCTTGACTGAATATGAAGTCACAAACAGGCCTTCCACAATTTTGAGGGCCCTTATGAATCCTATAATAAGCAGGCTATATGTTCCACCTTGTTTTACTGGAGCGCACACAGAAATACTGAATGTAAGGATACTTGTCTCCTGTATGGCCGACTGGGAGAGATGAAGCGTCTGTCTCTGTGGACTCTCTCCACCAGGCCATGGTGCCGCGTGGAACGACTGGAGTCCAGATTAGAGTGTAATGGGCCCTAAGGGACCAATGAAAGAATGAACACACACATACACACACCACAAATAAGTACTAAACTCACCTCGAGGGAACCAATAAACATACACAAAAAACAACCAAAACACCATCATATGCACAGAGGCTTATATAAAAGGACAGACGACGAGCTGTTGGGTGATGCAATTCTACAGGGTAGACTTCCAATAGTGGTACACATTTCCAAGGAGACGAGTTACAGCTGAGCTTGCTTGCCAATAACTGCACCCACTGTTAATGTCCAGTACTAGAGGTGACAACCACACTACCAGAGAGTTCCAGTCATAATATAACAATATACAGAAGGTTGGAGCTGGAGATGGAGACCATGCATCCCTAGTCTGGACCCAAAAAAACACAAAGCCTGAAATGAACATTCATGAAGTATCATGAATGCCATACTTGACAATCACTGTGAAAATGCCAGGAACATCAGTTTGTTCCCTGAATCTTGGTTTGCAAAGCATACCTAGGTTTTCAGTAATTTAATTTTCCATACGCCATTAATGAAAACAACTATTTTAAAAGAACCAGGGTACATGCCAATTTAAGGCATGCAAAGCTACTGATGTCAAATGAACACAGTAGTTCACTGTCATACTCTGCTTTGACTTGACCCTTAAGAGAAAGGGTCACAAAAAAATTTACTTGCAGAAATTCCTTGCGGCTGTGGTCTTTCTAGATCCATTTACTCAGGTTTGATAAACATTTATACAAGCTTGTCTTTTTTTTTTACTTATACTTATAAACACTGAAGATTCACATCCTACATGTGTGGTTAAAAAAAATTCCATCTTCCCACTGCAGAAATACTAGCTTCAGGCCCAGGTTTCATAATTTGATGCCGATGTACACAGTGACATACCTGAAGGTCAGGGTTGTTCCTTCCAATCTGGTTGACATTTGGTAGGGAGCCACCATAGTAAAGGCCCTGTGTTCTAGCCAGCCGCAG
Organism: Electrophorus electricus; assembly: GCF_041902795.1. Classification (NCBI taxonomy): domain Eukaryota; kingdom Metazoa; phylum Chordata; class Actinopteri; order Gymnotiformes; family Gymnotidae; genus Electrophorus; species Electrophorus electricus. The sequence continues at coordinate 21,639,690 of NC_137510.1, forward strand.
CTTCTGAGCCTGAATCTAGAGAAGGGCAGGGAAGAAATATATTACACAACAAAACCATAACCAAACCACTCAAAACACAGTTCTGAACTCCACTTAACACTAAATCCCAAATGACACCCCCCACCCCACCCCACCCCACTCCACTCCACTCCACATCAAGAGGCCACACTGGTCAATTTTTGTTTGCTCGGTGACCCTTCTGCCATTTCATTGCATATCTGCATCTCATTCAGACGCAAGAATATCAGCTTTCCTTCCTTCCCCCACCTGGGTGAGCTTTTCTGTTTATTATGATTATATCATGATGAGGTTTTAGTGAGCAAGTCCTTCACGTGTGAATGTGTGAAACATTCCGACTCTAAAGAACTGACTGGCTGGAGCAGGAGCGATTGGTAGATTTATAGAAACAATGCCTCCTTTGTTCATCAGGCTGAACATGAGAAGACTAAAAACGATTAGAAAAATGACACCAATACGGATAAGTCACACAGTTTCTTTTAAACGTTCCAGATTGCAGTATTCCTACTGTTCCCGCTGTCATCTCCTGTAGGCTGTAATGGGCGTTATTGTACTAGTGCCGCTTCTCCGCCTCACTGCTCTAACCCACTCCAGACATTACAAGCAAGCTTTTGTTTCTACACAGCCAGACCAACGGCAATTCACATTCCACACTTTCAAAGCCTTATATTTCATGAGTATAAATGACATCGACAATACTTTTTTGTGTCAGCGCCAGTGTGATACTGCAACAATGTTTACTATGCAAATGAAATGAGAATAATACATAGTGCTATCCAACTGCAAGGCCATATGAGAGGCCTGATCAATACAGCTCAGGGAGGCAGTGGCATCAATTCTGTAGATGGTATGATCATGTCAGTACAGATCCTCCACCTGACCCTGATGCATTAGCTTCTGTAAACAGCAACACCAGAACAATCACTGGGAGAGTTAACAAAATTGGGGCTCCAAGCAGGCTTCTCTGAGCAGCGAAGCTTTCTGATGTTTTTCCATGTTCTTATAACTGACTGGCACCAGATACAACAGCTTTTTAGATGCATTTGTTCCAGTGCAGACTTACAAAAAATATAATATAATCTCTGACTTATCAGTAGACCTATTTCATTAGTGCCTATTGACCAAGTAGATTGAATTCAGTACATTATTTGTACACACACACACACACACACACACACACACACACACACACACACACACACACACACACACACACACACACACACACACTACTTACTGAAAGGTCTGTTAAGACACTGACATAACTAAACACCATCAAACTTAAAGAAATCAACCACAAACTTTCCAAACTCACCCAATGAATTGTAATGGTTATTGGTAGGGTGGAAAATGGTTTCAACACCTTCAGCCCAATGCCAATAACCACATCCTCAACCACAAACAAACTCAAACAAGTTCTCATTTCAAAGACTGAAACAAAATAAACCACAAAACATCTATAGCTGTCATGTCAAACGGAGTTAATGTTAAATGCTTTAAACCTTGCCCATCACACTAAAGGAATAATCTTCTCTTTCACACAATATGACAGCATTTCAAAATGAACAGCAATAAGCTAGATAACTGGCCAGTATTTAATCACTGTTTATTCCTAAAGGCAAAAACCTGTAAAACTGCACTGGATTTAGGCAAGAATGGAAGAATGTTCATATTCAAGCCATAAAGTGGTAACGTTGAGCTTGCTGAATCCAGAATCAGAAGCACAAAGACACAATGGGAAAGGACCTGGCTAGTAGAAACCGGTGTTAAACTTGGCTAGGTGCCACAAAGACAAAAATTGCCTGAAAATTAGCGGCGGCAGTTCTGGACTTTACATTTTACAGTAAAGAAACATGTTGGACATACATTCAGCTTGCCAGATCTACTTTGCTTTTTATGTCAGCGTTAGGACATCTGAGTAAGGAAAATGTTCTTACTGTTTCAGTACTAATGGAAATCACACACCTAAACCTAGGATCAGTGCATATACTTGTAAAATCAGCAATACATCTCAGCATGTACTTTTTAGGCTAATATTAGAACGTTATTTCAAAATAAACTATAATTAATAGCCTATGTTTAAAGTCAACATTTTATTTTCGGGAAAATATCTAAATAATTAAAATCAGCAATCCAAAACTGACTACTTTAGTACATTAGTATACATTTTTTTCTTTTCTTTTTTTTGTCCATCAGTATTTATATTCCTGAATATTTTCTCTCCATTCTGTCCTATTTCTAAAGACAAAATATGTGTGTGCATCATTATGTGTATGCATTTTTTGGATCAAAGCGTTATCTCCATTTTTTACTTTGATCATAGCAATATCTAATACTTTACCATTCTAACAGAAAAATACAATGTTATGAGCTATACCACTGACAAAGGCTATCTATACTGATGCAATTTAATACCAATGATGGCTCATTTTTGGTACTCTCTGTGAGTCAACATTTTGTATAATTTCAACTCTATCAAGCACATGCAAGCAGACAGAACATGCAGTAAGCAGACAGAACCCAGCACTAAATCACCAATTACCAATGCTACTTCAGAAGTCATGTTGCTGTTTAGAACCAGATTGAATGCATTAATAATAAAAAAAAAAAAAAAAAAAAAAAAAAGATTCTACACTTCTGCAAACAATAATTACTGTAATTAAAGAAAAAATAATAAAGAAACTTTAAAAAAAGCAGTTAAATACACATAGGAAATTTGCTTCTGACATACCATCATTATCTTCTCCTTGGTTTTAAGCTTATTAAACGATAACTGCAATAGGAGGAGAGACTTATCTAAAAGTCCAGGAGAGGATAAGACTTGACTTAAGATCACTATTTATTTTTTTAGGATTTGCAAGAAAGTCGGTTGACTGACTATGTTAACCTGTCTGGGGGAGCTTGAGCGCCGTATTTTGACAGGTTACAAGACGCGATTAAGACACACCTCTTTAAACTGTTAGCTAAAGGTCTACGCATCGTCTGAACACACCAAACTGGTATGGAAAGTCAGATTTGCTTATCTTTTCCGGTGAATAATTTGAGCCATGAGTGAAAAACTGGTCGGCTGGTGAGCCAGCTTGATGACTGGCTAACAAGTAAGTTAGTTAGCTAGCGTTAATTACTTAGCTAACTGACTTTCACCTTAAAACGTTTGTAAGGTAGTCTGCTAACTACTTAGTGATTTTAGTTATCTACAATTATTGTAGTTAGCTAGCTAAATTTATTGCGTAAAGGATGCATCTAACGTTACACAATCAGCCATCTAGATAACCAACCTAGGTGATTTGGGTGAGGTAATACAAGCTAAAATGGAAAAAAAAAGTTAACCCAAAATTAAGTCTTCTTACCACTGTCATTGACTAGAGTGACAAGTTAGTGAACTATCCAGCTAGCTAGCTACGTTAGCCAACACTGTAACCAGTCAGGTTGCTAACGCTATATTACCTTCTATACATTATAGACTAATAGCTGCTAACTAGATAGCTATGTTGTGCATTTTATATGAAGAAACTAGTTAGCTACTTTGTTGGTTTTGTTTTCACATCATTCACAAGTTATTAACGGATTTTTTTTTTCAAGGCCAATGCTCTTGTTTTGACCTGTCATCCAACAACAGTCGAGAAATCTTTAACTAATTAGCTAACCTAGCTAGCTAACTCATTTTACCTAGCCATATCAGACTACACTCTTATTAGCTGAATAGCTAAATAACCTTAGCCACCTGGTTAGCATGCTAATTTCTCACTGGAAGAACAAGTTTCTCGGGCTAGTACAATAAAACATTTCTTTCTACTTGCATAGAGAGCCCGCATTGCCTTACATAGCAATATAGTTAGTTTACAACGAATTAACTATTACATATATTTTTTACTTCATCTTACTCTTACAGCTCGGAAAAATGACAGGCCCTTACTACGAGACCTAGTTGCTCCCCATTTCCCTCCAGACCTACCCGTGTCGAGGTAATGTCCATCATAACCTCCTGAAAAGCAGCTGTCTCTTCAGCCTGACGTTGAGTGTGCAAGGCTATTTTCTCGCTAAACTTTCGTGGGTTGGAGGCCCCGGATCCAGGACCGACACTGGGTCCTGGCCCGGGTCCGCAACCTCCAGCACCCGCGGCAGACATCTTCTACAACCCAGTGACTTCAACATACAACCCGAAATGATCCGACACGCAGAGGCAGGGCTTAAAGACGGCGGAAAACTAAAGAGAGCCATCTAGAGGTGTGTTTAAAACATGTTTTGGTAAAGGATGCTGATTTTACGCACTTCTTCAAATGTTTCAGCATTCGGATTTTAAATAACAGAAAATACACGTGAAGAAGAAATTACACTCCCCATCTACAAAGTGTTACGCACAAGGGTCAATTCTAACAAAGACCTCAACAAAAATAACAGGGTCACTAACCAGATAGGATTCATTGTGTCCATCAATTACAAGGTCTGCAATGATTTCTTGAAACAGTGAAATGTAATTATGTGACATAACATCGGTGTATCGAATTTTATTCTGTTATTGGAAACAATCTGAAAAATTATAGCATACCATGCCCCAATGTTCTTTAGTTTTGGTCCATACACTCAAAGCAATTCTGAAGATATCTTGGCTGGGGTGGATACATTTATCTGTTTCCTAAACCTCAATATGCTGCTTCCCACTTACAAACCTGTAGCGCAGTTTCACAATGGACAACTTGGATTAAAAAAAGTTGCAAGCAGAGATTTCAATACATTTCAGTTAAGTTAATTTAATGTACATTTTCTATTCTGTTGTAATTTTCTTTATTTTATTGAGTTAAAGATACAAGTGCTTCGTACTGAAAGGATAATTTTTCTAGTTCTTATTGAGATGGAGAAAGTTTCAGCGAGACATACCCTTAAATAGCTCAATTATATCTAATCATCTTATTTTAAAGGTTCATTTTATTGAAACTTTAATTGAAGAATTGAATAGGATGTAGACAACAAACAGGACAGTTAAAACCATAGAGGAAGCCTTTGTATTATGAAGATGCTGAGTCACTTAAGTGTGTATATAACATTTCCAAATCAATTATAATACAATTCATCACTGTTTTATTAGCAAAGATATCCTTTTAAATTGACCATTAGGGCTGAATGATACTGTAAAAAATCATATCGTAAATATAATGTAGCTTACACTGCAATATATTTAATGTGCTCTGAGAAGAAAAAATAATCAAGATAGAAACGTTATCTGATCACAAGGGCAATGCAATATTATTTGTCAGTCATTATTGCAATATTGGCCTTTGAAATACTGATATCAGAGAGTACGGATGTAATATGCAAACTGTAATCCAACCCTTTGGCTCCAACAAATCACAATTTTGTGTGTGCATGTGCTGGCATATGCCATGAGCATCAGTCTGTGATTTGTGAGTGCTTTGATGAAGCAAAACTTTAACATAATCTAAAATTATGTTTGTATTATGTATTATCTAACAATATTTTTGATCAAAAATATTCTTTAACCATGTGAAGAGCTCTCCAATGTTTTTCAATCTATAATCAATTATCAGCATCAAGAAAAAAATCCAAATATGACCTTTGGCCTTAACTCTAAATAATGTGATTACAAATTTATTTTCGTTTTATACTTTATTAAGCAACACCAAGTTATCAGAATTTAAGAAGTTCAAATCATGACGAAAAGGTTAACTAATCACTATGACCCACAAGTTACCAAGTTACCCACACCAGTAGCCTTTTCCACGAGCAATTCTTATTCTTATGTCTAAAACGTAGAAAGAAATTGCAGCATTAAGCATAATCATTACAAAGGTAATAAAATATATACAATCAACGTTTAATAAGCTCTCAATTGGAATTAGGCCCATTTTATTTGAAGCTACCTAATCGCTAGCGTTAGATAACTAGCTTTTTTTTTTTTTTCTTCAGAGTGTATGATATAACTAATGATAACTAGCTTGCTCGCAAGTCATTGCCAGCGTCGACCTAACGCTTCACTGAAGTACATGCCGACCTCGCCAGAGAAGGTAGGTTAAGCTTCCAAAAAACACCTTGGCCGCAGCCTTCATGAGAACAACACTGGCTCCTGATTCTCTGAGAGCCCTTAGCCCACTAATGGTAGACGCCACATTGATTTTAGGCACCAGATATGGAACAATCTTGGGATGCTGAGCTTGAAAAAAGTGAGTAGCTACTAGCTAGCGATAGTATCTGTCTGTTTAACGACTACAATCAAACCACCTTTCGCTCAGTTGCCAAGTTAACTTGCCTGCTATACAAAGCGCTGCTGTCCAGCGTTTACAAATGCTCTCGTTAACATCAACGTTTCCTTCTCATTTCAACGATTCAGTGGCGCTGGTCCTGGTCACTCATGTTGCAGATGCCATCACTTTTTGGGCTCAGGTAGCTAACACTTCATTTGCCTTATTGTCAAATGTAGGCCAACGTTAGTTTTGTGTAATTGCTGGGTTCTTATTTCAGTTGTGTGTGTGTTGTGTTGTGTTGTGTTGTGTTTACCAATTCTTTATTCATATCAGAATGTTACTGGGGACAAAGCAACAGAATCGATGGATGCCATACTCTCAGAAAAATGCCCCACTGCGACGAGATTGACGGGAAAGCCGAGTCCACAAAGGGTAGGTTAAAGGACAAACGGATTATCTAAATAAGAGAGAAACTCGGTTATCTCCATCTGTTGTCTGCGTTGCAGTTTTATGCTGCATGTTACTCAGAGGACAGATGCTGGTACAGGTGTAAAGTGCAGCAACAATTGAACGACAAGGTGAGAACATCTTAAATTTACTTATCCCTACTCTGGATAGTCGTGATTCGTTTTTGGGATCTAGGTTTTATTCTGTGTTTTAGTGGGAGTGACTACTATTTGTTCTGCTTTTGAACAGAAATGTAATGGCTACATGTTTGTCCCACATTCACATGTCAATCTCATGTTGACTAAATTTTGTTTTTCTTTATTTTGTTTAGTTTCTTGTCTCATATGTTGATTACGGGAATACAGAGGTTGTAGGCAGATCTGACCTAGTAGAATTGCCAGATGACCTACAGTCAGCTGCACTTGCAAAAAAATACAAGTTCTGGGGCTTTCATTTGTCAAGTGAGCAGGATTCTCCACATTTCTCACAGGTAACTGTAATCAAACAATTTCTCCTTCCCCCCCCCCCCCCATCTGTTCTTTTTTTCATAGACTCCAGCTGATTGAATTTTAAATGAAATGAGGACGATGGATTGTTACCACTACTAATAATAATAGTAATACAGTTCTCAGACACAAGGTTGCTTCACAAAACAATTTAATACAGATGCAGAGCAAAAGACATAAAACAATTGAGGTTAAGGTAAACACATATAACTGTATTTTGGTGTGTCTCAAGTTATGTAACAGGTCAAGCACTGTACAAACATTGACTACATTTGCATACACACCAATGTCATAAGAATGTGGACCAAGCCAACACCTTTACAAGTTGTGATTTTTCAGCAAGCTGTAGCCTGGTATTTTTTATTCTTGAGGTTTATCAGTGGTAAACCCTCTGAGGTATTGACACTGGTATTGACTCTATTGTAGTGTTTGTCTCATCTCTGGATAGTGTTGATTTTGTTCTGCCGTTGTGTGTGTTTTTTTTTTTTTTTTCACGACTAAGAATTATTTGGGGACATACTGTGATCTTCAATCATCAGATTTATTCTTTTGCTATTGTTAAGCTCAGTTGTATGTTTGATTTTTTTTTTTTTATCAAATAAGCACAGATGTTAAAAACTACATGGAAAACCTACATCTAGAATCAACTCTAGACCTTTAGTTACCTCTTATATACTATGGTGGATGCACAACTTGCCCTTGTTAGTTGTTTCTTGCATAATATACATACTTATAGGTGTTAAAGCTGACAACAGAAAATGAATTAAAGGTGACAGTTTGCACTTTATATTTTCAGCATTTAGCTGATGCTTTTATCCAAAGCAACTTGCAGTTATGACTGAGTACAATTTGAGCAGTTGTGGGTTAAGGGTCTTGCTCAGGGGCCCAACAGTGGCAACTCGGCGGTGGTGGCTTGAACCAGCAACCTTGTGATTACAAGTCAAGTACCGCTACCACTGCCCCACTTTCACCTCATAGCCGGCGTTCCATTTAAAATCCAGGATGCTGGAGTACAGAACTAAAATAGTAAATACTGCCATTGTTCATATTCTTACAGACTTATTCTTTTATATGTGAGTATTATGTATACCATTGTTGTATGTCAGGGAAAGTCCTTCCTCCAGAATCTGATATATGGAAAGAAGTTGCGCATTAATAAGAAGTCAGTTTGCTTCGATGGAACCATCCTGGTCCAAGTGTTTCAGGGCAATTTTGATATCGGCCAAGAGGTGTTGAAGTTCAAATTTGCCAAACTGAATCTACCAGAGAACAGAGAGAGCACCTTTCCTGCTAAGGCCCTCCATATGCAGGCTGGACTGTGGCCTTTTATGGGTCAACAGGGAGATGGTGACATCCCAAGCTCTTTAGGATGTATGCCCAAGTTGCGTCCAGTTTCCTCCAACCACAAGCCTCAAGTCTTGATGTAAGATACACCTGCTTTCACATAATCATTCAGACAATGTCTTGTATGTATATGATAGTAGTATGGTTTTTCATTGTAACATTTTCTGCAAATCATAGCATGGACAATTGAATTTATCCCATATCATTGCACCGTAAGCTATACTAACTGGTTCTGTTTTTACAACCTATACCATCAGTGTATAGGTTACATTTTGATAAACTGCTATAAAAAATATTATCACAAGCTGTCCTCCACCCCACACCTTACCCACATTTGTATGGTAGTCTGATAGACCAGGAAAAGTGACCCAATAGCAGTCAGACTATTGCATCATGGTATGTTAGAAACAAGTGTTAATATGGCCTAACAACACAGAATCTGTGAATTTTGTTAGGATTTAGGTCATACTGTAAACATGACGTAGCCAGGTTACTGCTTGGATTGTTGTGCCTTTTCAGGGAAAAAAGTGCTGGCACGACTGTAAATGTGCCAGAAGCAGAGGGGAAGCTGATGAAGGAGAACCAGCCCTGTGATGCAACTCATGCAGAGATGGCTGTCCAGCACCTATGCGGTCAGGCCAGTGAATATATGCTGACTGAAGCCAAGTCAGAGCTGCAGGTGCTCACATAGTCATGTTTTCCAACCCATTTTGTTAAAATCACTGGAGCATCAAACATACCATTTCTTGCCTAGAATACACCACACATTACTTGACCTGTTGGTGTGCTGTCAACACTAATATATTTTGTAGCCTGATACTAGATTGCTGACAGTTGCACACTTAACAGAACCAATTTGTTAAAAATGCTTACAATAGTGTGTTTGCCATTACTGCTTTTCTCTATGTGCTGTGCATTTTGGGTTATGTATGTCGGCTGTGTTATTTTGTAGAGGATGAGAGAGGAGGTGGATGAAAAAACAAAGGAGATAAAGAAGCTTGAGGAGCAGAAGAGAGCAATCCAGAAACATGCAGATGATCTAGAGCATCGACTGAAGGAGGCCAGACTGGAGCTGCAGGTTAGAGGTGGCTAGTATGTTTTAGAAGGAAGGACTTAAGGTTAGAGTTGGTACAATACCCATTTTTGTCCAATCATTGTTTTTGTGTTTTTAATCACATTTAAAGTGAGCTAAGGAGTTCTGCATTCGACTTAGGATTTAAAAGTACATATATAATGTAATATGTATAATAATGTATAGTTCTGTGCAAATGTCTTGGGCCACCATTTAGATTTGTTGTTTTAGCAATGGTATAATGACCATATATAAATTTTTCAGTCTCTTTATTTGGATACAAACAGAAAATACAGGAAATATGTATGCATAGTAAAAAAATGAATAAATAAAATTTCAGAACAAAAGTCAGTCCCTTGGTACTAAGCACATCTTGAACTCTTTTAGCGAGACTGTCCTGTAGTTTTCTGAAGTCATCTTCTGGTACCATTCTGTTCAGGTTCTATTCCATTTAGGTTTGACAGCCAGGTTCGTGCTATTGCTCATGTATAAGTGGAGGGAACACTAAATGCTTGCCATTGTAGCCTATAGAAGCACCTTTAGTTTCTGTTTTTTAATGCTGCATACAAATGTCCTGTGTTTTCTGGTATTCTAATAAAGACAGAAATTATTATACATGTTAATTATACCATTGTCAAAATGGCAAATCTAATGGTGGCCTAAGACCTTTGCATAGTACTGTATATAAATGTAAAGGACTGATTTTGGTTTGAGCTGTATGTGTGGCTTGACCTGTAGGTTGTTTTATAGGAAGTGAGTGAGGTATGTCCGAAAAAAGACAAGAGTGTGGAAGTCCACCTGGACTCAACAGTAGGTGAAAGGTTCTGTCGACTGGTTGAGAAAGTGGAAGCAGTGAAAAAAAATAGGTAAGCTGTTGTTTTTATAGCTTAGTGTTTTCCCTCTAGACTGGTTTGCTTTTGTGTTCTTTATGTGTGTGTGTGTGTGTGTGTGTGTGTGTGTGTGTTTTCCCTTCTGACCCAGGGAGAGTAATCTATGCAGTACTCCTGGGGATCTCCTATTGGAATACATTACAATAGTGGTCAACAACCAAATTCTTAAGCCATTCACTTCAGAAAAACTTGAGATGGCATGGGAGGACTACACACAGGCTTTAAAGAAACTTAGAGAGTGTCAAAATGTGAGTAATATAAATTGCTTGTTCATATTGTTGGATCCACAGTTTGTCTGTCCATCAATCTATCAGTCTTTCAGCATGTTGATCGGTTGGTCATGCTTCAAGATCATGAAGTGGCCTCTTTGAACTGTGTCTGACTTGGACATTATTTTTCAGCAAATAAAAATATTATTTTGGTTTTGCCACAGCAAAAGAAAAAACAGACTGGATTTTGTACAAGCATTCAAGGATACCTTCATTTAAACTTTGTACTACTGCTAAATTCTCAGTCTCTGTGATTATTAGGAAGTGCATTTTTAAATAGTTGGACGCAGTAGAACAGAGTCAGAAAAATAGGTTTGTGTTGGAAAATTATGGGTTGTTTTAAACATGTCAAGGCTTGGCACACTGGTCACTGTTAAAAGGAATGGGGTTTATTAGCCCATGTTATGTTGCATGTTTGTCCAGAAGGGGGAGATACAGGATCTGGTGAACAGCAGGAATCAATTTCGTAGGGCACTCTTGACTGCCATAGATGACTTCCTTCGAGAGGTGGACAATCTGCCAATTGGTGAACGGCTGGAGAGTCTCCAGGTGTGTTGGTGGAAGTACAGTATCTCTTCATGTAGTAAATTAAAAAAAAAAAAAAAAAAAAGTTTAATATGGTATAAATGATTACAGTATTATGAAATAATTTTGATGGCTTGTGTCTCTTTAGTCATCACTTGTCTTCTAACAGGATGTTTACTCGAAACTGACGGCAGTACGTGGATCAGTATTGACAGAAAATATTGAAGATCAGTCTTTTGAGTACTTCTGTAACTGGAAGACTCAAAAGCATCAGAACTCCAGAAACATGCGACAAGCAACAGATCAGGCACTTTGTGCTCTGAGTGACTGGGCAGCCAACGTAAGCAAGGTACATGCTAACACTTTACCAGAGCCTACACCACCATACTGTTTCTCCTGTGGGTGTAGGAAAATTGCCACCTCATTATATATTCTCCCCTGAGATTATACCCCAGTACAAGGTGTTTACCAGAAAGTCCAACATCTTGGCGGGTATACACTGCATTTTCGGTCATTCCTATTCAGTTAGTTAAATATTGGTTCTCTGAGTTTTGATGTCAGTATTCACATCATTGAAGTATTGTTTGTCATCTTCATGTGTATATAGTCTTCAACAGATAATTAGTATAATGTGCATTTAGTTTTTCTGCTTGAAAGAGAAGACTGGAGTGTCCCTGGAAGTCATTGCTGAGGGTGTGGATGAACTCCTACAGCAGGCTGAATCCACTGTCTATGAGGAGCTGAACATTAAACTCCGTGTGAGTCTTGTAACCCCTTCACACACACACCTTACCAACTTTTGGTACACTGACAATTCCCTCCTGATAGCTGACTGTTAGCTAACAAAATACTAATATTTAGGCTTTTGCATATTGAGTGCTGTCTCCCAGTGCTTTTATATTAGTAGATGAAGTATGTGAAGAATTTGTAATGTTCAGATCTGCTTCAGATTAAGTATTTGTGGTGTTTCACAGGAGCAAGATGGTCAGGATATGAAGATAATGTCGAATGCATTTCATAAAGTGGTGGAGCATATCCAAAAGGAGCAGCAGCTGCTGTGTGGCATCAGAGAGAAATGTGAAATCAACAAAAAGGTATGAAGACCACACCTGACCACCCAAATATTTAGCCAGCAGTAGACCTACAGTCTGAAACCGATTAGTGAGGAATAAGGCAGAAGGTGCTGAATTGTGCGTGTAAACAGATCGGCAGCAGCTGGTAAATGTACAATTTTAAAATGTGCCTACAAAATTGGCATACCTAATGAAGTGACCAGTAAAGAGAGGTACATGGTTTCAGGACATACAGTGTCAAAGATATGAGGCTTTCCTCTTGCATAGCACCACAGGTGCTTTTCCAGTGTTTATCTACACAACCTTACTTGAGGACATGGATGTGGGTTGCATATGGGGTGAGCAGGGGCAGAATTGAATATGCATTTAGAAGTGAATTTATACATCTCCTTCATAAGTTGTTCTGTCTATAACAGCAGTATTGTAAAAAGTCTTTGGCGGCAGTTTTGTGCATTCAGTGCCTAATTTTCCCCTGGCAATGACATGGACATTTTGTTTTGCCTCCTCTTGCTATTGTTAAAAGTGAAGAGTGATGGGTTGAAACCTAGCTGTCAGGCAACCTAGAACAACCATAAATTAAGCTGTCTAGGTAAAATGGAATAGAAAAAGGAGGTTAAAGGAGCAGTAAGTCATATTTACCACCAAAAAGTAGCAAATGATTTTTTATGAAAGTGATTTTTTTTTTCTTTCTATAAAACACAGCTCACATGAGATGACTCAAATTGCTTAGTAATTCTCAAATAAACCAGTGTATACTCCATCGAGCGGGTCCCCCGCATGGAGGCGGCCATGTTTAATATAGATTTAGTACAGAATCTCTGAAACTTAAAGGCCAGTAGGTGTCAGTGTAATAGCTGTGTCATAATGTGACTGGAATCATTGTAAAAATGACTTATTGCTGCTTATTTAAGTGTTGCCCCCAATGTATACACATCCTTGAGAATGTACTAAATGGGATTATAGTCAAAAAAAAAACTAAACTTGCCCTTCTGTAATGGTTGATTCCAGTTTAAGCAGGGGATGGTACAGTGGCAGAACAGCACTCCTAAAATAAATGAACTCTTGTACATAAAGAAACGCATCAAAAGCCTGCGTTCACAGCTCCGCTGGAAAATGGTGGAGGCGGGCTGTCTGGAGGAGGTAATTGCATTCATAATTATGTAGATGTAATAATGTTGGGTGCTGTGGCACAGCTGTGAAGGGTAATCTTAATTCATGAGGAGAAAAGGCCATTATTTAAAGAGCAGTAATAGTTGTCACCAGTGAGGAGTACTTGAACAGAAAACGTAACTGTTTGTCTGAGCGGCATTGATCTGTTCCACTCCACAGGCTGATGATTTGGATCTCCCTGAAATTCTGAAGAAAAAGGAAGAGATTGCTAAGACAAGGAAATCGCTCTTTGAGGAAATTGACAATGAGAGAGAGGAATATGTAAGTTTGAATGTGGAACACTTCATATTTGCTACTGATGCTCTGAACAGAGTCATCTACAGTGCCATCTGTAAATAACTGGACAGTGACTTCATTTCAAATCTTAAAGTTTTAGCATTTTTAACAAGATGTGGTATGAAGTGTCTGAATGACAGTTGCTGTGTAAATGTCTAGGAGAAGCTGTGTGATCTGGCGAGAGGAAGCTTTCCAGAGCTTGTGCCTCTATACCCAGAGGCAGATATTAACAGTTACCTGGTGAGTCACAAGTTTTTTGTTTGTTGGTTTGCTTGTTTTGATTCCCTCTTAACAAGCTGAACATATTACAAAAAACAGTCACCACTTTCAACACATCAGCACTTTCTTTAGTTAATAATGTTTTAGCCTACCACACTGCCACATCGCCTTTATCCTAATCCTGACATTTACATTCAGGTGTGATGCTTCTTAAAATCAGAAACACTTCTGATTTGTCATCATGCATCATTAGCACCAAAAAATGTCAGTTATTTCACAGATGGAGGGCTTAAAAGTGCTCCTGCACAATTTCCAGTGTATGGCTGTTTTTTAGTCAATGTTGTCAGCATAGAATTCAGCAACAGTCATTTGTGAGCATTGTAGCCTCTTATCCAGTCAGCAGTAAGCTACATGCTCATGCTGACCTCTCGCACTGCCCCTGTCCCATTCGTACAACATTTCAGGCTTACAACGTTTTTATTCTTTCGTTTGTTTAAAGTCTACAGATAAATCATCTATAGTAAGGCAGAACGGAGACCCAGCATACCTCCAAACTTCGTATGGACTGCATCCTAACAAAAAAAAAACAAACAAAAAAAACAGTGTCTCTGTATTCAAACTTGCTAATATTGGACTGTTAGGTCATTGATCACCTGACTCGATTAAGGTGCATGTTGTGTTTACAGAGCTCCGAGGGGCTGTTAATGAAGAGCTTGGATCGGGACATATTTGATGCTGAGCCAATGAAAGAGCTGAGTGGGCGGAGACCTCTGGTGTACACGGAGTTCCAGGGCCAGAAGGTGGTGCTCAAGGTAGTGTTCTGGTTGAAGCTTATTATGCCCTAGCAGTAGAATGAAAGTGGGGAAGTCTTGGTCTGGTTTTTGTTTTTTCATTCTTTCTTACTGAACATTTTTGTTCTTTTAGTTCATTTTTGGCTTTAAAAACTGTAATGAAATAGGACCATATGTTAATATTGCAATTGTCCACCTGTTCAGAAGAATCGGAGGTAGATTTCGACTCATAATTACTTCCATTTTTGTGGCAGGGCTACTCTGTGAATGAGGAGTCAGAAGTGAGGATGCTGGAGCAGGCAGTACAGTATCACAGAGCGCAGAGTCAGAAGCCTTCCATTGTCCTGCCTCTTCTAAGCCTGTTCTTTGGCAAGGTGCTCCATTTTTACACCTCAGACTTACTCTCTCGTCCGTACGTGCCTCTAGCCTCTGCTGAGAAAGTGGGGGTGCTTCATGTGTATGGTCTACCTTGAAAATGCACATATTCAGATGTCATCCTGTCATTTCCACACATTCTCTTTGCTCGGGTTAATAGCGATCATTATGCTGGTGCTCTGTCGGTGCATTTTGTACTCCATAACAGAATGTTAATCATGCCAAATGTGTGTTTCAGTCAGATCCTCTGGCCTACATCATGCTGCCGTACATTTCCAACGGGAGTCTCATGGCTGTGCAGAGGATAAGCCCACTCGCACCCTCTGTAAGTTGTAGGTTGTTGACTTTCATGCCATTGGGCCATCAGAGATGAATGATTAAAGGGAACGCTGATGTGGCAAGTAGAACCAATGAACACAAATCAGGGTCAGGTGGCATTATTCAACTGGTCCTGTCGACCTTTTATTCATTGTTAGAAATATCATCAATTCTAATGAATTAGAGAAAGATTACAGAATTGTCCAGTTTATAACGATACAAAGCATGCATGAGCAAAGCAAATTGTATTTTAATTGAAAACACTACATTACATGGCATTGAGGGGTTGGAATGAATGTCTGGTATCTCCTTGAGGAAAAGGACAGTGAAGTAAGTAATGCTTATGGTTGTGATGTGACTGTTCAGGAGACTGGGAGGGTGATGAGAGGAGCACTTCTAGGGCTGCAGAGTTTGCATGCGGCCTGCATCACCCACGCCTCTCTAAACCCCAGCAATGTGTTTGTTCTCAACCGAGAGCAAGGCATCATAGGGGATTATGATTTTACAAAGACACCAGTGAGTAACACATCTCTCTGTCTCTCTAACAACCTTGTGCAGAAACATGTACAGTGATGCTTTATGGATCAGAAGTCAAATGTCACTTGAGGTCTTAGTTACTTACAATTAGACTGTGATTTATTACTGAAGCAGATCCAGCCTGCATGACCGCATTACCTGGAGAGTTCGTCATCCTGTGGAACTGCAGTGGAAAGGGTGTCTCAGATCACATCTGATTATTTTATTCTGCCAGTACCGTTAATCTAGGAGACATGATGATGATGATGATGATGCGGGACAGTACTCCATAGGAGAAATTGCACCATGATCAAAATTTAAACTTATGCTGATCATAAAATCACACACAATACTTGCAACTGAATTATCTTAATATCAGGATCAGTACATAGCCTGACAAAGGAAACCACAGTCTTAACAATGTGATTTATCGAAATCTAAATGTAATACATAGGCCTTTGTATGTATTTATCTTTTTCCAGGAGCAGAGGGCTTTGGATAGTGGAATGGTGGCCGGCTCCATCTGCCTTGTGGCTCCAGAATTGAGACAGGGTCAGCCGCCCACCCCAGCTAGTGACATGTACGCTATTGGAGGCATCATGCTCTGGGTAGGGGGATGCATTAATACAGCGCTCAATTTTATAGTAACTTTTCTCTTTTTTTCATTTCTGTGGAAAATGTACTAAATTTTTTAGTGCATGGCAATATTTTCTGCTGTTTTAGTGTTGAAGAAAATGAGTTTTTCTGATAGTAATGGAGCCTGATTTCTGTATGCAGCTTAGTGCTCCAGATTTCAGTGGAGTGGTGGAGAATGATGG
The DNA here is from genome assembly GCF_041902795.1 of Electrophorus electricus. Classification (NCBI taxonomy): domain Eukaryota; kingdom Metazoa; phylum Chordata; class Actinopteri; order Gymnotiformes; family Gymnotidae; genus Electrophorus; species Electrophorus electricus. The sequence goes on from NC_137510.1 coordinate 21,656,517, forward strand.
ACAAGCCCCAGAGATTCTGGGATTGCAGCTGGTAGGTAAACATTTTTTTTTTCTTTTTTTTCCCCATTCTAAGAATTTTGATTTTCTCATAGAGCTTTTATGCAAATTTGACTCTGACAGGATATCAAACTCCAGACCCTCCTTTCAAAGCTAATGGTGTACACTGGGAGATTATCAGTACATGAAGCCCTAGATGATGCTTATTTCTTTTCACTTGAAAACTGAAAATGCAGGTATCTCAGGGAAAAAAGTTGACTACTTCATTAATTATTTCTAGTTTTGTTCAAGAAAAGGTATTTCAAAAAAGCAAGACATTTGTTTCTACTGTATGTTTTGTTCAAATAAATAAACAAATTAAAGACACTTGCAGAAGTCGAATGTGTTTATTTTAGGGTATAGTAAAGAATATTAGACAAATGAGACGTATGTACACTATATGGCTAAAAGTATGTGGTCACCACACCTAATTACTGAGTTAAGAGGGGAAAAAAAATGCTAACAGATATATAAAATCAAGCACATGGCCATAGACAAACTTTGGCAATGGAAGGGTTGGACTAAGCAACTTTGACTTTAAAAGTGCCACCTTTGCCACATGTCAGTTTATGAAATTTCTGCAAACTGTAAGTGTTAGTGGTCAGCTGTAATTGCTATTTTTGTGAAATGGAAGTATCTAGGACTAACAACAGCTTAGTCAAGAAGCAGTAGGCCACGCAGACTCAGTGACACCACTGAATGCTGAAGCACGCAGCACAGAAAAATTATCTACCCACTGGAATACATGGTGCCAACAGAAGCCTGTCGGAGGAGGGACAGTGGTGTGCTCCTGTTTTTCAGGGTTTGGGCTGGGCCCCTTATTTTCAGTGAAGAGAATGTTAATGCTGTAGCATTAGAGACATTTTAGACAATTATACACTCCTAACTTTGTGGCTCTTTTTTGGGAAAGATTTGAGGAAGGCTCATTCCTGTTCCAGCATGAACGTGACTCTGCACAAAGTGAAATCCATAAAGAGCCCTGACCCTGCTGAACACTTTTTTTTTAGACAAAATGGAATGTCATTTGCCAACCAGACCTGCTTATGCAGCATTAATGCTAGACCTCACAAATTCTTATTTGACTGAATAAGCCCAAATTCCCACAGACATACTCCAAAATCTACCCAGAAGAGTGCAGGTTCTTATAACCGCCAAGGAGGTGGCACAAATAGATATATTAATGCCCATGGTTTTGGAACAGGATGTCCAACAAGCTCATATAGGTGTGATGGTCTGGTGTCCACGTACTTCTGGCGATACAGTGTACTTGATGTGAGTAGTTCTTCATGTTTAGTTGTGTGGTTTATTTCTGTTCTTTTACCTCTTGATGATGATCTTGACAGGCAAGGCTGTCATCTTCACGGTCATGTCACATTGTGAGAATATTACCCATAATAAACTGCAACAGTAGTTCATATGTTTTCCCTCACTTTTTGTGAAGGTACAATGGAACAAAATGTAAAGTCATGTTGGTTTACATTTAAAAAAAAAATTATTATAATCACATTCCAGATTATTCAAATTATTACCATTGTTTTCAAACTCTGCCAATACAGCATAAAATTTGGATTATAATTGGGTTCATGAATTTAGTTGTCCTATTTATTGACATCCTATTTGTGGAATGGGCATGACTATGTTCACTGATGTGGTTGAATGTTTGTTTGTTTACTTTCCAGTAATCCTCTTTAAGCAAAACACAGTAACTGGCTTTGACAAAACTGAATGCAAACCCAGCTCTCAAGAAACCTACACTTTCAGATAAACTTCCAGACAAAAGCTAACCAAAACTACTATTTGCTTCAGGAAAACCTCTGCTCTCTAAATTCTAAAACTAGTGAAGCACTGGCTGGCTTCATTTGAATTTCTTATGTATTTTGGGCAGTTCCGTTGCTTTCATATTTCAATATGTGTAAAACGTAAATCGAAACAATAGAAATAGAACGATAAAAGAAACCGGATTAAATGTAACACCATTTCTTTAAAATGGCAAATCAAATAGTGCCTTTACAATTAAAATGTGTTGTCTTCTTTCTGTAAAATACATTCTATTTTACCTGTGATAGACTGCTTTTTTTTTTTTTTTTTTTTTGCTCAGAAAAAAAGAAACTCCTTAAAAATTGTTGTTTTTTTTGTTTGTTTTTTTTTGCATGCACATCATTTTATCATGTTAATCTAACAGTACTGAGCCAGCATATTTCATGCACAGCAGCATATTCAGGGAGTGGACAAAAATAATGGAAACTTTTTATATAAAAAAGAGACTTTACAAGGATCTGAATTACAAAGGCATAGTACAAATGAGTTGTATTGGTGTGAATGCCCAATCGAAACATTTGTCAGCTAGAAAAGAAGTCTGAATCAGCACTTTTTTTGAAAAACAATGTTCCAAAGATCTTAAATAGTCAATGCCTGAAATGCTGGTGCATTAGTCACAAAGACTGCAAAATGTTTTTAATACATCAAGGGGGGGAAAAGCCTTGAAAATTGTGACAGCATGGACAAACCATCAGCAAAGAAGAAGAGTGGTAGCAAGTTCTCTGATAATGAAAGACAGCACTTAATACAAAAGTTGCTAAAACTGCAAAAACTACAGCCTCAACATTAATCATAGAACTGCATCAGTTTCTTGGTGGTCTTGGTGTGATGCAAAGATCCACAAGGATCAGGTCCTTTTGTCTTCATGCTGTACATCCAGAAAAAAAGACTTTCTGCAGTGTTCTTTTTTACAGAACCCATCTTATAGAACTCTGCTATCCCTGCATATTCACCAGGATCATTCACATTTAAACAAATAAATAAGACATGATCCTTACATTATTTGTGTGAAAGTGTTCTAGCTGAGCAGTATAAATCCTGCATATGTGCACTGTGTCAGAGTAACTGAAGCACAAGTGGGCTATGCTGGAAAAAACTAACAGCAGCAACCTCAGTCTTCACTAAAAGATGGGAGTACATTACTCACTGGTAAAATGTTTTAGTTTACTGGTAGAATTACTGCATTCATGCAATATTAATTCAGTATGTAATTAGAATAAATAATAGTATTAGTAGGATTGCTGCTGCTCTTCTACTAAGTAACGTGTTGTCTTTCTTTTTTTTTTTTTTTAGAAATGTGGTTTTCTTGCTTGTATATATTTTTTTCGTTGCTGTTGTTTGCCAGATAGGTTGTATGATGACCTGTTTAGATGTTGTTCTAAGCAAATTGTTGCGTTTGTGTCTGGCTTTGTTATACAAGCAAGCTCATGCGATAATGTGCCTTGGTGTTGTACTGCTGAAGCTAACACTAGCAGTGCATACCTATTGAAACCAGCCAGGCCGCATCGCAGATGAAGAGCTGGCTAAATGTTACTCTGCCCAGCAATATTAGATCAACCTCATCAGATGACCAAGGTAAAGGCAAGAAGAAAAGACAAAACATGGCTCAAATATTTTGGATGATTATAGTCATTATTAAAAATGTATTTTCCCTTCATTTACCACTTTCATTTTCTTTTCGGCAGCCAATTTTACAGGAAAAGATAATGCAGAGAAACCACATATCTATTTATTTTTAATTTTAGAAACTCATTGCTGTAGACTGAATTAATTTCATTTTTATAACTGATATATTATTGATAGTGTTGGGCTCTTTGGTACACTGAGAAATAAAAGAAAGCTGAATTCAGGTGTTTTTTTTTTTTTTTTTTTTTTTTTTAACATAAATGCAGTTGTACTGTTTTTGATGTTTTTTGATGCTAAAGTAACCACACAGGTGTACGTTATCTTCCATAATGTTTCCAGTACTGGAGATGACACAGAATGTCTGACTGGTCTAACCTCTCTCGGATATGGGAGAGAGGCAGCTCCTGCTATGGTGGTGTTTGAGCTCCTCACAGAAAGTGCAGAGTCAGCAGAAGGTCTGTGGTATGGAGAGTAAAAAGCAGAATCAAGTTTGTATATTGTATATTATATTCACATGCGTGTTCATGTTTACATTCTTGTTTTTGACAGTGAATACTTCAGTGCGCAAGCATGTATACAATGTATACAGTACATATGATATAATGAAGTGGTGACATGATATCATCCATCAAACAGCACAGCGAAAGAAGAAAATAAAAGATATCAGCATGAATACTTATGCATTTGACAGAGTATTGATAATTATATTAGCCTATGTTAGACACTTTTATATAGGCAAGTACCTTATGGTGCGGAAGAAGAAAACCGCGCAAGGTAACGGCTCCTTTATTGCAAGCGAAGCTTTTAGACTCAAAACAGAACTTGACTAATGGAAAAAATATAGGAGAGAACTAAACAACACACAATTGCTACACACGCTAATTTTAACAAAAAGGGAAAGCTGAGACTAAATAAGCCAAACGCATATATTGACTCAGATCAACTTTGTATTTGCGTGTGTATATAACACACACTCCAGGCAGTAATATTATTAGCTGTGCATGCTTTGCACATTGCAGAGAAAGGTAGCCAGATAGTAGAAACTGGTTTCCAGAGAATGCCTAGCTACATATTTACACGTTTTCCCCAAAGCAATGCATAATAAAACATACCCTTATTAGGCCTAAATGTTCATCACTCAATATCCAACATCCATCGCACTAATAAAAGTACTTGAGATACATAATGTAGTGTAATGTGTAAATATGCGTCTAATGCAAAACCATATACCTCGTAGATGCACATAACTGCGTTGTTAGTTGTGCTCGTGATAACATTAGGTTCAAATAGTCCTTCATAGGAATCCTTATGCAATAATGCAATTCTCAGTGCGCGTCGTATTTGTATCTTGTACTTTTCGTAGCGAAACAAAAGCATTAGAATAAGCATTAGAAGGATTAACAAAAGTAGATTTGGTAGGCACATTGCTACTGCCCTCTTTCGGCCTTAAACCTAACCGTAAAAGTGTCCGCCAGCTAAAATAACATTGAATGCTTACAACATTGCAAAACTTATTTGCACACTCAGAATCATCATACATGCTTTGCATGCTATGAAACTAGAATAGGATGAAGGATATCTCAATACCTGTTGGCATGCAAGAGTGCCATAGCATGTCATGTCCAAATTTGAATAAATTTGCGGATAGCTTTCTCGTGAATGCATAAATAGCTAGCCTAGCCTCGCTACGTTTCAAATAGCCTTTGACGAGTTCAAAATGGTGTGGAGTAGACTATGTAATAAATTAGGATCTATTTAGAGATGCCAATAAGTCAAACTGCAAACTGTAATCATAATATAACAAAGTGTTATTCCTGAGGCCCGTTAATTTGGAGCTCTGTTCATAGATGTTTAACTGGCCGTTGTGGAAGAAACGTTCACACGAAAGCTATTAAAGGGGCGTGTCCTTTAACCGTAAAGGGGCGTGTCAATGGCAGGTCCTTGCACTGAAACGTCACTGAGCGGGGGCTAGTCTAAAGGTTTGACTGACAACAGAGGATGAGCGCTTTCTCCAGGCTGCCGTGAAACCTGTGGGGGGTAGGGTGGGGGAGAGGTTGAGGTTCACTTAGTGGGACAGGAGCACACGGGAATATTGGGTAAGTCGGTTTTGTTGTATATTTACCTCGCGTTCTTCTGATGTTACTGCTATCACAGTATTGTGGGTCAGCACGTGGCTGTCTGTTCAATCACACTAGCGATTAGCTAGCTAGCTACTTTTGATAATAGTGCTAATCAGCCAACTTGGAGTCCTTTAGCCAGCTAGCTTGCCTAGCTAATAATAACCAGCTGATATTTGTTAGCTAGGTTAGCTCGCTAAATGGGGTTGTTGGCTAATTATCAGTTGCAAACAGCATCTTTGACCGTGACAATTAGAAACGTGTGACGAATTCGCAGTGGTGCGAGTTTCATCTAGTAATTTAGGTTGCAGTACTTCAAAATAACTTTTTTTTTTTTTTACACTCCCTTTTAGAGCTGTAACCTAAAGCTAACTGGCTAGCTAGCTCAGGCGTGCGGTTCACGGTTCCATAGCTTTCATTTGCTAAACACGCTAACGCTAGCAAAGTTGAATGGGAAACGAAATATGGCGCACGTGTGTACCCGTGTTTTAACGTTAGAAAACTCCCGCGAGCCTCTGTCATTTAATCACCGTCTTGTGGTGTTAACATCCAGGATCTTAAATATATTCCAGAAATTAGGTAATGTAATTAGGGGACTAGTTTATATATGGATATAACTAGCTAGCTAGCGTTCTACAGGTTGTCGACTTGATGGTTAAACTCGTTAGCGCTAAACTAGCTAATTAGCGTTAGGTAACTTGACGCGCCAAGGGTTCATGTTTAGTAGTGGCCTGACCTATATCTCAAAACACCAAACATAAAATATGGTGCCTAGTTAGTCGACTTAGTCATTATTTGTGTCAACACTTAGGCGTAGTGTAGATTAGGTTAGCTGTCCTATTTAGCTCGTTGCCTCTCCCCAATCTTATGAGTTTGGGCTTGCACACCGCGCCCCCTCTCGCCGTGCGTAGATCAGTTGTCTTACCCCATTTCCTCGGTCCCAGTTTGTGCGAGTTTTGTTACCTCAATTTCTGTTAAGGTCTTGTTCATTAACTCTCTAATTTAGATAAGCGGCACGCAACTTTTCTGTAGGTGAAGGTGGGTAAAAGTAATGGCGTATCAGCTGATTTCAGTGTGACGGCTGAGCCGCAGCTATCTTTGCTAACCAGAGAAGCGTGAAGTTTCATGCCCCTGATGGTGCGTTCGTATCGAGTCCGCTCTCCATTGATCATAAATCACGCTGCTTTTCGTTGATATGTGAGATAATCCAGTGAATTAAGTGCCGGATAGAAGCAATTTCGACTTCACTTAAGTGCCAAGTGGTCGATTTATGAAGGCTATATGAGACCTATTTACAGATTGCTGGTGTTTTGCAATCTGTATATCTGTAGTCTGTACACTTTTTTATAAAACGTTTTTCTCCTTTGGTATTTGATATGATTAGTAGGTGGTGTATAATATGACAAAACATAGAGGAAATGCACGTTTGACTGACAAAGGACAGAACCTTGACTATAAGGTCATCCTGCGCATTCTCTCTGCGCATATTAACCTGCTCTGCCAGATTTTGCTACTCACAGTTTCTATTGCAGCTAGGTTAATGAAATTAATAGAGAATAAGGCATCATAAATCAGACCTTCTCATTAATCAATTGTTCTTAATGCACCATTGGCTAAACCGTCTATTTTTCCTGTTTAGAACAGTACTACACAATAGTACTGGAAGCAGAATAGTAGTGTAATTCTACTAGAATAACAACAGTACTGCACAGTAAAGATTGGCAGTATATTAAGATTATTTATATTGTTTAGATGTTGTTGTAATGCAGGTATTTATCACAATAACATATCAATGAATATTGGCAGTACCTCTGAAACGTTGTCCAGCTGAATGTTTTGTACAAAATTAATTGAATTTAGACTAATTACCCTTTGCTTACATTAATTTAACATAAAAATAGGTGAGCTGAGTTTTCCAAAGCTTTGCTTAAAAAATTGAACTACAGATTGCCTGGTGCAACGTGAGGGAAACCCTAGAAAAAATAAAATCATGACATTGTGTGCTGTGAAAATGTCTCTGATTATTGTGATGTTACATTTTACGTAAAACCTTCCCCTACAAAATAAATATAGCAAGGTTATGAGTTAAATTTTGTAATTGTGTTCATGTATTGGTTTTGCTTGCTTTAGTATTTTGTACCACTGTCCTCCATGTTTCAGGTTCAGCTGAGACCAAGGACTCTGGATGTGGATAATATAACAAGGCCTTGCGACTTGAATTGGAGTAATTGTATAGGTGAGTTAGACCCGTTATATTCTGAGGATTGTTATTTCCCGGGAAATATTCTGTTCCAAAAAATGGAGCGGAGAGTAAAATTGGCAGTTTTTCATTCGAGATTGAACTATATTTTGTACATTACATTTTCCAAGTTCCAAGTACTGTAGTCATGCTCAATTTTTATGATTTACATTTCTGTAAAGTATTCTGTAACAAATCATTGGAATTGTGAATGAACAAGGAATAATATTTCTCAGTAAAAACATATTAATAGTGAGTGACTATTCTCCCAGTACCTTTTACTACAAAACTTGTTCAGTCATCCAAAATAAATTTTCTTCCAGTTTTTCATGACACTTGTATAGCAGATTGTATGTTGTGATTCCACAGGCTTAATGTGCAGTTGTATTTCCTTTCCATCAAGCCCCATTACTAACTGATATGTTCACATAATCAAAAGGGTGCAGAGAGGGCTCTAGATATGGTTCTTAATTGCATCAGCTAAAGCTCTGATTTGTTTGCTAAAACAAATGCAGTATTCTAAACAGTAGACATAGGCAGTTGAGTTATCAGTTCAGAATTGTGGGAAAGATGAGATGTGATGGCTTAAATTTAAAAAATAAATAAATAAAATTAACCACTTCATCTTTGTTGTGCTAACATCATCAGTGAGCCCCCACACGATGAAGCTTACTGCTGTCTAGGCATGCTATACTAGTGAGACTGTTTATTTCTTAAAGGTCTCTTGAATATCCTTTGATTGTGGGGAGTGTACGTAAACATAGAGGACGTAACAAAATTAGTAGGTGGTGAGAAGGGGTTTCAGGTATTTAATGTAAGGGTTTGTGTGTCTAGTGGACTAAAGTATAGTTTTAAGGGTAGTTTTGTGGGCTGGAAAGATGTACACAATCTATCATTTAGGCATGCATGCACATATGGAAAGGAATTCTAAGCACATTGTGTATAAGCTGTATGTCCTGTAATGAGAAAATGAGCCTTTTTCTTCATCCTTCTTTTCCCTCATAATAATGGCATTTTAGCCTCCAAATTGCATTTATGCATCAGCCTAACTTTTTTTCTCTCCTTAATCCAAGCTAAGGTCTTTAATGTAGTTCAGTGTTCTTTGCTCAGTTGGTCCACCCCATTCCATGATGATGAAATCCACATTGTTGAACTTCTGATACACTTTGTGACATAGAAGTTTTGTGTGTCTCCAGTCCTCTAGGTACACAGGTCTCACTCTGATTGACGACTCGCACAAGTTTTATGTAGGCTGTGAGCTTGACCTGTGTTATAGGAATAATGACTGTTGCCAATGCCAAGTCTGGTGCAGGTAAGACCCTAAAGAAGAGAGTCCTTTAGTGCGTGTGTATGTGTGTGTGTGTGTGTGTGTTTCAGAACGGAGGGCATGTTGGCTAATGCTTTTGTGTTTTTGCATGCAGTTAATGAGCCTCTGAGTAGATGTTCTCAGTGTAACTTTTTGTATAGTCTGAGCTTGGAAGACTTTGAATCAGCCAAAATGTACAACATATATAAACAACCGAGAGGGAGTGAACAGAAGATTGCTCTCATTTGAGACATTTTGCTGAATATCTAGTATAATGACGGTTGATTTGAAGCATAATTTTGCTTCCAAACATAAGTGATTTGGAATGCATGTGCTACTAACGGGGAATGATTGTGGCTTAGCAGCAAATGCCTCGTCTTTCACGTTTCTAACATGCATCCATTAAGGCAGGCCTCAGGTTTATTAGACTTTCTAAACTATTTGATCTTTGTGACAATTAGTTGAAAAAATAACTTCTGAAATGCATCAACACTGACTAGAGCAGTTAATTTTTTTTTGATGATTCTTATTGCCCTGATGGGTATAAAAGTAGCAGAATTAAGGTAATTGGCACATTCAGGACCAATGTGTGCTAAATGTATGTGTGGGGGGGGGGAACAAAATGCATTTTAATTTAGTTTAATTCAGTCTTTTCCTATGATCACTCCCCACAGCCCTATACCGTTCCTATGAAAAGCAAGTCCTTGCATGAATCCTCTCATTTATTGCATGGCCCATTGGCAAATTGTATATAGCAATGATCATTCTTATAAGAAGGTTGTATAATTAGGCTGGCAGCTGAGTTTGATTCTCAATGAAGCCACATCAGTCCACGGCATAGAGCCCACAATAGAGCAGCTGGCTGTGATCTCACTGACCTTCTGGAGAAAGAGGGATAAAGCTGTCTGACCAACCCCTTGCAATGATGGACAGTCATGGGTATCAGCTAACTACTGAATACATACAGAACTGCTTAGCTTGTGCTGTCCTTGAGCACATTCAGCCTTACTGAGATGTTGCGAAAGTGGCAGCTCGGCAGAGGTGTGACTGGCTGCGTGTGTCATGCAGGAAGCACATGTTTGTCTTTACCCTCACAGGCTGGTACCAGTTGTGTGCTAGTGGACATGCAGATAACAGGTGGGAACTGGTCACGACTAACACTGGAAAGAAAATTGTGGGGGGGGGGGACTTGTGATTACTGACCATTTAATGGATTCAACTCTTACTTCAAACTGCTGATGAAAAGGAATAGTCATTCCACCGACATGCTGTTTTCAGGACTGGAATAGCATTTTGTTACTGTAAGGTTTGACATCATGATGCGTATGAAGTCTCTGTGTAGGTGTACTCACCATGGAAATGATTACTATTGGCAGCAAGGTAATAAAGTCAAATCGTGATGAAGCAGCCAATTTAAATCCACTCGAGTTGTTTAGCATGGCGTATGTGCTTTTGACTGCATTGGAGTTTATTCATCGTTTTGCCTTTCTGTTGCCAGGCCTGGCTTTCTTTCCAGTTCATCGCAAAGGTGTTCAGTGGGGTTGTGCTCAGGGTTCTGTCATCAAACCATGTCTTTATGGACCTCACTTTGTGCATGACTGCTCAGTCATGCTGGAACAGGAATGCGTGTTCCCCAAACTATTGTCGCTAAGTTAGGATTATATAATTTTCTGAAATGTCTCCAATGCTGTAGCGTTAACATTACCCTTCACTGAAACTAAGTGGCCCAGCCCAAACCCTGAAAAACGGCCCCAGACCACTGTACTGCAAATTCTAGTAAGTAGTGTTCCCATGACAGCTGCCAAACCCAGACTACCAAATCGTGACGCGTGATCACTCCACAGAACACGTTTCCACTCCCCCAGAGGCCAGTGGTGGCATGCTGTTTTAACGTCACTGTTTGTTTATGGAGATAACATGGCAAAAGATGTTGCTAAACACTTGAATTCAAATAGTTAGGAGGAGTGTCCACATAATTTTGGATATATTGTGTATCTCTTGCTGTATCTAAATAATTTGGCTGCTGCAAATGTGCTAGGGTAGGTTGTTCTTTACTAAAAGATCAGCTGTAGTCATATACCCACACACATTGCTATCTATTAAGAAGCAAAACACTTAATTCTCTTTTTTTCCCATCTGACTTTATATAAATTTTTATTATTATTATTATTTACACAGCAATGCTACAAGTAATTGTGGATAAATGTCTTGTAAATTTGCTCTGTAATAGGAGCTGAATGGATATTGGTGTGCGTTAGGTTATCTCTAGGTTTTACTGCATGGAACGTCTGAACACATTTGCTTAGATGGCTAAAACAGCAGCCTTAGCTTGTCTAAGCAAGTTTTAAAAAGGAATTTTGGTGTTCCTAATTACGTTACTTCAACCAAGTTAATTTGCCTGAATTGGTGGCAAAGGTCTACTAGTAAACAGCAAAAATTTGATGCTGAGTCCTAATTCCCTGCTTAATTCACTTGTCTTAATGTATCATAAGAATGTTTTATATAGATACAAAGCATTATTGTAAGTCTCATTATTGCATTAATGTAAGATCATCCACCGAGTGCTGTTCCCCTTTGGTTGCAGCACAGTTGCTCTCTGCTGTCACGCAGACTCGCTGCAACTAATGGGGATCCTAATGTATCAGGATTAGGACTGACTATTTTAAAGGTGTGATTTTATCTTTTGAGTGGACCCCGGGAGAAAATCAGTTTAAGCAGATTAAATATAAACTGTGTATGTGATGCACAAAGGATTGCTTATTGTCATATTTGATCCAACAGCTGAGTGTTTGGCATAGGGAACATTTTTACTCTTGTTAAAAACTAGTGGTTTCTTTCTTGCAGCTATGCAGCAAGTGTTGGATAACCTCAAGGAGCTGCCCCCCTCCACCGGAGCCAAAGACATTGACCTCATCTTCCTTCGTGGCATTATGGAGAGTCCCATTGTCCGTTCACTTGCTAAGGTGCCGAAATCGCTGTCTGTTTATCTGCTATCCAAGTAGTAACTGTGCGTGTCATTTAATATTTTAAAAAAATCCTATGCAGTAAATACAGGGAGGTGATCTTGACTTTGGCACTGTTGTCTTAGCAGGCAAAGATGGTTCATGTTGAAGAGTTGATGCAGCAGTGATATATCAAAAGTGTCTTTTATGAATTACTTAATTTGTGCAAGTTAAGAATACATGTGAGTGTATGTTCTTTAAGGCAGTACACTCCAGAATGATCCAATTATTCAGCTTTAATATTAATCAGATTCGTGTGTTCTGTTCTAAAAGCCTGTATGTCATTAATAAGATTGGACTTTAATAATGCCTTTTTAATAGCCTTAACTATAGCTGTCAAATTGCTTGTTGATCAAGGTACCTCTTCAGCTCACTAGAGTTTGTATGTGTTTAACACACACACACGCACAGAGAACTTTTCAGACAGAGGTCGTTCATCAGCTGATGAAGGACCTCTGTCCGAAATGTTCTGTTTCTCTGTGTACTCTGTGTACTTTACTACAATTCTGAATATCTCTACATCTCTTTATATAGTGCACTGCAGTTACTGCAGAATCTTCTTCAGATTCACTGTCTGTCTGTCTCTGTCTATCCAAGTTAAGAATGTAAGTTAATAGGACTTAAATTAGAAATTGGATGGGTTTTATAGAGAATTTCTCACAAATGTTGTAACTCATCACTCTTCACGTCTCATTTGAGCCCTTTGTATGGCCGTAACACCATGTATTGTTATTGATTAAGAAGCCGTGAGACCTAGCCGCTGGCTCCACTGAATCGGTTCCCATCTCCCCCCTCCTGCAGGCTCACGAGCGACTAGAGGATGTGAAACTGGAGGCAGTGCGAGACAAAAACGTGGAGCTGGTGAGCGAGATCCTGTCGGATATCAGCGGGCTGGTCGACTGCGATGATGGCGCCGCAGAACTCTCCCACATCCTAAAGGAGCCCCACTTCCAGGTATAGCAGCGTCTGCTGCAGCTCCTCGGCCTGGTGGTGTCCCCAGGTTTCACTCGTTCGTTCTTCAACATTTTCAGAAATAAGAAATCTTTAAACTTTGTGTGTGTTGGTTAGAGTGTCACAAAAGTAAAAAAAATAATTAAAAAGTAGTGTGTGGATAGGCTTCTGGACTAGAATTGGCCTTTCTCAATTGGCCTTTCCTTAATTTAATCGCATTTGTGCATAAAAAGGTCATTACGTTTGTATCTGTTTATTCAAGTAAGAGCACCTGTGGTTTGCTGCAATGGTGTGCACTGGCAGCAATTGCTCCGTCTGACTGTGTCAGATTATTATGATTTTATATATATATAATTTTGTGTGATGTGAATTTGTTGTTGGTTGATCGAATTCTTCTTGCTACCTTCAGTCGTTAATAGAGGCTCATGATAAGGTGGCAGCTAAATCTTACGAAACCCCTCCAACGGCAGCAAACACCACTTCCCCTAGCAGCGCTTCCCTCATGCCGGCCGACACTGTGCGCATGGTCAGCATCCAGAAGAAGGCTGGTGAGCCCCTGGTGAGCATGCTCATGTCCTCCTCACAGCCCCTACCCACCTTGGTCCCATGCTGGTTTTTCCCTGATCAAACGATAACAATTGGCAGAACCTTTTACTGGGATGCGGTGCCGATTCCAGACTGATTTAAACGCATTTGTACCTTTTTATTAAATGAGCATTTAAAACTTATGAAGCATATCTGTAGAATTACTCCATTTTAGGGCATCGAAAGAGTCTTGACATATGTTCAAGGTTATTATGTTGTTAATACTTGCGTGTCCTTGGCATGTTTTGAGCGTCCTGAAGTCTGTGAGCCACAGACTCTGACAGATGCTGCGCGCCTTCCTGGTGATGAGCTGCTGGGTGTGTACTGTAGCCATCTCCTGCTTGTTTGGGAGGCTGTTGCTCTCTGAGACTTGTGGTTTGCATCTAATGATGTACCCACTGAGATTTTGCAACATTTTTAGTTTTGTTTTTGCATGTCTGGCTTTGCAACAACTGTACCTGCACTCTGGAGAGGGTTCAGCATTAGACTGACCAGTGATTTTTATTTTTATTTTTTTCTTTTCAAAATGAAAATGAATTTTTTGTAGTACTCTGTTCCTAATTAGTCTGTTAGATTGTTTACTGTTGCTTACGTTGCTACGGAAGGCGTACTGGACAGTTGATTTTGGCACGGCTTTTATTTTGGTTATTTGCTTGATTGTTCTTTTGCATGATGTCTGCTTTTGCTTTTATCAATTCTTCTGTGTTGCTCTTGTTAAGAGCGACTCAAAGCCCTCCTTCCTCATAAGAAACCGCCTGAAAGCCAACTGTCCAAGTACCTTAAAATACATCCCACAAGCGATGTTGGTTGATCTTTTAATATAGGTGTAGACCAGAGAGATTCTGTAGAAAACGTTGGATTTATGAGGTGTGGACATGGAGGGCTGTCAGGACAGAATGACTAACGGACATGTGCACGCCTCCATGCATGTTTCCGTGTATCTAAGATGCAAACTGTGCGGGCTGTCGTTAGGGTGTGACATTCCGGGTGGAGAACGGTGACCTGGTCATTGCCCGCATTCTCCATGGCAGCATGATAGACAGGCAGGGTATGCTGCATGCGGGCGACATCATCCGGGAGATGAATGGACTTGAGGTGGGCAGTGACCCCACAGCCCTGCAGCAGATGCTGAAAGACACCAGCGGCAGCATCACCCTCCGAATTCTGCCCGGTTACAGAGACACGCCGGCACCTGCGCAGGTGGGTGGAGGAGCCGCACCGGCGTCCAGTTACGCCACACTCTCTTACTTGACCTACTGCCAAGTTTCATCTGCACACAGGCAGGTGCAGAGGGAACTGGAACTCGGGTTAGCACTGAAATTGGAGAAGAAGGGAGAGAAGCAAACAAAAAAATCGGTTCTGGAGTAACTGAGTTATGTTCAGATTACAAGGTTCAAAGGCATCACAATAGGGGAACACTGACAGATTACCAGTATTGGAGTAGTTCTCCTTTTTGGCAGTAGGGAGGAAGATGTCCTGAGGATGTAAAGCTTTATCTTGACCATTGTTCATTGCTACACATCCAGATTGTTAACTTCAGTCCAGATGTTCGCCATGTTCTCCTTACTTGGCTGTAAAGTAAATGGAGTAAAGGATCAGTGGGTTGGTCCTACCTGACACTTCAGAGGAAGAGACCTGCCCTCAGGGTGACTCAGAATTCCACCAGGCTGAAACCGAGCCTGCCTGCTCCTATTAATAAACACGCACCGCTCTATCTAGGGCAGGTGGGAGGAGAGAGCTGTAGAGAGGAACACAACTAGCCGCTCACGCACACAATCTCACTTACACATACATGCATCTACACACTGTCTCTAAGGAGGCCTGGGGCTTGATGGAAATAGCTTAACAGTGTCCTGTCATTTCCTTGCTGAAAGATGTGCTTTGGATGTATTTAGTCTAATACATAAATTGTAGCACAACCATTAGTTATCAGTGATAAATCTATGGCAGGGTCCTCTAAGAATGACTGACAAGTAATCCGTGTGATCTGTCATCTAGGAACAGAATAATGATGAATGCATGATACATACATGATACTAAGGGGACTGTAATCCAGCTTTGCACTCTGCACTATTTCAATAGTTCAAAGGACAGGCAATGTGTTGATGGTACACAGCACATCAGGGACTGCGATTAACTGCTTTGTAACTATTTCTTGTGAAAACATTCTATGCATTTAGTGTTTGCGTAACCTCTTTGCACTTCAGTATAGGGCTCCTTGATACAGAAAATACTGTAACGAAGCTGGATATTGCAATGGAGAGCAATACCTGCCAAATTGAAATCTCAAAGAAAAAAAAAAAACTTCAATTGCAACATCACACACGCACGACTGTTCAATAGCAACAAGTGGAGTATTTGCCTGATCAAAACCTCTTATGTTTTCAGATAGTTTGACCTCTTTACTGAGAAATAATACAATACTGAATTTGTCAGAACTTGTTTATTTTCTCAGGGTCATGCACAAAATAAATTGCTCTCAAAAGAGAAGAGATGCCTTATACCAGAGTTGGTTAGTAAACTAATTCCCATCTGCTGTCCCTAGGCAAGTAAACGTATGACTAATACTACAAACACAATAAATTCAATACAGAAATTCCAAAAACAAAATATAATTATTACAATCCAACCTTGAACTGTAAGACACAAATACATTGCTTTCTACTTCAAACATGTATTCTTTATTGAAGCACACTCATTACAGTGAACGCAATGAAATGCATTGCACCAGACTGCATTTAAACAGTCTTGTATGCAGAAAACATGCCAAAATGAAAAGTAAAAGATCCAGTGCATTGGTTTAGCATAGAAATTGGGGTGTGCTCTGAGTTTGTTTGTTCGTTCAGCTATTTTGCAAGACAAAAATGTTAGAAAAGGGTCACATCATTGCATCTAAACACTGAATATACCAACAGATAAGGTTCATTACATGAAAACAATATAATGGAGGTTATGCTTTTTGTTCTGACACATGATGCTTCATATAGCTAATAAAAAGTAATGTTGTGCATTGCACTTCAATTTCCCTTATTTTTTATACAAATTATTTTATAGGAACGATGTAACTTATAACTCATTAAATACTAAGGCGTTATTTTTTACATCCTGATAAAGTATTCATTTGGTGTGGTGTTTGTTTGTTTTTTTTTTTGTTTTTTTTTTCCCCCCCCTCATCTAATTTCATTAAAATGCTTAAACAACTCGTTTGAAAAATGTTGAACTGATTTTAAAAAAACAACAACAAACTTTTAACAGCAAATGATTTTGCATGTCTAGTGCTTGGATTTCCCTTAAGAAATCTTTCAGTTGGAATTTGTTTAGCCTGCTGTTTACAAAAGATTGTAAATTTAAGCTCTGAAGGTCAGTTACCCGCACCCCCAGCCCCCTGCCCTGCAAACACACGCACACGCCCCATCTGCTCCATAAACAAAGACAGCATGTTCAGATGTTGCCCAACAGTGTGTGCAGTCTGAGGAATAGAGACCCCGTCATCCTTCAGGCCCCTCTGTGATCATGCCGTTTAGCTGCTTCATGTTGTGCTACTCTTAAGATGTACATTTTATCTGCTTCATGTGCTTGTAAAATGTTGTGTTGTAGGGGAGGCTTTTTAAAGTTCTTTCTTTTCAGGTGTTTTTGAGACCTCATTTTAACTACAACCCTGATACAGACAGTCTAATCCCCTGCAAAGAGGCAGGACTGCCCTTCTCAAAAGGAGAAATCCTGCACATTGTGAACAGGGAGGACCCCAACTGGTGGCAGGTGTGTAAAACACTCAAGTTCCAAAAGCTTTTGTTGTAATTCTTTTTTTAATTTATTTATATATATATATATATATATATATATACACACACACACACACACACACACACACACACACACGGATTTGTGGTGCTGGTGGTTGATTCTGTGGTGTTTGTCCCTAAGGCTTGTAGTGTGGTTGGAGGCAACACTGGCCTTATTCCAAGTCAGTATTTGGAGGAGAAGAGGAAAGCATTTGTACGGAGAGACTGGGATGGGTCAGGTACAGTGTGAACACCTGCTCCTCATAAACTAAAATTTAGTTTAGTTTGTTCTTTGTTCTCTGTGATGAAATGCTAAGAGACAAATTTGAATCTTGAGTGAAGGATCGTCTGTTTAAATTGCACTGCTGGGCTGTGACTATGTAGAGCTCACTGCCTAATGCAGGCAGCACTAGAGCTGTTTCTTTTTAATTCCAGGAATTCTCTGTGGCTCAATAACTGGAAAAAAGAAGAAAAAGAAAATGATGTACCTGACCGCAAAGAATGCAGGTTGGCGCAACCGGAGGATTCCCCCGCCCCCCCTCTAATATTTTCTTTCTTCATTCCTCTTAGTGCCCCTGTTTCCTCTCTCTCCTGCTGTCAGAATTTGACCGCCACGAGCTGCAGATCTACGAGGAAGTGACTCGGATGCCTCCGTTCCAGAGGAAGACGCTCGTCCTGATAGGCGCTCAGGGCGTGGGCCGCAGGAGCCTGAAGAACAGGCTCATGGTGCTAAACCCTCTGCGCTTTGGCACAACTGTGCCCTGTGAGTCCACAAGCTTCGCCTAAACCTCATCGCCACACACATCTGAGAATTTGCGCATAAGCTCCGCCCACTCCTCAGCACACATCTGAGCAGTCGTGCATAGGCTCCGCCCACTCATCACACATCTGCGCATTCGCGCATAAGCTCTGCCCGTGTCTCATCGCCATCCCACACACATCTGCGAACTCGCGCGTAAAAAAGCTCCTTTGCTTTCTTTGCGCTTTTTTTTTTTTTTTTTCCCCCTCACTGGTCACATTTGCGCTCGCTAGGCAGCACCTCACTATAGTACTGTTCGCAGAGCTGCTGGTACGAGTAGAGTGCTTGGGCCCCTGACGCTACCCCTTCCCTCCCCGCCTCTCTAAGTCACGTCGCGGCGGCCCCGTGAAGAGGAGAAGGACGGCCAGTCGTACGGCTTCGTCTCCAGAGGCGAGATGGAGACGGATATCAAGGCTGGCCGCTACCTCGAGCACGGCGAATACGACGGCAACCTGTATGGCACAAAAATCGACTCCATCCACGAGGTCGTACGCATGGGCCGCACATGCATACTAGACGTGAACCCGCAGGTGAGTCCGTGGGCAGCTGTGTCGCTACACTGCTTTCCCTGCGTTTCAAATAGCAGTAACAAATGACTGTTACACGCCCACTGTCAGACTGAGGAGGTTTGGGACATTTTAACTGTACTGGCTCTGGTGTAACCATGGGGCGGAAAATGCTGAATTTTATCTTTGCATGGACAAAATGGTACAGTGTTATTTGTTAACTGCTCTGTAGAAGCATTTCTTCACATTTCCATTTTGGATGATGGATTTATTTAATTTATTAATTTGCTGTATTACCTAGTTATGCACTGTGCTATGCTGACTGGCGCTCTACTGGTGTAGATGTTTTGATGTTTTTAAGATGTTCCAGTACAAAGATGCACAGCTTCGGCAGATATCATTTTGTAAGTAAAACAACTGAGTAATCGTTCTCTAATGAATATGGGCTTGTCAGGCACTGAAGGTGCTGAGAACAGCGGAGTTCATGCCATTCGTGGTGTTCATTGCTGCTCCAGAGCTAGACACACTAAGGGCCATGCACAAAGCGGTAGTGGATGCAGGAATCACCACCAAGCTGCTCACGGTGAGCCTCCATCTCCCAGCTCCACACATCCTCCTACTAGCCTGCTGAGACACCAGAGAACGGGGTTGTTTGGGGAATGGCTATCTGTCCTAGAAAACTATATTATATTATTTAACACACACACACACACACACAAAGAGAGAGTTATTACTTTTGGTTTTTGTTTTTCCCCTCACAGACAATAAACATTTCCACTGGCATTTACGTCCCCCTCTTTCTCACTCAGGAAACGGACTTGAAGAAAACGGTGGACGAAAGTGCCCGAATCAAACGGGCGTACAGCCATTACTTTGACTTCACAATAGTGAATGATAATCTGGATAAGGCTTTTGAGAAACTGCAGGTGGCTGTGGACCAGCTGTGCTCGGAGCCTCAATGGGTACCAGTTAACTGGGTTTACTAAATGGTACAGTGGACCACGGACTTCTTCGTCGTCATCGTCTTCATCACCATAATCGCTGGTGTCATGGACCACGGCAGGACTGACTGTGGCCAGGGGGATCTGACCCTGGTGCTGAGGTCCCACACTGCTATGCAAAGCTACACCCATGAGAAACTGAAGGGAAGTGTACTTATTTATTGACCTAGTTTTGTTTGTTTTTTCTCTCTCTCTTCTTCCTACCAGCACAGTACATTTTAAGGCGCAACATGTCCTTATATACAATGTATTTCCAGGTTGCTTTAAATAGTTTTGAGTGTAAAATGAGAACTTGAAACGGAATTTATTTCTGATTGTTGTGATTCTAGAGAGATCCAGTATGGATTGCTTCACTGCTGGTCTCATCTGACTCACCTCTGTAATGCCATGTTCTTGCAAATGTCGGCTTTGGTGTTCATGGTGAAGACCCATTCTAGCTTAAGCACAAAAATGTAATGGGTTGCCCTTTGGGGGGGCGGGGGGTTGGTTGTCGTGATATTTTATACATTGAGGTTTTGTTGCAAGACGCACCACATTATTATTTTCCCGTTATGCATCAGTACTGGTAGATTTCCAACTCTGATCTATGAGTTTAGGACAGGTGTCAGAATAGCCCCATTAATTAAGCAGCAGCACATTATTCATCTCGATGCCCTCGGAAAGGCATACAATATTAAGTCGTTGGAATGGAGCTTTGTGTAACGTCACTTTGTTCATCCTTACTAGACTTTAAGACCAGGTTTATCAGTACTAAAGTTAGTAGGCTGTATATTATCCTTTTAACTTCTTTGTCTTTGCTATATTTGGATGTCTACATGTGATGTAGTGTCACCACCCCACCCTAGATCTGCCAGCCTAGCAGATGTGCTTGTACCAGTCTGGCAGTCCACATTTAATCTATACATGAACAGGCCTTTTCAGGCTTCCGATTGAAGCACACACTGAAGTCTGTGTGTCTCAGTCTCAGTATTTTTATGAGTGCTTTTATTGCACTGATGCGTAACAAATGAGGTGCTTCTGTTTTGTGAAATAATGGTGGAACAACTTGATGCCAGTTATGATCATGGGAAAATGTAACCTCAGCTACCAGGCAATCTGAGGAAGAACCCGATGATAGAAATGAAAGTGTGCACCACTGTTTCAGCAGGAGCCAAAGCAGT
This sequence comes from Electrophorus electricus, assembly GCF_041902795.1. Classification (NCBI taxonomy): domain Eukaryota; kingdom Metazoa; phylum Chordata; class Actinopteri; order Gymnotiformes; family Gymnotidae; genus Electrophorus; species Electrophorus electricus. Next base: position 21,677,445 of record NC_137510.1, read on the forward strand.
GGCGTAGTGGGTGAGTTATCCGTCATACATATTGGTGTCTGTCACTGTCAGACTTGCACATCCGAGACCAGAGTTGCCAGACTCAAATGCTGAACAGCCAAAACACTGCAGAGACGAGTGCGTTCCCTGCTCTGGTGCAGCTTGTTAAACTCATGGCATCAGATCAGTTGGAGAGAAGAGTGTTGGAGCAAACACTACACTGTGCAGTGGTGCAGTCCTTCAGGAAGTAGAGAATTCACCATAAGTCTTTGTGGTGTTTTTATCTCTGTTGTATACAGCTACATATATATTTTACAATAATGAAACCTGTATTTTTGACATTTAAACAATTGACCATTAAATTAAACTGACTTTTACTACCACTTCATTTAAGCTTTTTTTTTTTTTTTTAAACTGATTTGCAACTGTGTATATTATTAATGCCTGTGGAATAGCTATTAATAATAAATAGCTATATTTTAAGATATAGCCACTTTGGATAACTTGGGGAAGCGGGGGGACTGTCTGCTCCCTGAAATCATCTTTATGAAATTTGATATTCTTACAGTGCCCCTAAGACATTAATTTTCTTAATGACTTATATAGGTCAGTCATTAAGAAGAACTAAAAATAATTATAAGGATATGATGATTAGGATTTGACTGACTCCAGATGGGTATTATTAGGCTATAATCATTAGGGTCTGTTCAGTATTTTTAGCTCTCTTAGACATGCAGCCATACAATCACTCAACTAATGTATAATAAAGAACTATTCTTTACTCAAGAGATTCTATAGACTCTGTAGATTAATGATGAATTCTAATATAACAATTAGGGTATGGCTGACCCCAGATCATTATTTTTACAGTTCTGCTCCGCTATATAACTCTTAAGACTGACCACTGTTCAGTATCTGTATTCCCCCAGTCATACAGTCTCTGATACTTCACAAGAGCAGTGTTGGTATATGTCTAACCCAGAACAGTATTCATATAGAACCCTTAAGCCATATAAATACTCATTACACAATCAGTAATCCTGGAGCAACCTCAAGTTAGAAGACGAGTGATCCAGTTCAGCACTCTTAATTATGTAACCTTTCTATGAATGACCCTAGATCATTCTTACAGCATCTTACAAAATCATAATCATTAAGGTACGATTGACTCATTCAGCCATACAATCGCTCATTTTGACTCGCCCACTCTCCTTTCGATTCTTTTATTGGTTCAAAGTGATCTATAAGGAGGAGGACATGGACATGTTTCGGCTCTTTTCACTTTTGTGAGGTCCACTGGTTCAACAGCGTGGAAGCTTTTGAACATCCAGATATCAGATGGGGGTGAAAGTGGCATCATCTGATTGATTATCTTGCAGTCTATAAGAGGGTGTAGACTCCCCAGTCATCCTTTTTAATGGAAAACTGAAAATATGGAAAATTAATGGATGATGTGTCAACACCTCGTCCAGATGTCTCCCAATGCAATTTTTAGTTATACTGCATTGTCGCATTGTCACAAGGAAACACTTGTTTAAATGCAACTTGGGGAATGTGTAGTTGATTGGTGTAATGTTGCATTATAATCGGTGTTGCCCTTTTGTGGGGCACGCTTCACTGTTCAGTTCTCTGGCTTTGTGTTCTTTGTATTTATTCGTTTTGATCATTTATTCTTTCCTAAGTTTGTCTTGATGGTTTAGCATTGCTGCTGTTTGACTGCCACAGCAGATCACAGTGAAGGGGAAACAGTTGTGGACAGTTCTGTGCACCATTTTAATGGCTATACATCACTGGTTATCCTTTTTTTGTACGAATATGGAATCAGTGGAAAGGAATGTTCTGTTCTTTGCAGTTTTGAGCTTATGATTGCTATAATTTCTGCAGACCAACAGCTGCCACTGTCCTGCCGTCAGCTCCAGTGCTTTGAATCTTTTGCCTTCTCATTCAGGAAGCAGCAAAAAGCTTCGTGATTCTTTTTTTCCATCACTAGGAATACGGATCTATTCAGAGGTTACTACTCAACAGTGTACAATTTAGGCTTTTATTTTTAAAAAATGTTTTAATAATTTAAATAACTTTAAAATTCATAACGGTAGTAGAAAAGTCACTATATAAAATTAACATTAGAGAGAACTTTTTAACTTCAAATGATCCAGATTTCAGTCAAAAAAGTAGGAGTGGTTACAATTCAGGTGTTAGCAATTTTCTTTTGCACTTGGGCCATGCTTGTAAAGAGATTAGTTTAGCTTAATATTTTTTGGAAAAATAAAGCTTGTCGTTCCATTAAACAAGTTCAAACTTATGATAATCGTCTTTGTCCTAAACGACAAATGTATGTACGTTTTCCAATGTTGGCGTGTCCTGACCAGAAATGCGGTCAGACAAGGGGTGCTAAAGACGCAAGAGCACAGATGGCAATGCACAAGACGTGTGGCATGTGTCCCTGCTGGCTGCCGAGCTGGGCGCTGACTGAATCCTCCTCTTTGCTGAGCACCACGTCGGAGGAGCCAAAGAGCTTTACAACTTGGCTGTACCTGTTCTCGTCCCCCAGAATCGCCAGTGTGCTGTCTTTCAGAGAACACTTCTTGTTTTCTACCACATGCTGCACCTGCCAGGCAATATGCAGAACAGACCACTGAGTCCACAGTACAGATACACTGTTGAATAAGTGGTTTTGCTGCTTTTGTGGGACATACTCATTCACAGTGATTCTACAGGTGAGACATTACTCACTAGAAGTTGCAGTGCCTGTATGGTGCGGGGACAACAGCAGGATTCGAGCACAGACAAGACGGAGTCATTCATCTCTGCATTTCGGAGACGAGAGAAGCGGGTATTTTTACAGTGACAGTGCAACTTGGAAATGAGATGCTTCTCGAGGTCATGGAATAATATCAGTATCGTCTATATTTTCAGACATATTTGTCAGAATAAGACAACAACTGATGTGCTGATAAAATCAAGCATTTTTAATTGGTTCCTAGCTCACCCTCTAAGGCACTGCTGAGGAGGTGGGTGGCACTCATGGCAGAATGACTAAGCTGTTTCCCAGAGCTTGTGCTGTCCGCCTGGGCGTCACCTGTACCGTCGTCCCCCTGGAACAACTCCAGTATGGTCTGCACTGCAGATCTCAGAGAGGGGACTTTGTCAAGGCTGCTGAGATCAGGCTTCTTGCCACAAGAGACATCCTCCAGCTGAAAGAATCGGAGAAAAATGGATCAGTCCGTTAATAGCAACGGTTGTCGGTGCTAAGCTATTAAGAGCTTTCAATGTGAAAAGCAGTACTTTATGGTCCATACAGATAAACATCATGCCTCTTTGCTGTTGTATCACCTTTTTTACTGGTCTTCCTGCTTGACTACATGAAATTTATTTTAAATAAACAAACTCCACCTGTTGTCCCTTTCCCCTACATTTGTTCACCTTAGTAAACATATTGCGCCATTTAGCCATGTATTTTAATTTTTCAGTGCTATGAATAGGCCCTGCTCCGACTTACGGCGAGGTCCAGTACACTGATGGCGGTCCTGTCCTTCAGGAGGATGGAGAATTGCTGGAAGAGACAGTGGCGGGTGTTGGAAGGCAGATCAGACAGCACCTTAAACTGGGGCTGCAGCTTCTCTAACTCTGAGCGAGAGAGAGACACACACACAGGCTTGGATGCTACAAAACCTGTTTAGATTTATTCACTTATTTTTAATTTTATGTTTCTTAACTTAAGTGAAATGAATTACTATATGCTGCTTGATGGCATTATTGTTACATTTATATAGTGCCTTTCTCAGCCTCAAGGATGCTTTATCAGCTTTTACACTCACACCGATGAAAACAAATTAGAAAGCGAGCCAGAACCAAAGCCTGAGGCTGTTTTTTTTTTCAGGTATAAACAATAATTGCAATTATGGCTGCTACTGTAATTGTAGTGATCAGTGCAGCCTGACCGACAGCTCTCATGCTCTGTGATGTGACTGCAACAGCTGGAGATATGTATGAGATGAGATGTGTTTAATTATTGTGACTGCAATATAACTGCTCCATTCCTTCATGAAATACCTTAATCGCAGAGGCCAACAATTATGATTCCAATATCTGCTTTAGTAGGCAACATGGCATTACTTTCACTGGCATAACACGGGCCACAACAGACTTTTGTAGCCCAGCTGTTACCTTCCTGTAGCGGCTGCCTGTTTGGTGCTTCGGGTGGAGTGCTGCAGAGAACAGTCACGCCCTTCTCCATCCCATCTGTCTCAAAACCTCCAAGGTTGTGTGGCATCAGACACAGGTCTGGTGATACAAGGCTGCAGTGGTCAGACCAAAGCTGGTCACACAACCAGTTAAAAAGGATGTGAACACTGCATGTACTGGCAGCTAGCTTCAAATTCTGAGCGAAACAACATAGTGCGGTTAAAAGCTGTGCTGATTAGTGGCTGAGGATGGTGAAAGTATATGGGGTAGTGGTAGCTCGGTGGTAAAGGTACTCGACTATTAATCATAAGGTGGCCAGTTCAAGCCCCACTGCCACCAAGTTGCCACTGGTGGGCCCCTGAACAAGACCCTTAACCCTTAATTGCTCAAATTGTACTCAGGTAAAATTGTAAACTCCTTTGGATAAGAGCATCAGCTAAATGCTATAAATGTAAATAGCTGAACAGTATCATATGGCATACAATGATCTCTCAGTCATAGGACTGCAGTTATTCTATCTAATTCCACTCAAGTTGATTCCATACTTTAACAGTATCACACTGCTTTATAGAACCAGTGATCAAAAGCATCATAAAACACTGTATAATAGCATGTTTTCAAACACTCTATTCATTAGTTCACAGTAATTAAAGCTACCTTAAGCTGAATCACACTTTTAAATCTACCACAAACATTTCACCTGACTCAGAATGTGATGGGGAAATCACAATTACCGAAACGACCTGTGCTTTTCACTCTGAGCTCAATGATGCTGTAAGCAAGAGCTGTGTTGGCAGGGATTTCTACAGAAACGCTACTGTTAGACTGATGGCCGCCATTCTTCACAGACACCTATAAAGAAGAGTGAAGAAGCACTGTGAGAGAGACAATCCTGTTAGTGTTGTGCTGTAATGACATGCCTAGTATCACTGGCAGATGTAACAGACGAGCAAAACACAAAAACATTTCCTCGAAGTAATATTTTGGGGCCAACTCCCCTCACAGGGATAACGACACTAACCCTATCCTTAGAAGTCTAATAAGAATGGAGGGAATTTGAAAAATTCCTCCAGTTCATGCGTCAACTCTTGGTTCTCCAGCTGTAAAACACCTTGTTACGTTTTGGGTCACTCTCCATGTTCTTTGCTTCCTGTGGCTGCAAAATACATTTTCATTTTTTTTCCATAGAAATAGCACTCAAATTTGGATTTAAGTTGTGTCTTTATTGCTCTACTTGTATTTGCCTGTCTGGGTCTTTGCTGTGGTAATCGGTGAGAAGTTGTGCCTTTTGTTAGTGAAACAGGAACTCAGTGCAGGGCACGGTTCCCTAAAATATAAATAAAACTTTGGCTTTGTTTGTAGGTCTAAAGGGGCTCCAGTAATTTTGCAGATTGCACTATTACTCTCATGATGCACTGCAAGAACACTTATTCCATTATAAAACAAGAATTGCAACCCCCTTTTGATGTATGCATATTGTGAAGCAAGGGTGACGTCAAACTGGCCCGTGCTCAGCTCGCGCTGCAGCCAAGAGGCGTGACACCTTGGATCCCAGAATATCTTACTTGAATCTTCCTGGGGACGGTGAAGCCCAGAAAGGCGCCGCACGAGCCCACCTTGTGCACCACCTCGCTGATGGTGCACGGCTGTGTGGTGGTGATGCACTCCTTCACCACCCCCAGCACCTCCCGCCGATTCTCCCGCGTCTGCTGAACCAGAGAGTGCTGCAGGTCCAGAACCCTGCACAGGAGAGGACGTGCGATGAAATCAGCAGCATTCTGTTGGAAGGTTTCTGTTTCTTTCATTTTTTACATTTTTGTGCATTCTTACTACAAGGATTATATTCCGCTGCATGTTCTTATTTTAGTCCTGTCCTGCTCCGTTTTGGTAGCATGCAAAAGAAGTGTGCAGCTTTAGTCTTCATTTTCATTATTCCTTAGTGAATAAGTCTCAACTACACTGACCCACAGCATTCAAAATACAAAAGACAGTTCGAATACAGGCTAAACAATGCATGAATACATATGAATATGCATATTGAATAAATGTGTCCGTAATGCACATTTTATTAGAGTTGTAATAGAACGTTACATCCAGAAAGATTCCTACTGTACATTTACATTTAATCAAGATCAATTTTTTCACCACAACATTGGCGGCCAAAGTACCTTACTTAAAATTGGCCTTCACAGTAAACACACAAACCGTGATTTGGTGGGGGCAGCACAAGTAAAAGCCAATCAGTACACAGACTAGCTGTAGACTTACTAGCAGGTGCAACTTGCAATTCAGTTCGTAACACATTCACACAGTTGGACAGACTAGTTCCAAACGTGCATTACTGTAGCTGCCGTTTGCCAGCCAACAAGTTATCTTGATACATATCAACACTGAGTTTGTTTCTTAACTACTACCCCATAATGTAGCTGTTTCGGAATTAAATCTAATATACGTTCATTGCTCTTTTCTGTGTTGAACTTTAGTGTATATTGATAAGGATAATAATAAACAATTAGTGTTCATCTGCCACACTGGGCTGACAGCAGTTCACTTTTCTTGTTGCCCAGATGGGCTGACAGCAGTTCACTTTTCTTGTTGCCCAGATGAGCTGAGAGAACGTTTTATATGATGCTTGGAAGAAGCATTTCAGCAAGCTTAGGTTACTATATGCCAAAGAATAATTCCTATAACTCTGTTGCAAGAGCTGGTAAATGGTCTTAAGTAATACCGCATACAGCCCCCATGAAACAAGAAAAGGGAAACAGGGAGGAGAGAGAGTGTCAAGTCAGAAGATGGGAAGTTTGCTTTCTCAATGTTCTGAACACACACAACTGCACTGACGTTTTGCCGCAGATAAATGCAATCTCATTTCCACTTCTACATAGCAGTGCTCACCATGGATCCTCCCTGTGTCACTGATGGGATGAGTTTATGGATGTGCCAAGATCGCGGTGTTTATGTGCTCATAGCCTTTTCCACACCTCGTCCACTTACCTATCTTTAGAGTCATCTAGAAGTCTTTTAAGATCAATTTCCTGTTTCGTGAGGTTTCCAAACGAGGACGCTAGTTTGGATGAACCTTCCCCGCCAACATTTACGCGTCCCGGGCCAAAGTCTGCATCTGCGCCTCCACTGGTGTTGCTTTGTAACGTGCTGTTGTACTTCAGAAAATCTGTCTCGATTACAGCTGTTCATAGAAGTAACAGTTTATCTTTAATGACAGGGTATTTTAAAAGACATCTAGGTCAATTACTGATTATTGTTGGGTGTTTAAGGTACCAGAAGGTTCCTCTGAAATCTGTTTTGTACCTGTGTCTATGTCCTTATCCCCAACCAGTACATCATTCAGGCTGAAATCTGTTGTTAGGTACTTCGGCTGCTGCCAAAACCAGAAGCGCTTGCGCTTGATGACCAGGGACAGGAGCGCCAGGTTGTCCGACTCATTCAGGCGGAAGACAGGTACAAGACACCCGTCAGGGTCGATCTCAGTCACGAAATTAGTGGTTGCTTTGGCAAACATCTTTTTGTGTAACCCTGATCCTGAGAAACTACAAAATAGGACAAGGACGTTATTACATTACTGATAAAACGTGCTTACACAGAAAGCTAACAAACTAGCTAAAACGGATAACTTTGCTGTTGACAGTATCTACTAACAAACAACCGCGGTCAAGCTATCCGCACTTTAACTGTTCACGGTTGTCATCCGCGCTTTAAATCCGAATGCGGCTATAAGCGCGATATTACGGTATTCCTGGACCTCCAGCTAGCGCTGAAACGGAGAGAAACAGACTAGTATTTTTTGAAAGCGCTTTGTTGTGAACACGCACTTTACTAAATGTATAGTAGAAAAGTACAAAATGGTTTACTTGGTCAAAATGAGCAAATAATGCAATAAAACCAACATAAATCTTACAGCACTAAAACTTAGAAATGTGGTAAATGTGGTTAGGCTACTTAGAAACGATGTGTATTGTATACGTAATGATACGTAAAGTACAAGTTGCTGGCATGTATACTTTGAATGAATATTGTATCATTACATTAAAACACAATTGGTACGCTATTTAAATAGCTTAATAAGCACTGTGCAAAAAGGTTTTCCCATATAATGTATGTGAGAAGTTTATACAGGCCTTGTATGCCAGCAAAAACAGGGCCATCACTAGTACAATGCTACAAATCTGCAGAGGTGTGGGTATTCCAGAGCTAAAAAAAATTCCATTGCCAGCAGGGTGATGGGCCATGGCTAACGCCAGCTCAAGTCTCAAAAAATCTACTGTACCATGTTTTTATTTTTTAAAATAAATCCAATAGTGAAATCTTTAAATGCCCATTTCATATAGTGATAGTATGGTTACCCATTTCTCTTAATTTTCCCGTAATGCCAAAACGGTTCCCCTACGACCCAAGACTGGTAGCCCTAGGCCATCACCGGTGCAAGTTTGGGCATGTTCTACAGTACCTTTTTTTCAAAAATCCATATTAATGTCCTAGTATCATTAATGGGACTTAGAGACAAGTATGGTTAGCTATTTTTGAGAAGTTTCCCATAATGCCAAAACAATTACACTAGAACCCAAGAGGTTAGGCCCTTCATGTCCCCAGTGCAAGTTGAGCCAATTCTGCAGTATCATGTGTTCATAAAACCAAACTGATGCCATACTACCTTAAGGCAAATTAATATACTCATTTCATATATGGTGATTCTGGTTGGCTATTTCTCAAAAGGAATGTGAGATTGGAAACACCCATGTGTCACCTATTTGAGGAATTTAATCATTACTTCTCATTAATTAGACTTTACATACATATATACTCATTCATCAAATGTTATCATGCATCTCTCCTGCATTCTGCCCACATTCAGTATGAACTTGCTACATGTTAATGTCAGTGAGGTATATAGTGCTTCTGCACTTCCACTACAAGGAAACACAGACCATAACTTGGTAACTCTGAGCTCCCTGTACAAACCTCAGTCAGGAAGTGGTCTGCCATGGCTATGGATGTCCTGAAAGTCTGTTTAAAACAAAAAACTGGGGCACACTCTGTGAACCCCATGGTGATGTCATCAATACTCTGACAGACCGTATAACAGACTACAGAAACTTCTGTGTGGTTAATGCAGTGGCGCACAGTGGCTAGCTGTTGTGCTTATAACAAACACTGGATCACTGGGGACCCGAAGGCCCTGCTGAAGAAAAAGAAGAGGGTGAGAATTACAGAGATTAAGGCAGACTACAGGAAAATGGAGGAATGAAAGTGTGAAGCTGTCCTGCCATCCGCAGGCTTAGGACAGCTGGATGAGGACAAATCAGATGAACAGTGTCTTCTATAGCTATGATAATGGATCATTCACAACCCCTCAAACAATGATCCCACCCTGCTGTTTTATTCCTTACACATCCCTTCTATATCACAGCCAACCAGGTAAAAGGACACAACAGAAGGCAGAAAAGGCAGTGGGACCTTATTGACAGTGTTAAAAGTTCTGAAGACAAGCGCAGACCAGTTGTGTGGAGTCCTGTGGCACATGTATAAGTAGCTGGATGTCCATCTATATAACAAATTGGGATGGAAATGGACCAAGGACAAGCTTTCCAAAAGGGCCAGAGCCAGCTATACTTCCAGAGGAGGCTGAGTTTCTGTGGTGTGAGATCCTAGCTGCTGAGATCTTTCTATGAGTGTGGTGTCAAGTAGCATTAAAAGACACAGTGACACCCCATTAAAAGACACAAGGTCTTCCAATATGCACTTATAAAAAGCTGGTACGGGAGAATCTTTTGATTGCCAAGAGCCACCCCTGAGTTGGCAGTGGACCTTTCGGCCCTAGAGTATCTACCGCCTATCTATTGCGGTATTGATAACCCTTTATCTGGCAGTCAAGCCCTATGATGTTTATCATATAGGAAAAACATTTTTGCACAGTGCTTATAAACCCATTTAAATATATTACTAATTGTATTTAATGTAATGAAGCAAGTAAACTAGTTAAATCAAGTAAACTACTTATAAATGTAGTAAAAGTGCGTGTATACACCAAAGTTCTTAAAAATATGAAAGTCTATTTCGCTTTGCTTAGGGGGCGTTAGTTTGCGATTAGCAGCGAAATACCGTAACATCCCACATACAGGCGTAGATTCAATGCGCGGTTGACCGTGAATCGTTAAATTGCAGATAGGTTGACCGTAACAAATATGGCAAACACCGTCACACGACAGATAGATAGTTAGTTAGATATATAGAACTTTGGAATTCTTTTTGTGTATAATTGTACATTCACCAAATAAAAGGGTTTTCGCTTTTCAGCCAGCTTAATCCCTGCTAACGTTAGCTAAATTACACAAAACAACATGTGAAGCTACTTTTTGGCTGGTCTCCAGTTTACAATATTTATCCTACAAAACACCAGAAATCTCACTACGTTTCTTACCGTTTTTTCTTAGTTGCAGACCAAATTAATACGTAAAATTGATACAGCTCTGCAACTATAGCCTGTTCTTTTCCCGGCGAATGCCCTTCAGCTATCTTACTAGTTAGGTGTCTGTCTGTTTTACTCTACTCGCCCTCCGGGGGAAACCCAAGACCACACCTCCTCTGCTGAGCAGAATAAACCTGTATGACCTTAGCGGCGTTAGGGAAGATGTAGGGGGCCTGCTTGCGTTTTCAGTATGTGGGTGCAAGACACTTGCATAAAGCCTAATATTTAAAATTATCGCTTTAAAATTAATAAAAATATAAACGTTTATTGTTCAACCAAAATACGTCAAAAAGTAGTTTTTTTAACGTCAAAATTGTATCAGTGTCCTTATGGTCGCACGTTCCGGACTTTTTTCAAATTCAAATGAAAATTTGATAATACTAATTAAATGATGTCTTTACAAATGTATTACCGATATGAGTGAGAACTATTTAAGATCAGTGCTTGAGGGAAAAGGTGCCGGTAGTCCCCTGCCGGTATCACCACCCCAACCACCCAAATTGCCCTACAGCCCCTCAACAACCACCCCATCAGTGAAATTGCCCTTAGCAACTACCCCCCCCCCCAGCTAAAAAATCCTTCAACTACAAAGACCTAACAGCTAAATAACCCCTCAACTACAAATACACCACAGTAAATTACATTTCATTTTATGTTTAAACATTTAACACAATTTAACAGTATTTCAGGATTTCATTTTATGTTTAAACAGTATTTAAGATGTATTCCTGGACTCTACGTGTTGGCTGACTGGCCCTGGACTGTTCTAACGACTCTGATTATGGATTTGCCCTTAATAAATCTCGCTCTTCTCCGCACATGTGTCCGTTTCTTAACTGTTCCATGTTACAGCTTCAGTTTTTTCAGAATATGTCAGGAGGTTGTCAGACCATGCAATGAAATCCCTCCCTCTCAACCAATAACTGAATTTGTCATATATGGCCAACTTTAGAGCTGAGAATTCAAGTCTGTGAGCAGGATGATTGAATTGTGTTTGGGACAGTCTTTGGCAAAAGCCAACTGGTGTTGCAACTTTTTCACCAGGTGGCACCTGAGAATGAACCACTCCATCGCATCGAATGATGTAGCAATAGCCAGAATAAAAGGCTTGGTGACAACAGGACCATTATACTTTTTGTGTTCATTGATTGAGAGCTGTTGAGAAATGATGATTGACAGTGTTCATCAATAATGGGAACAGGTAAAGTTTTGGACCATGTGTCCTTGTGGAGTAATAAACTGTCCTTACAGATAAGGGAATGCAGTTCCCCTTTTAGTGGAGCCAAAAGAGTTCTGGTGTTTGTAAAAGAAGCCTCTCAGAGTGGGTGTAATGAGTTGCCCCAGGGGTGAAGGTCTGGCCAGGCAGTAGGGCAAAGACTTGTATTCCAAAGCATCTTGACAAGGAGACCTTCTGCGAGGGGTGTTGGGGTTACCTTATGGTTACTGCAGAAACAGGGGCTGCAGCTTCCACTACACCACCATTTCCCTGCACTAGCCACTGGCGTAATGTGGTAAGTTCTCCCACAATGGGGTTGGTTTCTAAATCATTTGTTTTACCTGTCACCATTGACTCTCAGTCTGACTCTGGAGCAGAGGGGAATTTTATGCATGCATGCCTGGTTGATGAGTTGAAGATTCAAGTGGAGCCACTTTCCTGTGCTCTATGTCTAGGTGCACTTGATGGTTCTGCTGTGGGATTCACATCAGTACCCCAGCACACAGGACCTCTTAATCACATTACAAGTGCCCAACACTCTGAACTCATCTCATCCCTAGTCCTTGACACTTCTGAATTCCCCATTGCACTGAGCCCCTCATATCATGGTCATGAAATCAAATGCTGGTCCACTTATTGTTTAGACAATTGTCTTAGTCTCCCCACTATTCAGGCTCTCTCCACTACTGTAGAAATCCCAGCTAATTGTCAAGCCTGTCTGATCCCCAGTGAGCATCTACATCTCTTTGTATTCAATAAGGAAAAAGCCACTCGACTTCCTCTTCGCCGCCCATGTGACTGTGCCATCGAGTTATTAGATGGAGCCATGCTATCTAAGGCATGCATTTATCCCCTCACACGGGGAGTACAGATCCATGGAAGCATACATAGATGAAGCCCACCAACAGGGTTTCATTCAGCCATCCGCCTCACCTGTTGCTTCCGGTTTCTTTTTTGTGAAGAAGAAGGATGGAGGTCTCCGTCCTTATATTGATTATCAGAACCGCAACCAGGTCAAGAAATACCTTTATCGTTTAACCCTCATCTCGGTAGCTTTAGAACAACTGAGAGAGAGCAGGTACTTAACAAAATTAGACCTCAGGATTGCATAGTTTGATTCACATCGAAGAAGAGGATGAGTGGAAAACCCTCTGTTACCACCAGAGGACACTATGAGTACTGGGTAATGCCTTATGAATTTAGTTTAGCACTGTGTAGATCCCCTTCTGTCTCTCCTACTGAATCCCCTACTTTAGCACCTGTTCCTGTGCTGCTAACTAATTGGGCACAGTTGTTGTGTGATGCCTCCTTCTCCCATATGTCTTGTTCAGTCCCCAGCTCTGGCTTCTACCTCTCATGTGTATCTCCTCAACCAGGCAGCCAGAGCTGTTGATCTTTGCTCGCCAATCCCCAACCTCCTTCTCCGTGATGAGGTATCCCCCATCGTGGTGGGACTTGAATTGACAAACCTTCTGATTACTAGTCAAGTACCTTAATCACTGAGCTTCCACAGTTCCCACATCCTCTGAGCATACCCTCCTCACAACACTCGGGTTGCTTGCGTAGCAGCATCCCAAAAGTCCTCCATTCTCCACTCCGTGAGTGTCTTGTATTTGTTCCAGTAGCCCACCTTTCATCAGATTGCCCTGATCTTGACGCAGACCTTGTTGACCCGGGTGACATCCGAGCCGGTATCCTATTTTCATAAGTTCAATAAGATTATACAAATGTACTAAGCATAGCAGTGTCAGATTTGTATACATTATTGCCACTGCAGGGTAGAGAGGTGTACCACCCAAAGATAACCAGCCAACAGAGCTCTGATGGACAGATAATGATCATCTATTACTGATGACTCTACATGATGCTTATCATTAAATTAGCTATGAGTGTATATTTCAAGTAAAAGTGTCTTGCAAAATTAAATATTTCTATTAAGCGTTGTGCACTTTACAAACTTCGTTACTGAGACTGATTCAACTACAGTTGTCTTTGTAGATAAATTTTACCCAACACTGTTTTGAGTTTCTCTATTTAATCAGTAATAGGTAGGCTACTGGGGCTACAGGTTATTGGTGTTTAGTTGTAGGTGTGAGTGTTGAAAGGTTGCATGGTTAAATGTTAAATGTTAATGCAGTATTTAGCACTATTTAATCATGTGTAACCACACTGCAATGCTAAACAAATGTTTCAGCACAAATTTGGTCTAGTACATAACTTAGTTAAATATAGGTCATTTACAATTTCAGCAAATCTAATTAAACAAATGTTATTGACCTTGTTTTATAAAAGGCATTGAGTTAATCTAACAAACTATTGTTCAGTCTCTTTTTCAGTTTTTAAATTGCAAGAATTTAAACATGTAATTTAATAATTTTCACGAGTACCGAGTGCTTAAACTGCTTACTTACGGGCTGAAGTAGTACTACTTTGAGGTGATCATAACACAGAGAAAGCAAAAAAACAAAAATGAATGAATAAACAAATAGAAAAATAATGTATAAAAAGCCAGAACATTTGCAGAGATGATGGTTTATTGAAGGAGAGATATCTCAGCAGCAGTCTACGCAACACCCCTCCACCCCAACCTTGTTTGCCGGCATGTTTTCGTGGACAGCTGGACACAGAGCGCAGGTCAAACAGTGAAAAGCTGAAACACTCAGTAGGACTCACAAGTGCAGCATGATCAGTGTTCAGTCCATATGTGTTTGAACCAGGGCTCTGGGTGGAAAGCAGATCTCAGAGGCATCCTTCAATACAGTCAGGACCGTGATAAAGCTGTAACATGACTGATACATGGTTAAGGATTATATTAATGACAGATTAAAATGGAATAAGGCATAAGACCTGGGGAATTCAGATAGCAACATGTACCCCAAAAATTGCATGGAAGTTTCCATACTATCTCTTTCAAAGAGGTAGACAATGTAACTTTGATCAGACAACAGCATATTTCAGATGCACACATCCAAGTTCCGTTTTGTTTGTTTTGGGTAGAACTTAGATATGCGTGAACTGTCTGCAGTACCATACTGCATCACAAGAGGACACTATGCAACGCTATTTCTGTAAGTATGTTTGCGCTACTAGTTGCACACAGTAATGATTAGAGATAATTAACTGGGCCATGTTTGCATAATTTCTAGACAATCAAGAAATATGCCCCCATAAAGACACTACAAAAGATATTAAAAGCATATTAAGGCATTTAAAAAGGAATATCAAACAATGAAAGATGCTTGAATATAGCAATGTGACAAACAGTCTTATACTTCCACATTTTGTCTCTATGTAATTAGGCAGAAAATAGCCTTCATCAAGGTTTCCTCTCCGTATGGTTGGTCCTCAAGCCTGCAAGATCTTTCTTCATACGGAAAGTAGGTCAGGGCAGAGAAGAGCAGGCAACAGTGAGTAGTCACCCCACTAGCAGCAGACAGTAGAGGTCTACCAGCATGAGCTGGTTAGCTCCTGCTCACCACAGCACTGGGAAGTCTAAATTACTGAAGCCTGGCTCTTTCCTTAAGTCCCAGTATGTGTTGTTGCTGATCCATGTGTCATCTGTTGATTTCCTGTTAGCAACATGGTAAAAAAAAAAAAAGTTGTGACCATTTGGTAAAGGTAATCAAATGTTTTTTTATGTCAGCGCAGAAGCCTTCAGAAACTAAAATCAACATCGACAGTTATCTGAGGCTATGTCTGAACACACTCTCAAATCTGATTTTAGTTCTCTACACATCCAATACTGTTATCATTTCATTGAAGCTTGAACGATAAACATATACAAACAAAAATAAACAAATCTCTAAACCCAATCTCTGGGAAAAAAGTAAATATGACTCGAGCACCCAATTCTAAAATGCACAACAAATGCGGGTCTTTAGAGGGCCACAGTTCTGCAGGCTTTAATGTTTCTCTGGACCCACCAGCCAGCTCCACTCAAAAAGGCCTTGGCAATTACTGGAGGAGTCTCAAAACCAGAGAGACTGATCAACTCTGCAGAGATGTAGCCCTGCAGTACACTATATGGCACTGTTGCTTTAGAAAATGCAGAAATGACTCCAGCCAGGATCTTATAGGAGTACAGCGTCAACTGCCCCTGGGGGTGGGGTTTGGCAGTGTGGTCATACTGGAAGAACCGTGGCTCGTGTTCCATGTCGTTCTCCTCGAGAACCTTGCGTCTGTCTCTCTGCATCTGCTCGATCCTCTGCTTCTGTATTTCTGCTTCCTCCACGTTCCCCTCCTCCAGTAACCTACAGACGCACATTGGTATGCAACAAGTTAGGAAACGTGTTAGGCATCAGCTATCTGCCCGCTGTCTGACGTCAAGCTGATACCAGGGCTCTTCTGTCTGACGTCAAGGCGATACCAGAGGCAGAAGCCGCTGCCTGCGCCAGCCTGATGCCAGAGAAGGGCTTCGAATTCCTTCACACAGCAGAAGGCACCCTAAACTCTAGCCGAGCTCTCACGACTGTCTGTCTGTCTTCAGTATTTAATCATCACTTTTCACACTAAAACTGACTCAGCAGAGGCCCAGTCTATGTGTGCAGAATGAGGATTAAGCCCAGTAATATCTCATACCAATCAACTACAAGACAACTGCAGGTTTATTTACAACAGTTCTAACGGTCTAGGCATGATGTGTCAAAACTCCAAAAATGCTGTTAAAAAAAGCATTTTCTCAGTCAAGTTCTTTAAGAATGCTAAGTAGCGGGCACTGTTTTTCCCAGCCAGATGCTCAGAATGATATGAATTCCAAAATAAAAGCAATAATTACAGCAATATAGAATTAAATAGCTTAAGTAACATTTTTTTTCTACCCAAACCATATTAAGAAGCTTGTTATCAAACGAGTGACCATCAGAGTCAAAAGGTCTGTAGATTTATCCTAGACTAAAAATCTTTGTCTAAATTTCCCTTTCAGTATTTCTGTACATATTAATAGTGCTGATGTCAACTCCTCTTAGCTACAGCAATGAAATTATCAGGATTAAATATAGATGTAATGATCAGTAGTAAATATCGATGTGGGCAGCGTATCTGCAGTGCTTTACCTTTGGTCCAGGCGTAATCTGGTGTCTGTGGGCGGCAGTAGTGGTTTGGTCTGTGCGTCCAGTTCATTCAGCTCAAGAGCAAACTTGGTGAAGCCGTAATACTGCTCATGTTCCGGGGGCATTGGATCTACACACATACACACACACACACACACACACACACACACACACACACACACACAGAAACACAAAGTCTGCTTTACCCTCCAAAACCATGTCATCTCGCCATGTGCTCTCCACATTCTTTGTTCAAAATAACACTATGTATTATTGTGATATACCTGGCAACTGTACTTAATTTTAGTGACAGATGACTGATATTCCTAATTGGGATGAACAGTTGATTAACAGGGGCTGTATGCAGGCTCCATGTACGCTGGCAAACAAACTCAGAACAATGCAAAAAAAGACTCCATGGTAAAGTCTGGGACTGGCTGGTGTGCTCCCAGTGCACACAGACTTTGACAGAGACGGTCGCCCTCTGAAAGAGAGGGCGGCATGAGCATCACTCAGCGGGTTAAAGGTTTGCTCTAACTGTCATGTCAGGGAGCTTGTTCTTTGGTTTGGTAGTCAGAGCATGCAGTGGCCACCTGGAAGACCCAGGTTTGAAGCTGGGCTTGGTCGCTGCCCTCTGCCTTCCCTACGAACAGTGTCAGTAGCATGTTGCCGTGACGCCATGGGGAGCGGAAGCTTCCCTGCCGCCAAGGGATGCTGTAGAGTCCAGTATGATCTCCTAGGGGAGGGGAATGGACCCAGGCTGAGGGGTGGATGCGTGAAGCACTCAGATGTGCTCCCCAAAGTTAGAGAGCAGTGTGACCGAAACTGTGACGCACCCCCCAAGGGAGAAGGCAGTCTGTCGGTAACGAGGGCGAAGGTGGGGCTCTGACTGCCACGCAAGGAAGAGTGCCTCTTTATTCTGGAAGACCCTGTCTGCCACCTGGAAGGGGTGGATTCCAGGCAGGCCATGGTCACTGCCTGTCGCCTTCGCTACACACACACACACTTGAAGGCCTTCAGGATGTATTTCTTAGGATTTTCTTTCCTTTCTCTGGTAGCAGAATGTTTTTTGTGGACAGTGATGAGGAATAGTTTTAAATGCACATTTACTATAATGTAATGATGGCTGTTTTATCATAGCAATACGTAAACCATTGTACCAGTGAAGTGCCAAATAGATAAGCAGCTAGCTGAGATGACTATAGGTATTCATGAAAGTAAGGCGTGAGAGAGACAGACAGACAGACAGACAGGAGTCTTACTGGCTCTCCAGACGCACGTAGCAGTGGGAGGGTTGCCCCAGTATATGCTCTCGTGCCACTTCCCGAACAGCTTGTGAATGACTTTCCCCTTCTGGTCCAGTACTGAGCCGTCCACCTCGTTTACACTCGAGTTCCAGTACTTCGCCTGCTGTGGGAACAGACAAAAAACCCTGTGCTGTCTCATCAGTGGCACAACCCAGCCTTACCAGATCAGCGTTCTCTGTCTACACTCCTAATGGAAGTGCCTCAGCTAAAAAATTAATTCAGTGCAAGAGCAGTTAGGGTGAAGCCATAATATTGCACACATTCCACAGGCATTGGATCTACACACACACACACACACACACACACACACACAGAGCTCACTGTACCCTGTGAAAACGTCATCTTTATAGTTGCTCACCACTTTCTCTGTTCAAAATAGTCAAAGTCAAATGTATTTATTCAGTGCTTTTTACAACAGCCCTTGTTATAAAGCAGCTTTATAAATGTCAAGTCCAAGCCCCCAGTTAGCAAGACAAGGGCGACAGTGGCAAGGAAAAGCTTCCTAAGAGCATGAGGAAGAAACCTGGACAGGAACCAAGACTCAAAGCAAGGGCCATCCTCCTCTGGCCAACAACAGACTCCACAATAGCAACAATATAAAATAAATAAACAAATAAATAAATAATGAGCAGAATAAGTAGTGAGAGACAGAGTAAATAAATAAACAAACAATACAAATAAAGAAATAAGCAATCACTGTCTAGCCCGGTTTTGTACGGACTGGTCGGTGTGTGGCCAGTACACAGACTATGACAGACTGTCACACTCTAATGGAAGTGCCTATTCCAAAAACTACTATGCCAAAAGTACATAACTGTAACAGATCCCCAAGGAGGAGGTTCACATTTCATAGTTTATAGGATTTGTTAATAAAGCAGCTCTCAGTGCAGAAGGCTACCGGAAGCCTACATGCAATGTGTCTTGTCTTCCAGCAGATGGCACTGTTCAGGCAGCAGGGAGCTGGCACAAAGCATTGAAGCAGCAGCTAGAGTCCTGTCCAGGAACTGCCCTGTGATTGAGACACTCCTATATCTTATATTACCTCCCTGTCTTTAACCCTCCCGCTCAACTCTCACTCTATTTGTCTTATTGTCTCTCTTCCTCATTACCTTCTACAGCAGAATTAACCACAACTGTTTAAAAGCTGTGGGAAGTTCTGGAAACTCTCCAGTGTCAGAGTCAATTCTTCCACAAGCTATACCACAAGTTCAACCATTCAGCATCAGCGTATCAAAGCAGGAACACGCCTCCGCTCTACCAGAAACTGTGGTATCCACCAGCCTGAAGAGATGATTTACAATGTTTTAGATTCCTCTCTCCCTCACTAGGTAAGTGGACATATTTCTAGCCAGATAAACCAATGAATGACCTATAAACTGATAGTCTAGGCGGGAATGAGACAGAGGACACGTGACGGCTGCCTCGTGGACAAGCATGAGGGTGATGAGACCTCACCTTGAAGGTGACTTTACATTGGCAGATATTACTCTTGGCGTTCTTAATGGAGAGCTCCCCATAGTGCTCAATCCAACGCTGGCCGCTCATAATGTTATGTATGCACGACGTCACTTTGTTCCACTCATAGTGGTCGCCCAAGCTGTGGGAGAGAACACACACTACGTCTGAGCAGGGGAGTTTAATACACACTCATCATGGACTTCTTTTTGTACATGCACATCTACAGAAAATTGCCCATCTGTTGTATTCTACGTGTGCACTCAGTAGGTTTTTTTTTTTCTGCTAAGTAAGTACTTATAATGAAGTTGGCAGTGGGGTTTGCACACCTCAGTTCTGCGTGCTGTTTCAGTTCTAAGAAAAAAGACTCAAAAGTGAAAGTTATAAACGAAAGTCCTCAGCGGTGCGGGAAATGGAAAAACAAGAAAACCAGTTCTGCCTGGCACCAAGTACACCTACGTGTGGGAGACAGCTGTGAGACAAATACCGTGTGTCTGACCACTCACCCAGGGAGAACCACATGTGTGGTGCCAACAGGCACGATCTCCATGGATTTCCCCCAGAACTTATTCTTCCACCTCATATCTGCAGGCATCACACAAAAACCTGAGTCACACGGAAACAGGCCACACACACAGCTTCAGAGCTTACTGATCGCATCCTCCCAGAACCCACGTTTCACCTTGCCAGAAGATGAAGTTTTTAGAGTCCGCATGACATGCTGAGATTGGCGGGTGATGGCTGACCTGGTGAGACACAGAGAGAGTGAAAGCGGTTGGATAAAAGCAGAAAACAAACCAACTCGAATAAAAAAAAAAAAAGAAACTGTGTAACAAACAGGACCTGCTACCTGCTCCGCTATGAAGCGGAATCCTTTCTCTGGACGCTCGCACTCGTATGTCTCCCCCAGCAGAGGGTTGAAAGGCTTCCCTCCCGCTCGGTAATAACTGGCAGCATAGCCCGACACAGCGAATGTCGCGATGTACACCTACGTAACACAAAGAGAGCGGCAAGTTACGGGCAAAATTACACAGGCGATCCTCTGCCGCCCCAGCCGAGGGCCTCCGAGTCGGGCGAAACCGCTCGTCGGGTTCGGGAACCGCACAGCACCAGGGCACGGGCCCGCGGGTAGCTGGAGGGGATCAGATGCAGGACGCGATCTTCCTGGGGAGGAAAGTAAGCAGCGCAGGGCTTGTGCCCTCCTAACGGCTGCACTCTCCCACTTCCTGAAATGTGGAAACTCGAGGAGGCGAGGAAAAATCGGCCTGGCCGTAAAATTCATTATAAAGACACCCGAACTCATCGAGGCAGAAGGCAGTTCCATCTGTTCTTCACAAAGCCATTACAGATCACCTCTCCACCACTCCATTGGTCCTCCCACCGCTGTAATGAGTACTGGCAGTGATCTAATGCAGATCAATGGGAGAGAGTCTGTCTGGCTCTGAAAGCTCTTCCGATGTAGAGCTGGTACAGTACTGTGGGTTACACGTCACTCGGGACCAATCAGTGAACGCAGAGCAGCAAGTGGAACACTCCAAGTCCCCTTTAGTGCAAGTGACTAAATTGATTTAGGCCTCCGACATACAGCCAGTAAAACCTGGGACTGCTCTCTCGGTAATCTTTTCACTTTTTCTCGAGTTTGCCACGACTGACATGCATCGGTTTGTTCAAAAGAGCAGAATGAAAACAGCATAGCTATGACCGAATGTCTGATGTTCTCTTATAACCTGTGCAACTTGGGTAAAACCTCTGGTTTTAAAGGATTGCATCCTGTCTGAAGGAAGAAGCTTCGTTAGCACTTTTCCTCGTTACTGAGCTTCAAAGTCACAAGTTTAAGAGATTTCTGCTCCCATTCTTAGCTACTGCCAATAAGCTAAATGCTACCATAATGTTTGTTTTTTAATGTTTGAGGGTATGCCGAAAGAAAGCTAGACACTGAAAGTAGGCTATTACAGTAAATATTATTGGAACCATCTTTTAAATGAGCTACATAATTCCCAACATCTCCTCTTCCATTATCGCTGTGAATGTCAGTGGATTGACTAAACTGGAACTGGTCAATGCAAAACATTTGACTGTCATTGCGACACAGTCACGGTTGATGGCAGAAGCTCTCAGGTGAACTGTGATTGGGCATACTTTTAAAGGCACGGTTCCAGTAACAAGAAATCTGATAGGGTGTGACTAAGTGACGACATAAATCAAACATCCTGGACTCAATGGGGACAAGTCAGTTTGCACAATGGGAGAGATTGCTGAAGAAAGCTCATGTTACTGACATCATATAGCCATTGTCTTTTGTGATGTGGTCAAGTTCATGTAGCTACTGTATACTGCGTGAGCGTGTTTCCCCCGTATACTGCGTGAGCGTGTTTCCCCCGTATACTGCAGGGGAAAACTGGCCAACAAAATATAGGCCACAACAGGCTGCCAACTTCAGTTCTTCCTGGAATGTACTTCTTGTTATAGACCTTTCTCTCAGGTCACAATGAAGCCTTCCTCAATAACACACACAATGAGATGTTTAGCATTTGGCACAAGCGATGGAAAAAGGTTTTAATGAAATTGCTCAGATTCAGAAAAAGATGAGTAGTGATGCTCTCTTTTTTTTCCGTTCTTTCGTTCTTTCTCTCTTTCCCTACCACAGTGAAACACTGGGTTGGCTATAAAGCAAACAGTTTCTAAACAAGGTTCCCCTAAAGCTGCGGCTGTGACTGCAGTCATTTATAGAGCACTTAGTGCTCTGAGCTGCGAGCGGGACCGTGTGCTTCGCTCTCCGTCACTGGTCTCCATTTCCTGTGGCACTCTGACATAAGCAGTCATAAACAGACACCTCAGTACTTCAGGATACCATTCTTCATCATCTTATTCTGCTTTAGAAACACGGAAATTAACATACAGGTATTTACTGGCAAAATAAACTTTGTTTTAAAAGGTTTGCATATTTTTTTATAGTTCAAAAATGATCTTGCATTTCTGTTACTTTCTCTACCCCTTTGTTACACCCACTCACATATTAAAACAGGTGTGTGTGCATGTGCGTGCACGTGCTTGACATGTACCATGCGCTCAAACGGGTCCTGTGTGAGCGCAGCGCGGTCGAGCAGCTCGCTGTATTCCAGCTCCTCACACAGCCTCTGCAGCGTGTTGAGTGGCTCGTTCAGCTGCACCGGCATGGCTACCTTGGACAGGTCCTTGCCTATGTTGTTCTTCAGGATGTTCCACAGGCTGATGGTGCTCGCGCTGGGGCAGGGTGAGGGCAGCGTGGCGCGCCGCCGCCCCTGGGGGGCGCCGTTCTTGACGAGCCCTGAAAGCAGATGGAGGGTTCACCGGATCTGCGAGTCCTGCACCTGTTCTATGCTGCTGGATCCATTCTGTGCTACACGGGTCCAGAAAACTGTTGTTGAGGCACAAAAGAAATATGAACAGACGCCTCGAGTCAGGACCCGGCTCGTCTTTTGCGTCAGCCACGAGAAACGTACGGCTTGTTGGCTTTTATTTTAATATTAACTTTTGTATTAGTCTTAATTTAGGCCAAAAGGGCTGCAGATACGAAGAGACAGAAGACCTCCTACCGGTGAAATGCCCACCTGAGCAGACCCTCTGGTTCTGAACTTCATTGTTGAAGTTGTCCACGGAGGCATCGTCGCTGACATCGCTGATGTATGACTCGTCATCCGAAGGCTGGCAGGAGAGAGCAGACATCCTCGTTACCGCACTTGCTGTTACCCTAAATACAGCTCAGTCCCCCCCCCCCCCTCATGGCAGGTCACCAGTGCGCCTGGAGATGAATGATGCCAATCCCCCCCCACACACACACACACACATTATGGTCGTGGGAGACTGGTGGAAGTATGTATGGTATGTGTGTGAGATGGAATTAGTGTGAGAGTATGAACAAAGGAGAGAGAGAAAGATATGAAATTATGAGAGACAGAGTGGGAGAGAGAGAGAGACAGAGTGAGGGGAGAGAGAGAGAGAGAGATAGAGAGATGGAGGGATTCTCCCAAGAGATGGTAGCTAACAAATTTGCACATGGTTCTTTGGAGGGGTATTTTTAGGCATAAGCAATTAGTTCCGTTTTCACATTATTTTTGCCACTGGAGCTGCCTAGGCAGATCTGTCCAAAGCAATAAATAAACAATGTATATGTAAAAAATAGAACCCAAGACAAAAATGAAAAGAGAGAGAGAGAGCGAGAGAGAGAGAGAGCGAGAGAGAGAGAGAGCGCTCTTTATCCTGAGAGAAAGATTTCCAGAGGCAGGTTATAATCCATTTTCAGACACATAGTTGTCTATAGCAACAGCTGTTTCAGTTTTTTAGTAGGACAGCTATACAGTCCACTTGACCGGACCCACCTGAATACAGAGCAGAATCCAGCCTACACACTACTGCAGCAATTACACATTTAATTGTACAAGTGACACACCTACAGCAGGGAAGCAACAGTGGACACAAGAACTGTTGGAGGCACAGAGAAACATGGTGTCAGGAGAATATGATAAGCTAACAAGGTGAAGAGACACTCACAGATGTGCACACTGCAGAATGAGACTGAGATAGTTGGACATAGCATGCAGACAGTGTGACAAGAGACCAAGAGTGTCCTCACTTCATTCTCAGAAGAACTGGCTGACACCAAGACCTCCTGTGCATCAAAGAACTCTGACATGGACTCCGTAATGGACGTCTGGCTGTCATCGGACGTTTGGTGGACAAGGGATCGGGCACAGTCCACAGACTCCTACATCCGGAGGGGAAAGTCATGTTTATGGGAATGTCAGATAGGAAATTCACATTGTGTGTGACTGGTAGATATTGATCTGTAGCACATTCGGTTACAATTCAAAACAGAATACTGAAAAATACTTAACAAGATGTTGCTTCAATCTAAACAAATTTTTAGTTAATAAAAATCAGTTAAAGTGACTTCGTCAAAAAGATGGTTACTTCTTTATAGATGAAACAGCCAAGCCCAATTAGCAAAGCGCTGACTCACGTAATGGCTTTTGACTTTAAACAGAGAGGGATGCCAAAGGCTGGGAGTACAAGCCAAGCTATCCGTGGAAAGCAAACTGTTGAGTCACGTGCTATTTTAGAAAGCTGTTGACAGTGTGAGCCCATAGGAAAGTACCAATACATTTTTATTCCTATATTTGAGCTGAGCAGCCTTTCACGCTACTGTACATTACTTACTTAATGTCTACAAACATCAAATTTATAATTCAATCTAACTCTATGACTCACTTTATGATCAGATTTAGTTCGCTGCTAGGAGAGACAGGGAAAGCATAACAAATCCAGGGCTTGGGGTTTAGCTGGGAGCAAATGTAAGGAGTTCAGTCTTATTTGTGCTTCACTGAAGAATCAGCCCAAGCCTTCCGTGTGGCTCCGCCATGAATACAGTGGTGATGTTGGTGAGGGTGGGGTGCTGTGATGGTGCAAATTCTCCCCACACCCACCTGTAGTGGGCCAGTGCTGACATTTTTAAAGACAGTGGCCTCTGAGATATGCGACTCTGTGTGTATTTTACAGAGGCGCTCTCTCAGATCAGAGTTCTGTGCTAGAGCCTGCAAAAGCAGAGGGCAACCAGCACACACACACACACACACACACACACACACACACACACACACACACACACACAGCTTGCATGCGGCACAGATAATTCTGGCTTTGCTCTTAAATCTTTCTGAACATTTTTATCAAAAAAGTGAATTCAGAAGTAATATAAGGAAATATAAACTAATTAAACAACAATCTCATTAAGCAATTTTTAATTGGACTGCAAATGTCAAACAACTCAGATACACAGCCTAAGCCCTGGTTAGCGCAGTGCCTGGCAGAAACGCAGAGGCAAGAACGAATCTAAAAATGCTAAGAATGTTACAAAGCAAATGCAGAGAAAAAAGCATGCAAGAAGATTAAATATAGTTGTGTGTGTGTGTGTGTGTGTGTGTGTGTGTGTGGGCCTTACGGAGGCCAGGGCACTCTTCAGACCCACGATCTGTGTGGAGGATGCAGAACTGGTCTCCTGCTCCAGCATCTGTCTCAGTCTGTCCTTCTCTGCTGTCAGGGAGCCCAGAGCGCTCTTCATGCTGCTGTGCACTGCAATCACAAAGTTCAAGTCCCTTCAGCTTTGCCCGCATGCGCACGAGGAAAAGCAGAGCTCGCCTTCTCATGCCAAGACAGCAAAAACCTCTCTGGCCGGGCGCACACTCAGGTTCTCAGTAGATAAGCATGGAAGACCCGCCTGCCCAGTACGACTTTAATCTCGCTCCAGTGGCTCAAGTGGCTGTATAAACATGTTCCGCTGCACACTATGCTTTTCCTGAACCGACAGCTGTTGCCCTCAGACGGCTCGGTCGACAGGCAGCAGGGACAAGCCCTCCGAGCGTCTGCACTGAGGGTGTCTGCCGCCATGCTGCTCATCTCAGAGTGTCTCACACTCGAAGGGGCTGACGGGCAAAGGAGTGGGACCTGTTTACATTCCTAATGGCTAATAATAATGACATTCCTAACTGTAGTAGAGGATGTGCAATGAACAGTTGTTACACATTACATGGCCCTCGCACAGTCTTCTCAGTTAAACTCTTCCTAGGCCTCTGGCTATGCCGGATTACCTGCAGATGGGGTGCAGTTAGCCGAAAGCTATAGCAGGAGAGACACTGTGTTATCTGAGAAACAGCACAGCTATGTGAGAATACTGCCAACGAGTGTTGGACAGGTGTCACTGCGCTTACGGTTGTTGGCAACGCGGCAGAAATCTTCTTGCAGTTTGGACACATCTATGGGAATGTCGAGGACCTCTGGATAGCTCTTCTCAATGGCCAGATCCTGGGAGGAAAGATTGGGATTGGAGGCATGGAGGCGGAAGGATCCGGAGGAGATGCAGCTGGGAACCTGAGACGGGATGCAAGAAACAGACAGAATCAGTTTTCACGGTTCATCCATTTCAGTGATGTGACTCCATGTGACAATTTGCTAATTTGCTGAATTTGTGCTACAACTAGGAACAGTTCAATTCAATGGAACCTCAGTTACCATCAGTTTATTTATCACTAAATCATCCATTCCTTTTAGAATTAAGAGGAACATGTTTAAAACACAAGTTACTTGCTTTCTAGTATTCAGCTTGGAATGAACATAGAGATCAAATCATCAGTTATCTTCTTCAGACAGATAGACAGATAAATAGATAGATATTTGAAATT
Source organism: Electrophorus electricus (assembly GCF_041902795.1). Lineage (NCBI taxonomy): Eukaryota > Metazoa > Chordata > Actinopteri > Gymnotiformes > Gymnotidae > Electrophorus > Electrophorus electricus. The sequence goes on from NC_137510.1 coordinate 21,704,333, forward strand.
GTAGTAATTGAAGTATACAGTTTCCAGTGTAATTGTGACTCTATATCCCAGAATTACCAGGAAATTATTAACTGGGTCAGCAGATCCTCAGAATATCACTCAAACTCACTAGTTACTCATCTTTTCAGCCTATAAAGACTCTGCTGTTTCACTTGGCCGATGTGGAAGTGCTAACTGAGCATTTCTAGTCTGCCTGTTGACCCATGTATCATCTTCTGTTCTGGCTTTTCTGAGTTCTGGTTTTGGAGTGTCTCTCTGGATTTGCCCTGCTGGTTTTTATATTTTGGAGAGTGTTTATTACTACAGCTCAGACACCCCATCTGCTGACTGTTTGTTTCTCGCCGCCGTCTACAGTTTTGAATATCTCTCTCTCTCTCTCTCTATCTCTATCTATATCTATATCTATATATATACACATTGAGGGTATGGACATCTGTGGGTATATGTTGTGAAGTCCTTTCAAAGTGCATAACCAATTCCCAAAGGCTCATTAATTGATTTAACAGTACTGCCAATTATTGCGGATACAGGCTATAGGAAAAACTCTCTTATGATTAAATATTGACCTTTTACCCTATATTCTAGTAAACTGGCCACTGATGATTGAGCGCCACTTTACTCTATAAATTAGTGTTTGGACCTCCCACAGAGAAATATAATTCTGACACATAACCTGAAATGACTTGACCTCTCTGTCAACATACCACCAGCCTGCCGTGTTAAGCTGGTACCTGTAGGGTGGCTTTGCTATCTTTCCCATAGTTTTTGGGACGCCATTTCCTTATAAGCCTTTTCTCTTTTTTAGGGCTGTCAAATGTTGATGCCTGCAGACAGAGAGACAAGACTTTGTTCTTGAAATGTTCCCTGACCTGTGGTATTATTTTCAGCATGATTCCACAAAAAGGCCTTCATTGGCTAAACTACAGGCTCCAAATTCTGCTACTCACAGAAATGGTTCTACTAATGCTAGCCAGCCATTTTGAGTGATAAGAGAGATGGATTCATTACAGTTGCAGAGGCTGCCGTTAGCAACAATTATGTGAAAATAATCGGATTTTGTCCAGCCAAACCCACTTTACCACTGTTTATTCATTTCTAATGAGGGAAGCATCCATGAGCTTCGTCCTGAGCCGTCTTTCTCAGCCTCCCTTTCTGGGAACATTACCAGCGCTGAAACGCTGTCGTAAAAGACGAGGGCACACCAATATTGGAGCGGCAGCGTCCTGCACACCTCTCACGTTCATTGGCTGAACCCAGTACCCTGTACCCAGAGGTGTGACGGGCCCGCGGGCCTTGTTTGAGGAACGCGCTGCTAACATAAAACACTGCAGCCGGAAGGGCGGCGTGACCTGCAGAGCATTGATGGCAGGCGCAGAGCAGGTACGGTGCAGGACCTCCATGCTTCTCAGCAGATGATTCAGCTCCAGCAACTGAGTCTCACACTCAGACAGCTCTGGGGGGGGGGGGGGAGAGAGAGAGAGAGAGAGAGAGAGAGAGAGAGAGATGGAGCGAGTAGGAGAAAAGCAATAGAAAGGATCAGAGCAACCATGGGTTGGCAAAAGCTGCAGATCTAACAACTCTGGAGACAGTCACAATAAAGTGTGTGAGTGAGAGCGTGCGTGTGTGTGTGTGTGTGTGTGTGTGGATACATATGTATGTATAAATGCACACCTTTGGAACACTTGTCGAAATCATCAGAGGACTGGAGCCAGGCAGCCACCTTGGCCTGGATGGGGAAGGAGTTGGGCGAGTGGAGGGAAGACTGCTTCATAAGAGACAGAGATGCATGCTGAACATGGAAACACACACACACACACACACACACACACACACACACACACATTATAAAACCTACTACTAACAAAAATGGACCCCCCCCCCAAAAGTGTTGTCTGTTGTCTTCAACATCTTAACCTTATAAGCCTGTGCATCATGGCATATTCTGAACTTGCCCCAGCACCAGCGGTGTATGAGGGCTGAGCTGGGTCACCTTTCTGGAAGTCTGGCTTTCAGCAAAGATGACGGGGGAGGACGGGGAGCAGTGGGGGCTGAAGAGAGCTTTCTCCTGGGGAAACATGGAAATCTCGTTCTGCCGGTACAGCCGGTGGTGACGCAGCTTGGAGACCCATTCGTCAAACAGCTCCTGAGACTTAATCTAGCGGTACGGGAAGACTGCACTCACTGCCCATGGTCAAGGTTTCATTAACAGGGTCTCAGCGGACCTTTACGTTACTGATACGCTCCACAGCCTCTACGTTACTACGCTTTCTTCTAGAAGATATTCTACAGGGCAAATCCTACACTTATCTATTTTGTACCAACACTCACCTGCTAGTTCATTTACCTTACAGGTGCACTTTATAAATGTAGAATCGCGAACTCTAACCCATCTGTTGCCATGCACAGTTTGTTAGCTCTTCTTCCACCTTCATTATTGGCCAGCTTCGGACCACCGGACCTCTGCAGACGTTGTCTATGTAGTGGACCCCTCTTAGCACTGCAGCGAAATAGCGGTTCAACTAACAGGAGTGCCAGGCACTGCAGTGCGGCTGGAGTCTGCATACAATGTCTCTGCTTGGCTGAGATGGATCTGCTGCCCAAAATATCCCATCAACAGCAGGCTTATGATCAGAAAGTGACCCCAAATAGAACGGTTGGAAAATGGCTAACAAACTAGGCATGGCCACAGATGGGCCAAAGCCTACAAGGTGCTTCTAATGAAGCTAGTCGTGAGTGTAGAATGCAATGTAGCAGTAACAGTCACTCAAATCTATCCTGCTGTCTGCCTACCATCATTTTTAACCTGTCATTTGCTATCTGGGCAGCTTCCAGGGTTATGTTTCATTATTTTTTTCACGGGCCTGTACACATGAGGTTGCTGTATGTTAGAAGAATCCCAGAACACTATGTTATATGTTTTATAACTAGAAAACACTGCCTTATATAACTATTCATTACATCATGATCACTGCTTAAAATTCACACTAAAGAAACAGGATACTTATTATCACAAATGATAGATGGAGACTCTTGAAGCCTCAGGAAAACCTCAGGTTTAGTCAGTCAATCTCCATGCATGCCTTCTCTGTACTGGGGTCAGTTTTCCCAAGACCTAATAGGTATTTACCTTCAAGTGATAGATGTTTTCCTCTGCATCCAGATCAATGCACTTGGTCTTGTTCTTAATGGCCATGACGGACAGGCCCACGTCGATGCAGCCATGCAGTTTGCCCTTCTCAATCTGTTAAATACAGCAGTCCCATGGAGCCACACCTGAGTGCAATATAACCAAACACCCTTCCAGACTAATGCAATGTCTGGGATACTCACTGAGGAAAATAGCTACAGGTAAAACAACCCCTTGTCTTACTTACACTAGTTGCAGCTACATTTTATTGGACACCACGAGGACTTGTAAAGATTTCATTCACTTTGCGCTTAGAATGACAGGCCGTTTTTCCATTAATCAGCACCCCCACCAAGAAAAATAAATACAGTGTAGATTTAGAAATTTGTTGAATTAATCGCTCTGCACAACTCTAGCCACCGTCTCAAAGCCTGTTAAGCCTCGTGGATGAAATTGGGACCTTCACATTTGCCACGGGAGTCAAAAAGCCACAAAGAAAAAGCATTTAAGCCAAATAAACTATGCAGACGGAGGAGAATGGGGAGGAAGAGCGCAGGGAGTGAGCAAGTGAGGGAGTGATGAGGAAGTGAAGCAATGTGTGGGCGAGTGAGAGAAAGAAAGCGTGGGCTGCTGGGTGTGATATACAAGGAGAGTGACTCATGAGTGATGAGTGCCCTTTATACTCACGTCAGTTGAGCTCTTGGCATACTTCAGAATGCCCTTATCCAAGATAAAGTATCTCTGTAGCCCAGGTGAAACAGAGAGCATGAGAGAGAAATTGAGATGAGGGCAAATTCAGAGCTTAAATTATGCACTCTCTTAAGTTTGTACTGTACAGTGGAGGTATGAGAGGCTGCTTGTGTTTGCTTCTGACTTCTACCTCTGTGGAATTTCTTTGTTGGATTGCCAGCCTCTGAATAATCTTTCTGAATAAAATAAATTATTCTCCATCCTTTCCATCTCTCTACCTTTTTGTGTGTGTTGCATTACATCTCTCTAACAAACTCTCTCTCTCTCTCTTTTTGGATGGCTGCCCAAGACTAACTATTCATATTCTCTTTTCTTCTACGTGAGAAAGTGGAAATGTGTTGAAAATTTACTCTTTTTTTTTAGCAAAAGTGTAGAAACTAGATTCAACATTCATCCTTCACAGGGGCTACTGTCCTGCACTCATTAGAATTATTCAGCAGTAAACAGCAGTTCCACCAAAACTTGTTCAAGCCTATCTGGATATTTTTAGTTGTGAACTGAACCACATTCATATAGCAAGGTATCCAGTGGCCAGACCAGTACAATCAGCCAATTTAAACCAAATGGGATTTTACAGCCTGATTTCTAAATGTGGTCCAAGGCAGAATGCATCAGGGAGGTCAGTCTTCATGTTTAGCAGTCACTTGTGATCAGCTAACACGTCAGACACAGCCACAGACATTATGAGCTGTGCAACATGTGAAATGGCTCCTGCAGATAGGGAGAAAAGTAGCGGCGAAGCGTGTGTGTGTGTGTGTGTGTGTGTGTGTGTGTGTGTGTGTGTGCGCGCGCCGTGTGTGTGTGTGTGTGTGTGCGTGTGCCGTGTGTATGTGTGTGTGCGTGCGTGTGCCGTGTGTGTGTGCCGTGAGTGTGTACATGTGTGTGTCGTGTGTGTGTGCGTGTGTGTGTGCGTGTGCCGTGTGTATGTGTGTGTGTGCGTGTGCCGTGTGTGTGTGCGTGTGCCGCGTGTGTGTGTGTGTGTGTGTGCGTGTGCCGCGCGCGCGTGTGTGTGTGTGCGCGTGTGTGTGTGTGTGAGTGCCTTGTGCCGTGTGCATGAATGTGTGAGCGGGCAGTGCAAGGGTCAATCAGTCAGCGAATGGTTCAGCTGGTTACATCTGCCTGTTCTAAGTGCCATTCTTCCAGTGCAGTTGTGCGGTCATGACACGGATAGTGGACATGCGGCACCACAGATCCATGTGTAAATATAAAGTCTGTGCAATATTTCAGAAATTATTCGAAAAAGTTAAAAACGTTCAGTGCAATATTCTGTTCCTTTATTTTAGATTTACATCTTTACATTATTTTTTAGATTTTAGTGCAATATTGTTTTAAATGCAGTATATTTTGTGTTTTTGTTTGTCCTAACTTGTTGCTTGTTTTTGATTTGCACTCATCAGTAGTAGCACTAATTTTGTTTTAGATTTTGTAAAATTACAGTAAAGGCATTCTATTCTATTCTATTCTATTCTTTATGTTGGAAGTGGCCTACGGCACCTGTGGGGTGTCTCTGGTACAAGCCCACCTTGTGCCATCCCTTCATGGGCCATTTCCTCTTCTTCAGCATGTAGCCTTCCTGCCTCTCAGGGTCCTGAATGTTTCCTCCACACCCACGTAACCCTTCCACGATCTCCCAGCTGTCCTGTATACACACACACACAAACACACTCCTGAGTTCACAAAAGTTTGCATAGGCACATACTGCCTCTTTCTCTCTCACACACATACATAAACACTCAAACACACATACATACAACTGTCTGTCTTATGTGGGAAATCAAATATAGCTGATAGAAAGTTCCATTTGTTGAATTCCGTACTTTAACCTCTTGTATTGTTTAGATTGAACACTGACTAGCTCACCAACACTGACAAGACGTTTCCTATAAGTACACTATGAATTGAAAGTTGGCCTAAATATTACACATGCATTTGATCTGTAATATTCACATATTCACATGGGTGTATATTATCAATTTGCCACAAATGACAGTGATTAACTGAGCGGCTAGGACTGCAGGGTAATGGAATAAATTGGAAATAAGAGAAAAAACTTTTTGCTATCTGAGCCTAAAACCCTTTACTCTACAGGCACAACCTGTTGCACAAGAGAAGTGTTGTACTGGACAGAAAAAATCTTAGAAGTTTTGCAAAAGAATTCAGGAATTCAGAAAGGTACCGGACAGAACAAAACAGGGACATTTTGCAGAAGAAGGCTTTATTGATCTTGTCATGTTTTCTTCAAAAGAAAAGCTTTCACTCGTCCAGAATATCTGGAGAAATATCTCCAAGGCTTTGGAGCTCAACATAGCACTGCCTTGGCAGCACAACTGTGGAACCAGGGCAGACAATAAAGTGCTTATTTGCTATATACAAACGTATGCACACGGTTCCCCATGCATTTATACTAGAGAACAAAGCTTATATCCACAGAGTGAACTGCTCTCAGTGCTCATACGGTAAAGCTCATTAACTAGGAGTCTTTTACACTGGATGTTCATTAAAAGATTGTAGAAAAGCAAAATCTGGATCCTTACTCTGAGAAGCACATACACAAACATGCACATGCACGCACACACCAATCCCCATACAACCCCCCCTCCCCACTCGCACGCTCACCTGACGGCTGTCATGTTTGGAGGAGGAGCTGCTATTGCTGCGAGACGGAGAGGAGATCTTCTGGGACATGCTGGAGCTCTTCTCCTCTGAGCTCGTCCCGCACGTCCACACGGACAGGATGGTCTTGGGGGTGGAGTTAGAGTGGGAAGAAAGCGGGGGCAGGGAGAGGAAGAGTGTGTCGGGAGACTCGTGGAGTTCACCTAGGCATCATGACACAGGGGCACTATGGAGAAGGAGAGGGATGAGAGAGGAAAAGCAGGGAATGGATCTCAGCAGGGAATGAATCACGGGGAATCACACATCACTAGTGTTCAGAATTAGCACCGTCAAAATCACAAAGCTTGTTTTGCAGTCAGCAAGGTCGACCCACGGGCGTTTCATGGACTCTCCCACTTTCACGCACGTTTCTGACCTATTTATTTAACATACAATATCAGGAACGCTCCCTGCCTGAGCTCTGACCGTTCCGCCCACGGCACATCCCGCCCATTTAGAGCGGCACAGCCACGGGCGCTCTCACGCGCTCTGTCGCGCTCACTTGCCTGCCCTACTGTGAGAGTTCATTTAAGAGAGCAGCAGCTTGCAACACACCGTCGCATCGCAGGGTTGGGTCAGAGGATGAGTCAGCCGAGCTACTCCCCCCTAACCTCATCTTCCTCCTCCATGCTGCTCCGCTCAGTCAGGCTGGTACAGCCGAGACACGAGCACCTTGACCCCTGGCAAGGAACGGAACAGAATGTGGGAAATAATTCCCGTGCTAAAAAGGCAATCTCATTTCTGCCCTTATCTCCTACACTGCCTGTACCACACTGTGAGAATGCTGCTCTGTTTAAGATAAAATATATACTGTTAAAAATTCATCTCCTAGGTTAAAAAGAGTGCATCTGAAAAGAGTGTAGACAGGGAGAGCAAACATTAAAATGCTCAGCTGCAGGTTCATTATTTGTATTTGATTTGATGGTTTTGTATAACATTGGGGATGCAAGAGATAATTATTGAATCATTGCAAATCAACATAACTCAAAGTTTTTATTTCCCACTACTGATTCCCTCATGAGTGATGTTAAACCAAACACTCAAGCTTCTAATATCAGCTGCGAGTAGTTTTGGTGGATAAGATTATTAATATTAGAGGTAAGATTCCATTACACATATATGCATGGAGGCTCTGCCCACTTTAACCAGGAAATATTGGATGCGTTTACTCCAGTCTCCTTGGACAAACTAACACTGCACAGTTCGTCTCTAGTGCCTATAGCATGTCCCCTGCCAATTTTCTTAAAAACATTTTGGTCCTCATCTTCTAGGAATTGTGAATCTTTCTCTCACTTCAGTGTGTGTTCCAGATTGCTTTAACAGTGTATATCCTCTTCTTAAGAAACCTGGCCTTGACTGTAATGATTGTAATGATTTTAGATCCATTTCCAAACATCCTTTTATTTAAAAGAATTGTTCAATTCAGAATTTTAGTATGGCTTGACCCCATCATAGCCTTTGTCACCGTGGATCATAGTAACTTGATAAACAGGCTTAGTTAAAGGGATGGTATTTAAGACACTGCTCTAAATTGGTTTTTATTTATTTAGCCAATGGTTTTCTTAAAAATAAGATGTCATTTGGGCAGATTTTTTCTGTGGGTTACTTCAGGTTTCAATTCTTAGTCCTATTTGATTTCATTTTAAATACTTTAAATACCTCCTCTTGGTGTTTTAATGTTTCCTTTTCTTTTTATGCAGATGATATGCAGCCGTAGTTCTCTGTTAAGTGGAGCAGAGTCGCCCATCTAACTGCGTGCTGCTATTGTAGCTATTATGGACCGGATAAAACAGAATTGGTTTTAGTTGGTTGTTGGCCCTGGCCATATTCCTAGGGATCTGCAGATAGCTCTTGGTTCAGTCACATAAAAAGTAATTCCTTTTTGTAGGAACCTTGGCACTGTTGTTGATTCTCAATTACAGTTTTTTAGTGAATATTAAGAAATTTGTCTGGCCTTTTTTCCAGCTAAGAAATATTGCTAGGATTATGTCTATTTTGTCTTTTCAGGACACAGAGAGGATTATTCATGCATTTGTCTAATCTTGTTTATTGCAATGTCTTATATACTTGCTTTAATCAAGCAGTTCTGGCACAGCTAGTTAGTCCAAAATGCAGCCATTCGAATGTTACCACCAGACACAGGGACCACATCAGCCAGTGAAGTTTAGGAGTGATTTTAAATTGCATATTCATAAGGCTTTTCATGATGAAGCGCCTAAATACATCTGTGAACTTTTCAACCCCACACAAGTTGCAGGTCACTGAAATCCTCCAACAAAAAGTATTAGACTGAAGTGTAAGGGGGGGGGGGGCTACCAAGCATTAATTTTGTTTCAATTTATTTTTAATTATTTTATTGTGAAACACTTTATAAAAATGCTATATAAATAAAGTTGATTGACTTATTTAATTTAGGTGATTTAAGGTTTGTCCTGAAAAAATATTTGCATATTGAGTGTTTACATATTCATATTCAGTAGAATGACGTATGGCTTCCCATATTATGTGTATAATGTCCTCAAGGGTTTAAACATGCTCTGAGCTATACACATCCACATAAGAGTAATTATGGAGTGTCACAGAACGCCCCCCTTCCCACTGATCATGTGGTACGGCCCACCAAGTGCAGCGGGAGCTCACTGCTGACTGTTCATCGCATCTTGTTTGCAACTGCACCACCCTTGTTAGCACACACCTGCACCTGGTTCTTTGTTTCGTTTATGTATGTATTTAAACGCCTGCTTGTGTGTGCTTATTTGTCAGCCGTTATTCGTGTTATTCGTATTCATGTACATGCTAGATGTTCATGTGCCTGGTAATGTTTGCGGTTTATGTTAGCTGTTTCTTGCTGATCGTGGTCATGGTGTATGGACTGTGAGTGCCATAGTGTTTCTCGATCTTGTCTTGTGGTAATAAATGTCTGTCTCCGTTGAGACAGGTCTGTGCATCCTGCTCCTTGCCCTGCTGCGCTCGGGCCATCACATGGAGTAGATCAAATATATCAGCAGCAGTATACGTGAAAGTAAACCGGGGGGAAACTTTTGTGTCTCTGGGTTTTGTGGGAAACTGAGTCCTCCAAAGATGTTTATTGGACAGATTTGACCTTTGTAAGCACATTTTATTTGTGAAGCAATGAATACAGCACCCTTAAAATAAACTCTGGCTGAGTCAAACTGTAAATTTTAGAAAGCAAAGCCCAGCTGTGAAAAGCAAAGCAGAACAGTTGGTTCCTGTATACTAATGTTCTGCCTAACCATTACTGTGCATGATTATGTACCCAGTTCCCCTGAGGTCTAATTACACAGCAGCATCTGATCAGTCATATGCATCTATTCACTTGAAATGAAACAATTCATAACCTGACTGAACTCAGGCCTAACGAATATGGCATTTGGACTTAACTCGACTGGAGATCTGGTCAAATACATCCATCCATCTCCATATTTGGGATTTTTTTTCTCCCCAATAGCATACAATAAAGCCCCCATGGAAGCACAACATGGCAGCATAGGATATGGGTGGGATCCTGGGAACCATGATTCTACTTGTATTTGCAATTACGATACCAAATCACTCAAACTTAATCATAAATGGCAAAATGTACAGAACTCTCTAGGCAGTAATTAATTTATTGATTCTCCTTCTATAAAGCAAAGCCAGTCTAAATAAGGTTTATGTTTGACATGTTTAATGTGCAGGCTTACTAACACTTTAAAAACCAGTGGAGTTCCTATTTTAGCATGAAATACTGAGTCATGCACTCAGCCAGGTGGACAGTGTCTAGCAAGGTTCCCTTTCTCGCCACCATGTGTCGGCAGGCTGCTTTCATTTGTGGTAAGCCAAGGCAGCCAAGCACGGAGGTGATTGTTTTAATTCCTCTCCAAGCAACAGCAGGCCCATGGCTTCCTAAAGCGCACACTGAGTTACCAGGGACCCGGCTAATTACGGCCCCAGCAGGAAGCTACAGAAAGCAGCGCCGGTGACTGGGCTTTTCCGCTACACTCCCGGTCGTGTCTAAATGACACTTACCGGTCTTAGACTCCCCTCCTCACCAAGAGCCTCTTCAGAAGTCTGCAGAAAGCAGCTGCCCCTTTGTGCCTCACCAATCATTTATTCATTCACTTTCCACTGATCACACCGTGCCACACACACACGCACGCACACACACACACACAGTGTGACGCACACTCTGCACACCACGCACATGTAACACTGGCAGGACATTTGTTTGATGTGTAAAAATTAAATCGGCGCAGAGTCATGTTTTGGGTGTTTGTGGGAAGGCAGTGAACTCCGGCATATGTACAGCTCTGAGCTGAATTTGAAGTGTTGTGGGAGAAAGATCATCACTAATAAACTAATAAAGGCATGTCGGCTGATGGGTGCTTTAACAGTGCTCACATTCAGAGCAACTGGAACTCTTAAATTTGAATGTGGCAAAATTATTAAGCCACCCAAGCATTAAATGTAATGCCTGAAATAGTTAGATTTTACTAATAGCCAAGGAGAATGAGAGATTTCTAAACCCAGGGCAAATATGACTCACCTCCAGGACCCCCAACGCAGACATGACAACAGAGCAACCACTCTCATCTTCCCCTGGGCACACAAATCCAGGCAAGTTGTATTTCTAAGAAAACATCATGAGGTCAAGAAAATAGGTGTCCATAAAAATGGACAGGAACGGCAATGTATGTCTACGTTAGAAGACAAAAATGAAGAAGCTTACAAAAGAATGCCGTACAGACACAGTGACCTCAGTCATTCAATCACAACCATGAAGAAAATCGCCCGGTTTCAGCCTACGTTTTGAATCTTATCCACATTCATCAAAACCTCGCCAGAACAAAGGCACTACATTTTCAACGGAAGCATCGAGGCTGCAAATGTCCTATTTCACTTTAAACTCTGCAAAGTGGAGGAAGCGATATCTGAAGAGGCCCCGCAGGTCAGCTCTCCACAGGCACCGTCACGCAGGCGTCCATGACCCCCTGACCCCCCCACCCCCACCCCACGGTGAACGCGACTGATGTAATTACGGGCTCAGGTAGGGTGAGTGACATCGTTTTTTACGTCTGCCGTTCTGTAATTCAATCTCCACGTCCGTCACAACTGGCAGGTAGGGCTCGTTTCTTTTGAAAGCAAAGCACCACGCGAACGATGCTAAAAATAACCAGCACAAAGCTCTGACCAAACAACAGTGAGAGCGGTTAGCTGGAGTAGCTAGAATGTTCCGGGAGATAAGTGGGACGTCACAAGGACTGTAAGGAGCCCAACTCAGCAACATCATGCAAACAACACATGAACCATCATGGTACTTCACAATAATAATTTACTTTACAACACCGAATAAAGCATGTAGAATTTTTTTTTGTAGTGCATAAAAATACTGATTGATAGAGCTATTGGAGTTATTCTAAAAATGATTATTTAAAAAATTGTCAAAAGCTGTTATTACCATTTGTCTATGTGAACCAAGCTAAATATAGCATAACAGCACAGTGTTAACATTGTTCCAGTACACTTGAGTATGGGCCATCCTCTACTGAGAAATGAAAGCAGGGCAATAACTGAGACCAAAGTGTAAAAGAAGGAAGAAAGCTTAACTCTGTGCACTGCTCACCATCCCATTCTCCCTCTAGTGCTACAGGTTGTGCACAAAAATCTGGATGAGCAGAGGGACGAAGTGGTGGCCCAGAGTAATTGCCCGTATCCCAGAGGACTGCTAATGGGGAAACAGACAAACCGGAGTCTGTGATGAGTAGAACGTGTGGTGGAGATCTGTCTCCTGCTTGCATAAGCAATGTGTTAACAGCAAACAGTGAATGAAACGCACACAGCAGCTGCAATCTGTTGACATAGCTGCTTATTGGCACTTTTTGGAAACATACGACGAAGCAGATTACAGGTGATAAAAGGCATTTTAGTTTCATGGCGCGTGCCGTTGGCACGTTGTAGGTCTAGTGTTTTGCTTCTGGAGCATCAGCAGAATGTCACACACATTGTCGATCAAGTTTGACTAGGCCTAATGAAATGCTGCACAGCTGGGAAACTGGGTCAAGCATTGCTACGTGAATGACTTAAACATAAACTGTTATAGGAGTGACACTCAAACAACCACAGCACTGTCCTGTTCATTGAACAGCAAGAGTCTTGTTGGCTGAACTTTTATATAAACACAAACAGTGGGTGCTTTTTCTGCCCAACATCTGAGCTCTGCTCTTCCGCTGCCTGCTCCCTCTCCAGCACAGCATTCCCTGTTGGTGCGTTTATCCAACGCCCTAAGCACACCCAGCCCACATGGTGAAACCCAGCCTTGTTACTGCCCATGACTGGACTGTTAGCTCGTTGCTGTTTTTTTTAAAAAGCGCATTTCCATCTCCACCTAATCGTTTGTTTGTGTGGTTCTCACCTCTCCGGGTTGTGGGCCAGCAACTTCCCACATCATGCAGGCTGGAGTTATGGATCCTTTCCCTGGATTGCCATAAACTGTACTACAGCTGTCTCCGTTTTTCCATGCATTAACTCTTCGGCTGTGAAATGCACAATATTTAGGACAAGCTTACACAGGGTGGTGTGCATGGGCAGAAAGCATCTCTGCTCCCTACAAATAAAGCCCGTGATCTTTGTGTTAGTACCACCTTGCGCTACCTACACTACTAGGTGAGCTACACTACACACAAACAGTAGAAGTGGTAGCTCAGTGGTTAAGGTACATGACTAGAAATCAGAAGGTTGTCAGTTCAAGCCCCACCACTACCAAGTCAGGCCCCTGAGCAAGGCCCTTAATTCTCAATTGCTCAAATTTTGTTCAGTCAGAATTGTGAGCTGCTTTGGATAAAACCATCAGCCAAAGTGATGTAATAGCTGCTATCTTTCTCATGAGGAGTTTACTGTCCATGTTCATTTAAGTCCTCTCAAATTCAATGTTGCCCATTTCAAATATAAATGATATCCCAATAATAGGCTAGTTAGTGAATCTTGCTAGAGCCATTTGTAATTTAATAGGAACAGACCTTTTGGCTATTCAGTAGCTGTTTGGCTTTAATTGATAAGCATGCGCGTTGTAAAGGTTATTAAATTATTAATGTGAGCTGTCTTTCATGTACAGGCTTAAGCATTACCCATCAGGCAACGCAGTTTTCTCAGTGTGCCTGGCCTTGATATGATCACTTTTATTAGTAGCGAAATTGCTGGTGATCTTCATGAAACATTATATCCTTCACATTATTATTGGTTTAGTAGGCTATTAAATTGTTCTATGAATTTATGGCACCAGCCAATGTTATTATTATTATTATTATTATTATTATTATTAACAATACATTTTATTTGTAACACACTTTCTTTCAAAGTGCTGCAAGGTAAAAGCATTCCTATAAAATAAAAAATCTAATATAAAACATAAAAATAGCAGCAATCAACCAAATAATTAGAAGTCATAAATACTGCTAAAAATAAATGTCTGAATCCTTTTTTAAACTCTTAAAATTGTCAATACAGTGATGCTGTGAAACCCCAAAGAGCAGTTTTTTTAGATTACATCATCAAACTGTGATATTTTAAAACCATAATAGGTGAAGATGTTGGTATGGGGGGGGGGGGGGGGGTCCTGATGTGAGTGCAATCTCTTTTCTTGGTCACTAATGATGATACAGACAGAAACAGCTGTTCCCAGATCAGTGCTCATACTGAAGGGCCCTCAGCATCCGTTGGCCACTGGAGCTTCCCGACCGAGCCCCGGGTATGACTCACGGCTCTGTCCTCTGTCAATCACATCCTCCCGAGCACAAAGCTCGTGCCATAGCCGTGTTTACCAGGATGACAGTATTGGAGGGACAACAGCTATAGCTACCCTAGCCAGCGTGGCATGGACTGATCTCACAAACAACCCTGTCCTGAGGCATACAAATTATGCATCAAATGATAATGGATGGATAAAGTTAAGTTTTTACTCTTTATTGCAACTATGCCACAAAGATGCAATCGTGTAAACACCGAGGCCACGGAATGTGCATAACGGTGGGCATGATCAAGGTGGCCTGTTGGTGAGAAGAGAAGAGAGAGAATGAGAAGTGGAGAAGATGGGTGGATGAAATTTGGGAGCACAGACACTGTAGGCCCTCTTGAGATTAGCACTGAGTGATGACAATAACTCAGCAACCATGAATTCATTGGATCCAGAAAAATCTCTGGTGATCTGTAAAGGCTTATAGAGTGGAAAACGAGGCCATGAATACTTCTTGAGGCTGAAGACTGAAGATTATGTTTTAAGTTCTAAAATTCTCAGCCAAGAGTTTTTAGAACACTAATATAGACCAGGGCCAGTCGGGATGCGGCATTACAACTCTGCATCATTATGGGTCTACACCAGAAATGCATGTATAGTAACAAATATACAGATGTGCATTTTGGCACTGCAGTATAATATGACAAAAAAGCCACAATATAACTCATTCAGCAAACTTTATTCTGGGTGTGTTACATTCTGCAAAAACACTGTCAAGCCTCTGCAGTTTTCAGTGCTTTGCTGGCATATCAAATCAACTGCACATTAATGTGTTGCCTTTCCACACACACACACACACACACACACACACCTTTCAGAGTGTGGTAGGAAGGCAGTCCATGTTTTGCTGAAGACTTGCTCTGCCAGGTGTGCTACTGGTCACTCCGTTCAACTACATTCACTCCATTACAATTCACTGGGGGCTAGTCAAGGTTCCTTATGGTCTTTGATTCATTATGGTGCAGTGCTGATCTAGAGCAACTCAGATAGAGAATTTCTAATGGACTCCCAGACGTGGATGATGTACGATTTTTTTTAAAGAGTACATATTTCTGCCAAAGCACGACCACATGGTCTGATCAGTTTATAAGTATGTGTATGTGTGTGTATGTGTGTGTGTGTGTGTGGGGGGGGGGGGGGTGTTATTTAGAAAGACAGCACATAAGACTAAATCTGCATATATGCTCTGTGCCTTATGTAATGGAGGTAACAGAGATGACATCTGTTGGTGAGATAGATCTGAATGGTGAGAAAGCTGATGAAATCTTTGGCATTCATCTCAGCATCTCCCTCCGGGTCATGAAAAGAAGGCTGTGTTGCTCACTGCTTCTCAATGAGACGGTTAAACAACTGCTTGAGAAAATGCAATCATAATTATCCATTGAAGAAACTCAGTTTTTTAGAGGCTTATACACACCCACATAATGTGTGAAATTCAATCACCATGTAGCAGGCGAGTGAGCCTTGGGGCACACCTTAACTAGAGCTGCAATAGATTACATTTCAGGCATTTGGTAGACACTCATACACAGTGACTTACATCTTCATCAGTAATACACGTTTGCTCACTGGAAGTTGATCACATGACCTTAGTGTTGCTTTGGTGTTACTTTACCTTATCTGCTATTACCGCTTTACATCTCTTATAATGTTAAAAACCTGTGTTATAGTGTTAAAAAACATGGTATTTCGTATATAATACACACAAAATAACCACACATCTTCTGTGCCCATCTGCCTCATGGAATGCACCTGCATATTTCAGCATATATACTGTATATACAGTTAAGTCCAGTTAAAGGAATGTCATATCTGTACTAATGTCAGCACAACATGAAAACTTGCTCTGCTAGGAGTGCTACTACTCACTCCGTTCAACTATATTCACTCTAAATGATATCCTGGGGGTTACAATGAGCAATGCGGTAAGGGAATGACCAATTCCTCAACAGCCACATTACAAGATTTTAATGGGCAGAATCATCATTTTCCCATTCATCCGACTGAAAGAAGCTCTAGGTAGTGGCTTCTCTTAAATATGTTCGGCACTGAAGGCTAGAGCTAGGAGTTGTTAGAAACGTGCCAACATGTTCCCAGTTTATTATCAACGATCACATTAATGATCACTTTTGGAGGGATTTACTTATAAAGTTATTACACCTGGTGTAAGGTGTTTATTTCAGGGGAGGAAGGGCAGTCCAAAAAGCCTAGTGCTTACGAAAGGATAAACACTCCATGAGCTGGTTCTGGCCAACACGTGGGACTGCAACTTCTGATCCCATTCATTTCAGTGAAAAACTCAAATAAAAGCTGCAGCCAAAAAATATAAAATGTAGGTGTGGATTAGAAATAAGATCTCTTGTATGCACACTGTGAAGGGCTTGATGTCCTGGTAAGGTAGCCACACTGGAATCAGAGAAGATGTACATAAACCCTGTTAACTGAACATTAGAGCTGACAGTTCTGAGAGGTGATGCATTCTGTCAACTTTCTATCAATACCCTTGAAAAGATGAAGATGCTACTAGCAACACGTATAGTCAGATTCATCGAGAAGGCCGGAAACTGATAAATGGAAATAAAACTAGCTGGGTCCACTTATACCAGGGCAAAGGCTGAGGGCCTGTTTCCACAGCAGCAGTGCTCTCAAAACACATCAGACCATGTTTGCGTACACACACACACAAACACATACACACACACGGGCACACGGACACGTAAACATACAGGATGGCATGGAGTATTGGCTTTACTCAGTACGGTAATTTATCACACCTGTCCACCTGGTACCACGAATTCGGGCTAGTGTGACATCAGCAAGACACCTGAACTAGAGCAGATCCCTGCCCCAGAACTGCGAGAACACAGCGCCCACCTGCAGTTCGCTGCCTGGCAACAATACAGGACTCTTCTGCAGTTTCTCACTATAAATACTCGTAAGTTCTCTTTCTGTAACCCTGTATGATATGGACAAGAATGTTATTGTGAATATATTGCTACATATGGCAGTTGCAATATTCCACACAAGATATTAAAATACGACATGACAGACTGACCTGAATTGTTTAAAATTATGCAAAAGGATATCACAGTGACAACATTTAATACTATATCACATAACACTATCACTTGTTAAGTGCAGTACTGATTTTAAATGCGCAAGTTCTGCTGAAACTAAAATCAAAGGAAACACTCATTAGTCATCAAATGAACCGAAAAGAACTTATCTTGAGCCATCAAAAACTTCACACGGTAACTGTGGCCCAGTTATTTTAAGTAAACCTAGTTCAAACAGGGTGAGCTAAAAATAACAAATCTCAATATCACAATCTCACAAAATCCTCTATCCCCACCTGCAACACTTAACTGCATATAACTGTGTTTTTGTTTGAAATGGTTATTTATACCAATTCATTTTTTTGGCAAGGCTTTTTGGTCTGAGGGGCATGTATTTATTTAAAATCTATACATTTTTATATGATAATCATAGAAGACCAAGTTGCACTTCACATTTCATGCACAAACCATTTAATTTAAGAACCATTCAGATCTGTGTATGCTCAGACACACATGTAGTAAACGACCCAGGCCTCACCCCTCAGTCAGCACTGCCGGCCCACAACACACCACTTCTTATAATAACTTGGCCGTCACACTGCCACGTGTTCAGCAAAAACAGCTCCAGCATTCCACGTGGCCCACAGAGCTCCATTTGCTGGCATGGAGACATCTGCGTACAGTGCTCGAGGCGCTGTGGACTCTGTGCGAGGGCAGGTATGATCCCATACATCTACGAGCTCAGACATCTCTGAGAGTGCGCTGAACAGTGTCTGGCAGCTCCGTTTAAGATGAAGACTGTGTTAAGATGACACTTGCACACACGTGCACACTTCTGCTACCTGTGGAGAAGGACTAGGGAACTGAAAAACATGAAGTAAGACGATATCTGACTAAACCAACACTCGTGAATGGGTCGTGGAATGCAACAGAGGTAAAAGATGGAAAAAGCAGCGAGTTAAACGATTAAACAGCAGAGATGGTGGAAGTTTAGCAGGTTAAAGTCTTGGCACTGCAACAAATGACAAACTGCGAGTGCACAGTGTTGGACACCTACTTCATGTACTTGTCACAGTGTTGCATTACAGTGATATTAAGCTATGAAGGAAAACCACAGCATCACACAATGGTACTGCGTCACTGTCTTTCCAGAAAAGACCTATGACATCTTTACTTTGAGTGATGTCCCAGTTTTGCAGGAATACTAAACATTTCCTCGAATGCATAAATGTTATTATTTTAAGGCACCTAAATGTTTAAGATGACTGACATATTAAATTCCAAACATCAAAATTATTAAATGCATGTGCCAGTAAGTGAACATGGTATACAGTTGTACCATGGCCTTGAATTATTATTATAAACAAAGAAATCTGGATTTTAAATAACTCAATAAGTAACTAACTGAAGAAGATAAATATCACTTGAACGCATATTGTAGTTTATACTAGACCTAACAGATAAGCTTACCACAACTCTAAAACCCATTTACCACAACTGTCTACACTTTTCTGACCATCGTATCATTCTTACAAAGGTGAAGGAGATTTTCACTTCAGCTATCTTTTTTTTCTGCCTGCAAGCTGTTTACTCAATTTCCCAGTCCCATGCAATGCATCGTCGGTTTTAACCACATCCTGCACCATGAACAGTCCCTCCTCTTTTAAGCTGGAATCTGAGTCGTGACAATCACAAGGCCTGCTTTTTTTCTGTTTCCCATAGCCCCTGCCCCACCCATGAGCCATATCTCAACACAGTGACTCATTAGCACGCAAGACCAAACACAAAAGCATCATCTTGGCAGACACTGTCTAATTTTGCCAGGATGTATTGCGCCGTTCCCAAGTTCAGCTTTTGTTGTCAGCTTTTGGCCTCGTGAGACAGCTGATACACCTCTGAAAAAAGACACCACTATTGTACCGCTGACTGCATAGAGAAGTGTGGAAGGCCAACAGTGACAATACCCACCATTTTCTAACTATTTCTGGATGACCACAGTCGCTGAGTGGCGTGACCATCTGCCTTTGTGGCTATGTTGTAGCTGCAGAGATAAACAACAGGCCCACAGCAGCAGATTACATAGGGCAAACACATGAACCAGTGCCAATAAACCAAACCTACACCTTCTCTTTGACTTTTTTCCAATTCCATTTGTTTATTAATGGCGATTCCAGGACATGCGACTGTAGAGCATGTAAGCGTAACCCAACACATACCCTGCAAAAATAAGAGGACGGACCAATAGAAGCAGGGTCAGCCCAGAATGACCTGATACCACACTTTTTGCATCGCAGAGGAGTGGCTTTTGGATGTATTTGTTTTCCACGCAAATGTCATCTTTCCGCAGGAGAATAAAACATCACTTCAAAATGAATTTTAAAACACATGTAATGACGTCTTTTGTCTTTGTCCTTTATAGGAACAAACATTAGGGCCATGCACAAGATCATATATACATTATCAGCACTTTACAGATGTGAGATAAGCTACAGTACAAAAGTTGTGACAAGTGCAATGTTTGCAGGGGCAGTTTTTAGAAGCCCTCAGACTTGACAGAGGTGCAGTGGACTCTCTCAATTTGAAGCTCTGTGTCATTTAACCTAGACTGAGCAAAAAAAGAATCTAAGATGCCCTCCAAGACAGACAACGCATCCATATCCCAGTTAAGAAGAGGTGTCATATACAGTGAACCCTGACCTTGGGGGCAGGAGGTCAATTCCAGATGGCTCAATGGCAAGTTGAACATACAATTCACAATGGTTGCATTACACTCAAATGACAGATAACAATTATGCGTAAACCTTTACACAGGCGCTGCAGACATGGTACATTATTGAAGAAAGTCCTTGCATTAATCCAATTTTTACCAATAAAGACAGCAGGAAGCATTGTGTACTTAAGCCAAAAGCAGCACTTTTCCCTAAGTAGTACTGCACCTGTTTAGGGAGATTGATTGCTCTCATCAAGCCAAAAAGCAAGTGAGATAAATCACCAAGCTGTGGCTGGGCTCTGCATGCTCCAGCACCAATCGCTGGAATTAAGGCTGCAAAACAAACTGTTTGTGGATTCGGTGACACTGAGAAGCACGTGGGGCTAATGTCATCCATATCACATAACAGATTAAATTAAGGAGAAGCCAGAAAGAAGCTGGTAAAAGAACTCTGTCCACTGCTGTCTTTTGACAGTCCAGATATGAGCTTTTTCAGTTTTCGAATCATGTTTCAAAAATCAAACAAGGTAAACACAGAGTCATATCTCTTACCTGTAGGGAATCTGAGCCTGTAATCAGAAGGCACTAAAAATAGACATAACACCTTTTAAGAAACACACCTACCAGCATGTGACATTTTGTTGTCTGATGGGAATTTGTGGCTCTGTCAGTCAAATACGTAGCATAAGTCTCTCCAGTAATTACACATGCATGGACTGTATTTGGTATGGGAGGAGCGAGACTACCGCAGCTTCACGAGGAGCGCCTTCCTGACTAGAACGCCGCGCTTGAAGATGACGAGCTGCACCTCAACAGGGACGAAATGTATTTTAAGACCACGCAGCATGCCTCGGATAAACAAACAGAAACGTCCACACACACCTCGGAGGAAGCGCTGAAGCCTAGCCCACTTGTTTGCATTCAGAAAGCACTGGCAGAAGGAGGCTGCTCTTGTCAGCATGGGCCCGAGCACACAACATCTGATGGCAGGGCCTGGCTCGTTTCCATCTGCCTGGCACCCGTGTGCAGGGTGGTGTGGCCTCACACCGCCTTGCACCTGCCTTCAGCATGGAGGACAGGAGGAGATTAGTCCTGCAGGAAAGAGCTCGTGCGACAATAACAGAAAACAGACAGACAGAAGTTGCTTTTGCATGGTCCCCTTGGTTTTTGTGTCAGGGGCCTCAGATGCCATCCTGACGTGAAAGATGCCCAGATCTGTGCTGAAGAAGGTGCCCAGAGAAACAGTATAGCTGCTGTGGTCTCCTGTGAGTTCCCTGCAGAGCACACGAGATCTGGCGCGAGAAAGCCCCATGGTTGCACTCTAGGACTCTTCACATGTAAGGCAGAAGACAGAACTGCTGTTAACGCCAACACGGTACGTATCATGAAGCGGATGTTTTACACTGAGTTTAAATATCAATCCAGCACATGCTGCATGTGGCCAAGGTCCAGTGGTCCACATCAACTCTGCTGCAGTTCACTGTAATGCTGCCTTTACGATTTCCATGTAACGATATCTGTAATCCTCAGTGAATCCATGGGAATGGGATCCTTGCTTAGAACATTAAAAGAATGCATCAGAGAGCAGCTAAGTGTATAGAAAGCACAAGAAATGGAAAGTGGTTCATAACTGCCAGATAATTAAATATTGATTATTCTTTAAGTGCAAACATAGCATATCACCACCAGGTTATTCTAAAGTGGTTGCTCTAAAGAAGGTAATTTGGGGGAAAAAAATCAAAAGCGAAGTCCATTTTATGTGAAAATCTGTGGAGTGCATTCAGAGGATGTAAGGTTCAGCATAGTTTTGAGGTCAAACTGGGTCTATTATGTGTTCCACAAAAGGACAATCTAGACTACTGACTTCAGCCTGTAAATAAGACAAAAGGCTTCAGACCCAAGCCTGTGTAAGGGCCACATGTAGACCTGCAAGGAATGCAGCTTCATTTGAACAGTAAATTCCTTTGGCCATGATGGCATGCTGAACCAGCCACTTTCCCCAAAAAAAAGAAACTTTTTTGTTTTGTTTTGCATTTGAAATACTATTGTGAATCTGGACACACAATCACAGACACACACACACACAGAACAAGAGTGCATAAGAGCGATAACAACTCCTCTTAACAACTCTTACACTAAGTGGGTGTAAAATGAGCCAGGCCATCCAAAACCGAAACGTATAGAGAACACACATTTGCCATTGCAGTAGCACTGTGATTGATGTGCAAACATTGTTCTCTTTACCGAGGAGCTGAGAGTATTGCACTGAGACACAAACAGCTCATTTTTGGCATATGACTATGCACGCATGCTTCATAGTGTGTTGCCATGGTGACTGAGAAACCTTAAAGAATATTTTTGACACATGCAACACATTAATATTTTAAAATGTGGAAACAGGAACACATATTGTGTCCTTTGCTTGGCCAGCAACTTAAGAGTCACAGACTTGCTGCATCTTAAACCCTTTGACTGAGACAAGCTATGAGAAGTCAAATCTCTTTTCTTGTCCTCTTCTGCACTTGTCATTTAATCCACTTTAAAGAACAATCACCCAATTTCCAGCTGAAATATTAATGCCACCATTTGTGCACAAAAGCAGATAAAGTCTCTCAGTTAAAGTGGAGAAGTGTTGGAAGTCTGTCTCCAGTAAACTGACACCAATGACCAGAGTGATGACTATACAACTCTGATTTACAGTGGCCCTTACTGCAAATAAATCACACAACTTACAGGGTGAAAAGCCCGTGCAGATCTTAAAGCAAAAAACCTCCAAGATGAGGCTTTATCAAGCTAGATCTGGAGTAGTCGCCCTTAAATTAGATTAATGGGTAAGCCAGCTTTATTTCTATAGCACGCTAAAACACCAGGAGTTGCACCATAGTGCGTTACACAGAGTTAAAATGAAAAGAAAATGATATAAACACCACAAAACACTTACACCTAGGCTTACCTTTATAGCTATTTTCAAATGTCATATGTTTTAGGTTTTGACTTAAAGGACAGTAAGGTCGTCTGATCTCAAAAGGGAAACCGTTCCAAAGCCTCGGGAGCGCCACTGAGGGAGCTCGGTTAACCTTTACAGTTTTTTTCTTTTACCAGGGAACCCTCAAGAGAAAATAATCAAGGCTCCTGATGGTGTATAAAACGGAAATAGGATATAACTGTGAACTACTTCATTCAGTGCGTTAAAAACCCACATTAAAACTTTGAACTCTGAATTGGGTTGGAAGCCAATGAAGGGATGCTAGGATTGGTGCAACACCATCGTTTTCTGTGTCGGTGAGTAGACGGGCTTCAGCATTTAAGGCGTATTTTTTACGGCATCCCTAACTGTACGACCTGGAACAAACTGGTCATGTCAAATGCTTTCATGCGTCGCATGGCAAAGTGAAGTTTTGGAGACGAAGCACACCGATACGTTTTGATCACACAACCCCCCACAATCCGACAGCCCGAATCCGTACACCCCGGTGCTCACGGCGAAGTTGCGACGGCATGGCTCCTCATGCGAGGGCAAGTTCCTGCCATTGCATGGCACGCACTTATTCTACAGAAATAGCGAAAGCAACAGAAAGGTGGCAAGAATGCATCATGAATTAGGTCAAAGCGATGACAGCAAAGGCGTTGTCAACTTACCAACTTGAACCGTGTACAATTCCGTTTTTTTTCCCGTGGGAAAAAACAACAAAATACCGAATCTTCAGGTCGTGTGTAGTTATGCAATACAGGAGGGGAGACCTGACATGTAGACTGGCATTACCTACACCGCGACAGAATCAGGTCAAACGTAATACTAATAACGATCATTTGTACTTAATAAAATTCTTCGAGTTCCACCGGCCCACTGAATGAAATAAAAAGTAATAGAGCATGACATGTCATGTTCAGCGGATACTTTCGGGCCAGCGCACAGCGCTGCTCTTCTTGGCGTTAGCGTTTAGAGAAATAATTGACATGGGTCGTTTCCAATAAGGTGGGGAATTACCGTGAGTGTCACGCTCTGTGGGGCGGGACTCGGCGCCGCTGACCGCATCCTTTCCGTGACGCGGGAGCATCTCTAGAAAGTTGCCGCCCATTTGAGGGAAGAATAAATGTATTCTTACTTTAGACGCCTGTTTCTGCCTCAGCCGAAAACTGTTATTAAACATCGTAGGCACTTCAGTTTAATCCCTTAATGTTTTCTGTTCAAATTAAATCTAACATTCGCCAACCCGCACCAGTGTGCTTCAAATATGCGGGCTTGATGGGTAGGATAACTACAGGACTCGTACGCGATTACGAAAGTAGTTCAAATTTTGCAAAGTTGATTTTAAATGAATAGTAAGTTATACCTGGACCCATCTAACTTACAGACAGACATTAAGGCAGTGTAGCACACAGCCTCTCTTTCTCAGCCTCTCATTCAGACCTACTAAGTAGCGGATCGGACACATTCCGAGCAGCCAAAAGAGGCTCCGCGCAACAGCTTTCACCCGCATCCATGGTTTAGGAGGGCCGGTCATGTCCCGTTAAAACGTTTTACGGCCTTTAGCGAAGTATACAGCATCCGAGGCATAGGGTCCACGGGACCGTTGGGATTTCTGCGAGCTGATATCAGTATTTCATTCTATTGTATTATTGATCACGGCACGGTCCGCGAAAACAGAGCCCTTAGAAACCCCAAATTTGCGTACACATTCCGAGGATACTCTGATTCCATGCACAGAGTATGCCATTATACACAGCATGTCCTGTCATCACCATGACAACACAAGTCAGGAAAGGAAAGAGTGAGTCTTAATGTTTGATGCTTGCATTTTGCATACACTCTTCTGCGGAATAGCTAAGGTCCTTAGTGTAAGGTTTCACCATGGTGCAAGCTCCGTAGATATCCTTTCTTCATTGTTTCCATATATTTGAACGATATGTAACATGTAGCCTACAAATGAGAACCTCTCTTCTTCGTATCAGCTGTATCGGTTTTTTTTTACTTTTAAAATTTTTCCTATTAATTTTTGAATCACATGACACATTCAGAAAGGTGCATTTAATTGATTCAATACCCTCATGTGGTTTCAGAAGGAAGGCAAGAATGTGATGTCAGGCTTGGCTCTCGTTTCTATTCTGCTAGATGTTGTTTTGGAACGGATGTGCAATAACGGGGGCATGGGGGGGGGGGGGGGGTTGTGATATTGTTAGTCATAGTCCAGTGTGCCTTGAGGAGGTGTGTTTGGCATGAGATAGGTATTTATAGCACATTCCTGGGGTATTGCACACACCCCACCTCACAGGCAGGGCGCGGGTGTGTCGGGGGACCAAGGACTGTTTCATAATTGTAGCATTCCGCCACATAGACAGGGTGTAACTAAACAGGGTGCGCCTGCAGTCTGCTATCGCGTGGCAACGGCTCTCAAAACTGGACCGATCAAGCACGTCATTAGTAATGCATACAGAATCCAGTGTTTATAATATAGAGTGCGCTTTTACATGAGACAGGAATCTGGTAAAAACGCCATGATCTCAATTATTGTATGAAAGACTACTTATTTTCTAATATTCTAAATCTTTAGATGTTTAGTCATAATCTACATGCGCACACGTGGCCAAGAAAAGGAACCCAGAGCTCATGCTGCAGTAAAATGATCTATTGCTGCCATCTAGTGGTTAATTATTTGTATTGCAAACAAATAAACAGACGTTTTCTCCTAATTTGTCAACCATCTCTGAGCGTTTGATATAGTTTTTAAAGACATATGTGTAATTATAAGTTTTTGTATATGCTTAGGAAGTTCATAAGCCTTTACTTTTAATATAATGTTGAGACCATTGTTTTCCAATGCATATTACTAGATAGTTGTAGTTATACATTGGGCATTAGACCTTTCTAATGTAGACTATGACACAGACCGAATCAGGAGAAATATACTACCTTACAAAATATTAACAATAAAAAGCATAAAAGAGATCAGTTTTTTAAAAAAAGATGCTGGAGGTACTGTTTACCAATGACAAATATTAATCCAGCCTTAACGGAAAGCTTTCTCTGCAAGTGGGAGAATGTTTAATTGACAAAGTATATTATGTAGATCTTCCAGTACAATAGCTACCTAAATAAATAGCAGTCTTGTTCTAGAGCTGCGTATCAGTGCACACAACGAGGACGTGAACATGACCAGTCAGCACAGTTCACCGCGTGGGAATGCCTTTACAGATGGGTCTCAGGTATGAAAGACGATGAATGAAAGAATGTTCTCGGGCCTCAAGGGCATGCGCCGCTCCCGCGTGTCAAGCTCTTCACTTGCCTGAAAGAGCTGTAAGGACAACAAGAATGAAAGAGACATTGTTCGCGCGAGGCTGAGGTGAACCTGGCACCTTCCTCCGAACAGGGACGGCGGTTGTCAGAATTCTGCTCCATCATGTGAGAGAACGTCAGAGGCTTTAGTACTTTTCCGCATGGCCATCACAGCATGTGATTCACAGGATCAGTTTTCGACCGAGCTTAAAAAACAAACTCAAGGCAAAAAAAACAAAACAAAACAAAAAAATTCTGAATGAGAGAATGTTTATTACCAGACTAATCCCATTCTCAGTCCAAAAACCCAGAGGTTAGCTTTGTACTGCAGAGAATTGTGCAAAGAATCCCTCCATCTTTGTCAATAAAAGATAACAGCAAAGCCCCACTGCACAGTAGCTCTTGTTACATGTCTAGATTTTCAGTTCAGTTATGGAAGTAGTAGGAGTTAAAGCCATAGAAGGAGTGCTTTCTCCCAGTGTGATGGTTGTCCTGCAGGTTAAGTGTATTGCTCTGCACGGACTTGTGCAAGCGTCGGTGGGCCTCTGTCCGGCTGAAAGTGTCCTGAAGCTCCAGCAGCACACACTGGGAGCGGAAGAGGCCAGTCCCAGCGTTTCTGCCATCTGACCCCGCAGTGGGTGGTGCTAGCTGGCTAGGCTCTAATGGGTTCTTTCCTGCCACATATAAGCGGTTGCTGCAATTTGAAAAGTCTCTCTGGCTCCTCACTGGCCCTCTGGCATCCGGTTTGGCTGGTCCCATGCCTAGAAAGGAGGCCAAAAATTCTACATTTGTCCTGACGTTGCTAGCAAATATACATCCCAGAATCCACTGGCCCTTGCTCATCTTTAAAATGGACATGTAGCGTGTTGAGCTGATTACAGCTTGAACACCTAGTTCTGCACAAGAATGCTAACTGCTTGTTTTCTCCTTTCTCTGTGTGACTAAGCAGGCATTCTGATTGGTACATTGCTTATACTGCAAGGGAAGAAATGAGCCCCAGCATCCTTCATGGCAATTGAGAGGAACTTGTGGTATTTTCTGGGATTTCTGCCAACTGATGCTGAAACACCCATCAGAAACTTCCACTCTCCATCATTTCACAACTGCAAAAGCAGACGCCATTAAGATTCTGCATCTTTTAGGTCCCCTAATAAACTCTAGAGTTAGTTATAGTGCATTCAGATATGCTCTGATACCACCCTGGCAGGTATAGAGTGATTCTGTATTGAGATTGACTATACCTGTATGGTGTAACTGATAGGAGCTGATCCACCGGGCTTTCTCCAGGTTATGCAGCACACTGGCAGTACGCGCCGACAGCGTGGCGCTCCGGGTCCGAAGGCTCGGATTTGGGCACAATGTCTTCGGGGCCTTGGGATAAAACATCTGAGTCTCCCCTTTTACCGGCTTGGCATACTGAGGGGCAGAGAGTGCGGAGTGCTGTGAGAAGCATGAGTCTGCAGTGTAGTGTGTCAGAGGGCATGAGGCTGGTGGGAAGTCTATCAAAGCATAAGGTCGCTTATGCAACTCACATTCTGGAAGCCGTTTTGGCCTGGCCAAGTTGTAACATTTCTTCTGGTTGCCATGGGAACGTCAAGCAGCTCATGCCGATAAGGTGCGCCTGCAAACCAAGCAACATTTTTTCAGGAGATAAATCTCTCTCGCTTCCTCTCATCCTCTCTCTCATTCCCTCTGTATTTCTGTCTCAGGATCTTATACATACGCACTCGTTTAACTATTTTCAGTAGTATTTCCACTGATTTACATAGAAATGCTCCTGAAAAATTGTCACAACAGTTCTAAATATTACACTGTCAACACTTAACCTTAATCTAGGTAACAAAAATAGAATCTGTTGGCTATTTTAGTTCTTCATCTGAAGTCTACATTTGGCATAAAAAAGCATTTCAGTCAGGACTACTCTCCTATCAGACTGATTTTTTAAAATGTGAATGTCCACCCCAATCATAAAGTGAACCCAGGAAGGCAGGTGGAGCGGGGGTGGTAGTGGATTAGCAGCTCGGAGTGGCGAGGCAGAAGCTTGGAAATAGTGCGTGTGCTGCGCTCGCTTGAGAATAGCTGCTCGTTAAGGGGAGAGCACGCAACTGGAGCAGAGTGACCTTCATAGAGCCAGTGGCATTGTGACTGAACTGTCCTGACTTACTACATCACTTTTTCCCCCTCATCAGAACCAGTGAATGTCCATTTGCTTGTTTTCTCATCACTGTGGCGTCGTGGGAAGCCCTTGAACACAAAAAGTGCGTACGCACACTGTACTGTGTACTGAGAGGGTTTCTCAGAAGCCCTCCTACCTTTGGTTTTCTTGAGCAGAGTCACGTGCGGAGCACCGGCTGGTAGGAGGGGGTCGAGGGGGAGTTTGCAGGCAACCCGCACGCCCCTGTCAGGGTCATCAGGGCTCCTGTAGGTGGGGAACATGGCGCAGCGGGAGATGTGCGACTGGTATGGGTGCTCCCTCTGAATGGAGATGTTGATGAGTTTCTCACTGCGAGGACACAGACACACGTTGGGCTCGAGTCTCAGTAAGAGGGAGTTAGCTCTTATCTTGACTCGGGTACCAACAAGGTCACATGCAAACACATGAACATGGAAAGTGCAACATAATTTAGAGTTTTTGGACACGATAATAACATGTGCAATAAGTAATTGTAATAAAAAAAAATAACATCAAATAAATAAACAAACAAATAAATAAATACACACACACACACACACACACACACACACACACACACACACACACACACACACACACACACACACACACACACACACACACTTGTTTCTTACCCAATGTTAATATCAGTGGGCTTGGGAATTCTGGCAAGAAGTAAGAGACAAATAACTAAATTAGTGATGCACTAGTAATAAAGAGAAGACAGTGCCAAGAAATTGTATAACATCAATAAATCAAAAAGATTAACCCACAGCTCATCATTGATGCGAACATGACTTTTCTTGGTTGGGGTTAGGTCATAATATTGCTCTATTGTGATAGACCTGAAAGCACAACATAAAGACAATGTTACATGGATGAAAACAATTGCAGGATATCCAGTACATTGGAAGGTATGTAGCCAAAAGGAGGATTTAAAGTCACAGTATTAGCTCATTGAAGGTTTACTGCTGAGTTACAGGGCCTTTGGGGAGACTTATGCTCATAAACATACATATGTACAATATCTTGAGTGCATCCTGGATGATCCCGTTATTTTTTTAAATTGTTGAGAACAAGGCTGCTTACTCGGGTAACGGAGCTCCTCCATAGCCAAAGTGTCTGTGTCCTTTAATGACTGCCGGTACTCTTTCTCTATGAACATTTGATGCCATTTTCCTGCTAGGCCAATTACTGTGTTTATTCTCAATTCCCTTTGAGCCGGCCATGCAGTGCCTGCTGGGAAAAAGATAAGCACACGCTGGTCTAATCACAGAGGTGTTTTCAGTTGGCTGTTGTTAGTGCACAGTATTTATACAATGTTTATAGGAGGTATGATTTATGTTTTTACCTTTAAAGAATTTGCCACATCAAAATCACAAAAAAACGGTCATGATGTCAAATTCAACTGGATGACAACAGAATACACCTATTTGATGTAGCCACTCGACTACTGCAATGGTCAGGAGCATCTTGTAGCTCCTGAACAATGTGACGCTCTCACCTCTGGGTAGCTGGCTTCTTGGCTTGCTCCTTCTGTCAAGGTTCTTCACCAGAGGGTCAGAAGTCTCTTATTTCCACCTGCTGAGGAGGTGGGCCAAGTGCCAGGTGGGGAGGTCCTTCTGGGGCAGGGACTTTCACAGGTGTCAGTGCAGGGTCAAGTAGGCGTCCCGGCTCACGTGGATTACGGCAGCGTGAGACGTCTTGTGTACGTAGGAGGGGAAGGAGCTGCCCCGGTCTGTCGCTTGCCCCAAAAAGCTCAAGTGCCCAGGCTGATCGTGACGACAGTCCGGCAAACATGCAACAGAAAACCGAAGGGTGACACCTAATCCGAGCTTGAACACCGTTACCATGGGAGCACAGCTGCACAAGCTTTGTACTGTGTTTAGAAGGATTTAAAGGTGGTGATATGAGATGTGCATCAGCCCTGTGCTTCTGACTGATCATCCTTTAACCTATCGTGAGAGCCTATGAACCTTGTAGTTGGAATTACATGCAAAGCTTGTTTTACAACAAATTACTGCACAGATTATTGAACACAAAACTCACAGTTTATGGCTTTAAACAGCAAACTAATTAGGGCTATGATATCTTGAACGAAATGGGTTTGTGATGGTTAATGTAATAAATCCACAGCCCCCTCAGCGACAATCACAGCCTAGAATGAAAAGAGTGCGGTCAGTGAGAGCTTGGGACCTGTGTCTGGGCTTGAAACCCAAGCAGGCCATCAATAATCAATCAGAATATTCTTGACTGGAAACATTGGCCAATGAGAGCACCTCTCCAGTTACAGTACGCACAAAGTGAACACATCTATAAACCTGTGGCACCATGACACTTGTGAAGGACACAAACACACACAAAGGTATGAAGCAGTCAGTGTTAAATTAAAATTGTTTTAAATTAAAAAGCCTCACAAATGGCTCTATATTCTAGCTTTTAACACAACAAATCTCAGTGTCACTCTACCTCAAGCTTCAGTCCATTAGAAGATCATGACTAGGATCATGAGAACGTGTTGGTACATCTTGGCCTGGAAGTGGCATATTCTCATCCATGTGTTCTAAATGATGAAATGTAAAAAGTTTGTTCATATGTTATGTCAGAATAATGATTTTGTCATCGCATCACACATTGTATGAGGTCATAATGGAGGTAATGCCTTTGCTAGATCTGGTGCTAATGTGACTCAGAAATGCCTCCTGCTGGAACACAGCAGTGTTACCACTCTCCATGGTCCTGTGTCTTCAATTTTACTTAATTTACTTTAATCATATTGACTTCTTCAATTTACTAGCACTTAAACAAATTAGAAACTGTAAAATTGTAGATGAGAAATTTATTGTTTAAAATCAAAGCAACTCTGACAAAGTTCTTGTATACATAGCTTCGATCTACAACAAATTTCCATGCGTCACCTATATCTGTGGCTTGCGGATATACCACCATTCCTTCATTGCAGTGGTGCTCCATCAGACTTAAACACAACTGAT
Source organism: Electrophorus electricus (assembly GCF_041902795.1). Lineage (NCBI taxonomy): Eukaryota > Metazoa > Chordata > Actinopteri > Gymnotiformes > Gymnotidae > Electrophorus > Electrophorus electricus. Next base: position 21,735,857 of record NC_137510.1, read on the forward strand.
AACACTTGATTGCCTTGGGTGTGGCACCCCCTCTGCCTTTTTTGTGATGTTGCACTAGATCATGTGTTCAGCATTACACCATTTAATTGGGATCCTCAAGGGACTTTGTCCAAAGGCTCAACAAACGCTAAGATTTAGCCCAGACCCCAAACCTAAGCTCAGCAGCCTAGTACCCTGCACACCTCAGTGGAGGTAGGGGTCTCACCAGTAAAATTTCTGCTGTCTTAGTATGAATGTAGTGCAGCTCAGAGTGGTCCCTTCCCCCTGGTTCCTGCTTAACATAACACTATGGAGCAAATTTCATTAGCCAATTGAATGCCAGCCAAGCTACTGCGGGACATCATACGTAACAAAATGTGTCTGCCTTGCTAAGACAGCTTCTATACTGCAGTACAGAGCCTCAATTAGCTAATGAGTGTTTTAATGGTTAAAATGCATTTTGTCCTTAAAACGTGTTTCAGACTTGTCCATGTGAGTCATACAGCACAAGGCCTGGTTACGCTATTCATAATTAGAATAGACATGTCCCAGCTAATTTGGTCCATAATGTTCATGTGTCAGCATGTGTGTGAATTAAGTGTTTTTATTCCAGCAAGTGGTGTTTCACAGTTACCGGCTTCACTCTACATACTTTTATAAACGGATGTCAATTAAAACATTAGAAGTGCCAGCTACTCGAGAAAGTGATCACATAAATGCAAAACATTAGAGGAGCCATTTCCTCCTAAAACGCGGAGAACTAATGCTTACTGCAGGCCCACGGTAGCTAGGTTCCTCCTACCAGAATAAAGTGAAGATTTTAAAATCACACTCCGAGACAGTACAGGGTAAAGCTGCAGAGAGCAGAGAGGAGAATCTCAAGAAAAGCACAAAGCCTTATTCAGGAGACGTGTGGGACCGCTCGCATTTCTGCAGAGTCTGCTGCGGATGCCAAGGTCACTCAGCGAACAGCAGTGCTGACTGGAGCTGACGGGGATGGCATTCAGCTATCGCAGCACATGCAGTCACGTTTCTCAAGCAAATAAGTCTTGGCAGGAAACAGTACACATATTCATTAATTTCACTATAACATAAGCTGCAACATCTAAAAAGGTACAGTGAAGTTCAAAACAGATGTTGCTATATTGTATATTGCATTGTAAGGTTATTATACAAGTTTATTGAATAATGGATAATATTTTTCAGGGGTGAAATGTGCATTGCTCTATATAATGCGAACATGAATTAAATTGAATTGCAGTTTTAATAATTAATATATAATTATATAACGGATAATGTTTTTGGATGACTATACAACAAGTAACATTTAAGGAATATGGACTATATACTGGAATATATATATATGGAATTTATACTGGAATATGGACATATGTTGCATGTAAACTGACAGATTGCTTTGCTTGAGGTGTTGAAGGTATGTGGGGGATATTCTTTTCTATCACTTCCTTTTCCTTTCTCTGTTCACACACACAGAGAGAGAGAGAGAGAGAGAGAGAGAGAGAGAGAGAGAGAGAGAGAGAGAGAGAATAGACGCATGTGTCCCAATTTGGAAGCGTATACTCACTAAAATCTGGGAAGCATCGTCACCCCGCAGAAAAAAAATAACCTAAAGGAATAAACGAGAACGAGAACTGAATTATGCATATTAAATTATTCCCGGTTAAAAAGTAAATCTCGTGCGCATTAAGACAACTGGACAACCGTGGGCAACACAGCAAAATCCTCACCTACAGTGTTCGTTAAAGTCCAGCCAGAAACAAATGAACTCTGGAGCTAAATGTTAATTAACACATGGGACTTCTGTAAAGTCTCCGTTTGATTTTGTGTTTATTTGGGAGCAGTGTTTGCTGGACCCGTGTGCTGATGGTGCCTCACCGGAGAAATTTCAGTTTTACCTGACAATTTACCCATACAAATTGCTTGGTGTACTTACGCGTTACAAAATTAGCAGTGTTATTTATTTACTTCGAAGAGCGAAGCAAGAGCAAAGAGAGTGGTGAAGTGAAAATCTGAGACACGAACTGTGTGTGTGCTGTGGATGGGGGGGGGGTGTTATTGGTTGCAACTGCATTAGTGAGATGCGGATTACTAGGCTATCAGTTGAAACCTTGGACACCTTACTCACTGAGGGCAGTAAGGGATTGTAAAAAAAATAAATTAAATAAAGAACGCGGAATTTCACGTATTTTTTTCTTACAAGCATTTTTTTTTCGTAATGACAACTTTTAAGTTTTCTGACATTGAGGCGTTTTTGGATAGCCACCCGGATCTCGTTGAGGAATATCTTATCCGCAAGGGAAAATGCGACACATTGAGCAGATGGCTAAAGGAGCATCAACCATCCAAAACCTCTTCAGGGGAAGAAAAGCGAGAGGTCGCCAAAGACCCTCTTCGGCCCTCAAATCCCGAAGGACTGAAACGTCGGGCGTCCCATATGGAGCTGCGGCAGAACTTCGCCCGGTCCAAACAGATGACGGCGCACCTAACCTACGACGAGCACGTCAGTCTTTCCGCTCACGAATCGCACTCCAGCGTGAGACGCCGCGCGCTTCTGCGGAAAGCCAGTTCCTTGCCCCCGACAACGGCGCACATCCTGAGAGCCTTGCTCGAGTCCAGGGTCAGTGTGCCACAGTACGCCTCCAGCGCTATCGACTACAAATACAGGCTCAAGCAGTCGAACGAGAGAGAGTTCTTTCTCGAGTTGGTCAAAGACATTTCAAATGAACTCGACATGACAAACCTTAGCTACAAGATCCTTTTTAACGTGTGCATAATGGTGAATGCGGACAGGTGTTCGCTGTTTCTGGTAGAGGGACCCTCTCACAAGAAAACGCTCGTGTCCTAGTTTTTTAATGTGCACTTGGGAACCATAGCGCGACCGTCCTCAAATACCCTGAACTCCAACGAGGTGCAGGTCCAGTGGAGAAAGGGCATCATAGGCTATGTTGCAGAGCACGGCGAGACTGTCAACATCCCAAACGCGTACGAGGTAATCACCCCCACCACGCGCGTAATTCATATTTAGACAAACAAGGAGACTATAATTTAACACATGTTAATATTTTTCAGTATAATGCATTTACCAAAAGATATAGACTAATTACAAAGTTCGCAAAAATATAAACCTTATCAGTCGTTTTTATTGTAGTGGCGGGCTACATATGGCAATCTAAATACCACAAACCGTTCGTAGTGTAAAAAGAACGGCTCTTCGGTGTAACTACTGTAAATGGGAAGAGAAACCGGATTACATTAACTGCCTTAAAGGCTAAGCACCACCTAATGGACCTCCCTGAACATTTTACATTATCGTAGCTACTGAAGAAAAAAAAGTGAATTAAAACAAAAACAGCATGTTCACTTCTTAAAAAATGACGAATTCAAGTAAAGTGACGGAAAAACCCGAAGTCGCTCCGGAAATTCCAGAAAGTTGTCGAGTGACGTCACTGGCGGAAACCAGTTAACAACGCCGCGATCTAACAACATTATAACTGACTTGGACTGCGAATTTTCCAGTGCTGGTTCTTCAGAAGATATAATTTGATGAATCTGCAGTGAGTGGGGTTGACTGCATATCATAACAATGAAATTAAATCATTTAGATTTGAGCCAGATATAGAAGAACCTGAACCAGCAGCCAGAATGGGGAATTTCGACTGGTAAAAACCTTTTATGTTAGCCATTATACTGAAAACTAATCATAAAAGTAAAAAAACATTACTAAAGGTAGTCTTGTCTATTAGCAATCATTTTACTATCTTGTCATCTACCTAGCTATCTAACTAGTTAGTTTAGCAGTGCTCCCCTTTGCTAATAACGAATGTTTTAGCTAAGATAGCTAGCTAATGTATTTGCTTTAGTGGTCTAATATATTTCTTGATAGAATAATCATGTGTCTAGGTTATGTCTCTAGCCTTAAAATGTATGTGCATCCTGTTCTGCGTGGCTGAGTCCAGTGAATTTCTAGTGCCAACTCCAATGGAATGGAACAATGGAGGAAAAAAAACAAAAACATGACAAAGTTCAAACCATTCAAGTGTTTGGAAAGATGATGGATCGTTATGGGAAATGTAGGTTAGCTTATCTAACTAGCTAACTAACTAAATAACGATACCCTGCACTGTGCTAGCTTACTAATGACAGTAGCTAGGTTAGCTAAACACACATATTGTTATTATTGTTGTAAAGGTGGTCTACATCAAATTCACATTCATAAGTTACTATGTAAATCTCCGTAATCTACGTGGAGTCGTTTTAACCCAGTAGCTATTGTTTGAGCCACCAAGCTTAGCAAGTCAGTCAGTTAGGTAAGTAGGCTAGCTAATGTAGCTAAATGGGCGAAGTAATTGAACTTACCGTTTACTTCCATGCACACAGAGGCTCTTGAATACCTCTTCTTAGTTTCTTTACATGCCCATATTGTTAGGAAAGCATCAGTCTTAAGATCAAGTCGTCCTGCGAGCACGACTCCGCACATCCCAGACTTGTAGGTTAATGTTCAAGCGTGAAGCGAGCACGACTCTGCACACCTACAGTTTAGTTTTGAGTTGTCTGTCGCACGGATGGCATTTATGATAGCGGGTGAGACAAAACAATAACTTTTTAAGCAGTATTCCTTAAGTTTATATAAAAAAAGTTTCCTAACTCATAATCACAAGATAGAAACTCATCTTTTGCTGTGTTGATGTATTTGACAATTTCATATTAGCTGGTGATTAGCCTTTAAAACGTCTGAGAATCCTAATTTTCCCGGAAGACGTCTCACTTTTAGAACCTTTTTCTTTCTGTGGTCGAGCTGTCCCATCTACTAGCTAAACAGAGAACATCATTATAACATGACTAAATGCAGCCTTTCCAAATCGTCACCTGTAGCAACCAGTCCAGCCCTCCGGATTTACCTTTTGCGAACATGTATCGTATACCTATAGTCTGTTACAAATGGATTTCGAAGCCCATAGTTCCCTTTCTATATCACTCCACGAACAGTGATTAATGACACACATTAAAGACAGGGTGTGTAGCTATATAAAAGTCTGTAATCGTGTATAATAATGAGAGAGCGTCAACTCACTGATATTGGGCGTGCCTTCCTTGGGCTGTCAGTCGCTATAGTGATTGGAAGTGATGCAATTCCAGAACCGATTCTGTTTCTGTTGAATTAACTGTTGTAAAGAATCGCTCGTCCGATTCCACTGATTCATATTCACCCGGGAAAGGAACGCTGATGCGGTTGTCTTTAACATCCGAATTGCTCCACACAAATATTTGAACTCGTATATGTTAGAACCATGCTTAGGGTTTTCTTAACTGGAATCACAATTTTGTTTCTAAGTGTTTAATAATTTTCCAAATATAAATATCAAAAGTAGTACATGATAGTAAATGTAGCGACAAACCATTTTCACTAGTCTGTCTTTATCAGTGAAGTGAGTTTTCATACTGCGTTCAGTGTTCAGTTTAAGTATCTCTCATAAAACAAGAAAAAATTAAATGAAAAAAAATCGTAAAATATATATGCGCATACTCGGTTAGTTCGTTTATCACTTTTAACTCACGAGTGAGTGGTGAACGTTGGTTCAGCTTGTGTGCATTAGATCTCTTCAGCTCAGCGCACGTTTCAAAAGAACGATTCCTCCACGAGTCGGACATCAGCACACTAGTGTAAATGCTGAGCGAGGTGTCCAGAAATGTACATTGTATAAAAACGTAGCTGTGCTAAAGACTTCATTAAAGTGGAAAAGTAATCGCCGAGCATATATTTTGACGACAATTGACAATATGAATGGAAATTACAGTTGGACGCTTTAGCTAAATAAGCACGAGTATGAGGTTCACCAGAATGTAAGGTGAAACCAAGTCCTTTTAATTACTGCAACTTAATGATATTTCTATCATTGAAATTGGAGAAGGGAAAGAGGTAGCTTTCGTGAAATTACTACACTCAGAAGATGAAAATAACTTTACATTAAACCTGCATATTATTGGAAAGTTATGGAGTTTATCCAGTTACCAGAGGTTACCAGCAAAGGTGTCTTAACTGGTATCTTGGAAACTTGTGGCTCAGTTCTCAAAAATGAGTTGTATGAGTTATTTGATAGGAGTCTAGACACAGATTTGTGCAAAGCTGCTTGTGGCAACTTCTGCTTTGATGCAGCTGGAGCTTACAAATAACATTGTATTGAATTGGTGTGTAGCTGACAGCTTTGCATTTTACCACCAACTGATATAGGCACAGCCTACTAGGTATATTGTTTACAGGCACACAGAGAGGCTTAGGCATAATACGTTGGCCCCTTAAACTGACATGTCGCCAGCTTTTAAGTGACACATCCGTCACAACTACGGAGACTCTTTGCACAACACATTTTTTAAAAGCAATAAGCCACTGAAAAAGCCAAACCCACCTATACACACGTATTTACTGTCATTCTGTGTTCTAGAAGAAAAACATCTTTCCACCACCTAGGCCCACATTCCTGTAACTGTCCATATTCTGCAGGACCATCGTTTTAGCGATGAGATTGACAAGCTGACAGGTTACAAGACTCAGTCAGTCCTGTGCACGGCCATTTGTAACAGTGATGGGGAGGTCATCGGAGTAGTGCAGGCCATCAACAAAAAGCCCCCCGGAACTCCTTTCACCGAAGATGATGAAAGGGTGAGTTTCTCTCTCTTCCCTAGCAAGGACTCACACCGAGGACCTGATACACTGCACACCGTCACGCGCACAGTCACTCCTGAGTTGCTGCATCAGGAAGACAGCTGGAAGTTCCACCACGCAATGCAGACAGTGTTATAGTGAAGGTAGCCTGTAATCGATTATTAGAAATGTTTCTAAAACAACAAAAGAGCTTGCTCACATAATCTTTGAAATCATGCTTTGAAAACTCCATACCCTTACGCCAGTTCGCCCGTGGTTATAAATGTTTCCATTCTGGAAGCCTGATGTAGAGTCTTCAGTAGGGTTAGCTTCCTACAGCCATCCTCTTCCTAAGAAATTAAAAGCTTTTTTTTTTTCTCAAAGCAAAAGTACAAGAATGAGAACTGTTGCAGATAGTGGAAGCATATAGAGGAGACATGCCTAGAATTGCTGTCTCCTAGTCTGATTGGTTTAGGGTGAAAGATGCTACACTCTGATGCTCTGAGTCTGATGTATTACGTTGTCATTCTGCTAAACAGTGTTCTCACACACACACACACACACACACACACACACGCACACACAAACACACCCACCCCCGTACGTGTGTATACAAACTAATGTAACACAGAACTTGTATAACTTTTAATCAACATGAGGATGGGTACTGAGCACCAAATGACCCCCATAAAATCCATCATTCAACCTGCAACTTTTTGAGGTGCTGAATCATTTTACACTGTGTGCAGCAGATGTCAGAATTAGGTTTAATCTGATTCAGTTATTCTTGTACTGGTAAAAATCCCAGTAGTATTATAACAGACTATAAAACACTCTAATGGTAATACATTTTTATGCTGTATTAATACAGCTTAAAACATTTGAACATTTTAATAAAATCAGCAACTAAGAATTTAATATTCAGAGAAATGGCCTGAGGATTTAAATCTCTTTATATGCTCTAAGAGAAACTGTTGAACAGTTTTAATTCCTTTAATGCTAAATAAATAAACCCAGCATCAGTTACTGATTACTTAGCATGCTTTTTACAGCCTAAGACGGGGACACACAGGTGTTCCTGCAGACAACGTCCAGCAACAGTAAGCTCTGCTGTAGTGCTATGCAGTGCTGATCAACCACTCAGTCATTTCCATAACCAACTTCAATGTACTTTTTCTAATCAATACTTCATTAGGAGTAGAGCCAGCAAGGGTGTGACAGGCTGACAATATGACACACATATTTTATTATTATTGCTGTATTAATATTGAGTATTCATACACTTTGAGTCTATTAGGTCACTTAAAATCAAATATTGTCCTTCCTTTTTACCACAAGTATGATGATTGGAGCTCTTTATTGTAGTTATAAGTAGTTTTGTCCAGTGTGGTCAGAGTGAGGACATTTCTGTCTGTCATGCATAATCACTGCTCAAGGCTTTTGAGGAGCTGTCTGTCTCTCTACTCAGGTGCTTCAAATGTATCTCCCCTTCTGTGGAATATCGATCTCCAACGCCAAGCTCTTCTCCGAGTCCCGCCGAGAGTATGACAGAAGCAGGGTAAGAGCTTGTCAGCGCTGCCGGCAGACTGGAGAGTGCTGGTGAATAAGGCAATCAGGAGTTCAGGATGACTCCAGATTTCTTACCTGACTCCTAGTCTTGCTTTTATTGAGCAGGCTGGATTGATCTTTCATACTGTACACAGTGTTAAAGTGTTGAGAGTTTATACACAAAAACATGTCAAAACAAAAAGCAAATAATTGCTTTGATGATTTGTCAGTGGTTTCAAAGCCATCCCCTACATTGTGAGGCTGTTTTAAAGATCATCATTGCTTTGTACAGCACTACAAAATCTGTGAAAATATTCTGTGTAAACTCTAGACATGTAATTTAAGGTCTGGCTATTTTCAGCATGAGTTAAGTTTTGAATGGCCGAATGTCCTCGAGAGCTGTGAAAGTGGCAGTGCTGTTCCTGCAGGCTCTTCTGGAGGTGGTGAATGATCTGTTTGAGGAGCAGACAGACCTGGAGAAGATTGTGAGGAAGATCATGCAGCGAGCACTGAAGCTGCTGCAGTGTGAGCGCTGCTCCGTGCTACTGCTCGAGGACATCCACTCGCCCGTGAGATGCTCCCACTACTCTCTCTTCTTTCTCCACATGATGGCATCATCTATCTTATCTATCTATCTATCTGTCTGTCTATCTGTCTGTCTATCTGTCTGTCTATCTGTCTGTCTGTCTGTCTGTCTGTCTATGGCGGGACGTGTATCGTTGTTGTATTCTATTTTTAAGCGGTTTTAGTTTGTTACAAATACCAGACGTACAGTATTTATGATACAGGTTACTGAAGCCATCTTAGTGATGGATCGCAAGATGCTATTAGATGACATCACACCATAGTCATTGCACTTAGGAAATCTACGCCCATATATAGTGTGCCTTTTACAGGGTATCCTTGGTATAACTGGTTGAACATACTAAAATCTGTAGCTTATATGTATATTTAAAACAGCAGTACTTTTGGTAGCACATGTGGCGTCCGCTCAGGAATTGCTCTTGAGAACTGTACTGTTTATTATCTCCTCCAACATTGAAATAAAATGTATGCCCTTCGTCTTACAATCATTTCCTTATTCATCAAACTCCTTCTGTGCCTGGTAGGTGGTGAAGTTCTCTAAGACCTTTGAGCTCATGTCTCCACTGTGCAGTGAGGATCAGGAGATAAGGTGAGCCCTCCACCTCATCTGTGTGAATACTCGCTCTGCAGGAGCTCCCCTTACAAGGTGTTCAGTTGCACAAGCAACGCGGCTGTGGAAGCCCACTGTGAAGTACTGTGAGCGGTGGTCCAGGAGTGAACAGCACTGATCAGATATAAAGGTTATTGCAAGAACACTGCAGTAGTTACACCACTGTATCTGCAGTGGGAATTTATGTGATTGCTGTAGGACTTTGAAAAGACAAACAAAGTTCTTTGTGTGTGTGTGTGTGTGTGTGTGTGTGTGTGTGTGTGTGTGTGTGTGTGTGTGTGTGTGTGTGTGTGTTTGATGAAGTCAGCATGGAAAAGGTGTCATGTTCTGATTGGCTGATCAATAACAGTATTGCTGAGCTGGTGGCATCCACAGGCCTGCCCGTCAACATCAGTGATGTGTGTCAGGATCCACGCTTTGATGCTGAGGTAGACCAACTATTCACCAACATGTATGCCCAGACACACACACACACACACACACACATATATTCACTTGCGCACAAGACATGTCTGGATACCCATTTAAGATAAAGAAGACACTGTTGTGTTGTTAGTGGAATTAAACCCAGAATATGTAAAGAATAGAAAGTGAAGCAAAAAAAGAAATATGCTGTCTGTGTACTAAATAAATAACTTTTCACCTGTCACACACAGAAGGACATTACTGTCAAGCTCCGCATGCTCAGGAAGGAGCTTAAAAAGCCATAATTGTTCCTACCTCAGTAATCTCTCTTATGTCATTCACATCTGTACATTCCATCTCGTACACTAAAGTCCTCTGATACAGGTCTCCTTACTGTCCTCAGGTTTAGACTGTCCACCATGGCTGGCAGCACCCTCTCTGTGAAACTCTGTTCCTACATCTGTTCTCTCTGTGCAGTACTTCCACTCATTTTCCACCACCACGCCGGACTGAATTTTGTCTGGCTTATTTTATATTTTGGTATTTTTTGGTTTTGTGTTTCTTTTTTGTTTTAGTAAAGTGACCTTGGGTTCTTGTGAAAGGTGCTATATAAATCTAACCTATTATTATTATTATTATTAATCAAAGCCTATAAGGCCAACTCATAGCAATGACTTCAGATGAACAAAAGTAAAAATGGCTTGCTAGTTTTGCTGTCATTTGTTTTCACATGCATAGATACACATTCACACATGTACTGTGTTTGTTTACAGGCTGACCAGGCTTCAGGTTTTCATCTCAGATCAGTGCTGTGTGTCCCTATTTGGAACAGAACCCATCAAATAATTGGTGAGTTTCTGGAATAGTAATTAATGCATGCACACACGCACACACACAAAAATATACAAACTCTCATTTACAGAAACACACAAACAAACAAACCCAAGCCTCTTACGCTTTCAAGGTGTTGCCCAGATTCTTAATCGCTTGGACAGGAAGGCATTCAACAATGCAGATCAAAGGCTGTTTGAGGTGTGTTTGCTGATGTATTACATATTTTATAAACAAGCATTTTACTGACCTCCTTAGCTCCATGCTTTATGAAGATAATGTAAGTGAACATCAAACAGAAGAAGCGCATTCATTATTCATCACATGCCTCTATTCTATGATAACCACATGTTGTGTTTGTCACAGGCCTTCGTTATCTTCTGTGGCCTTGGTATTAACAACACAATGATGTACAACCAAGCAGAGAAGACCTGGGCTAAGCAGTCTGTAGCACTGGATGTAAGCTGGATCCTGTCCTATTGGGCTGATCAATATTCAGTCATTTTCGAGAATCTGTCATGTTACAGACTGTGTGAGGCTGCATGTACGCCAGTGTTGTATCTGTGCCTTCAGATGCTGTCTTATCATGCTACATGCTCAAAGGTGGAGGTGGCTCAGCTCAAGGTATTTCTGGTCAAACTAACCACAGCGGCTGTCAACTTCCACTGTTTAAATAACAGGCTGTAATCACTCACAGCAAAATGATGTGGATGTCATAAAGTAGGCAATAATTCTTTTCTGTATAATGTTTTGAAAACATTGTCAAGAGAACATAAGAATAAACCTGAAGCCCAGGGCAGGGGCTTGCCTATATCTGGGTGGGGAACACACAAGATGTTTTTGCCATTACGTAAGGATTATAATATATGAGCTACGGGAATAAAACGTGCCAGAATAAGAAGCTCAGTGATTGGACTCCTCAGGGGTCCTCCACCCAGTGAATGAAACACAGTTCAGACACATTCTCTACATCCTTAGCTCTTTAGGGGTGTTGTTACTGAAAGTTTAGTTGCTGTGTGATATGAGGGAGTTGATGAAAACTTGACATTACACTCAAATATTAGTGGAGAAACTAGATGCAAGGAAAACACCTATGCCCGCCATGCTTGGTTTCCCTGAATGTACCTTTGGAAGGCCATTATGTGGAAGGCTGAAGCATTTCTTATTGAGACAGCACAGTGTAGCACAGCACACTTTGCATCTGATCTCAGTGGGTCTGGACCCGCCGGGGGGTTTAATCATTTTTCACTGTGGTGTTATTGGGATTATTTGGCTATGTTTAAGGCCTTTTCCATCTCTCTCTCTCTCTCTCTCTCTCTCTCTCTCTCTCTCCTTCCCTCTCTATCTCTCCCTCTATCAGGCTGCCAAGATCCCCTTGAGCAGTGAGCTGGGCATTGACGAGTTCCACTTTAATGACTTTTCGCTCGACAATGATGGCATGATCACTGCCTCCCTGCGGATGTTCCTGGAGCTTGGGGTCGTGCAGAAATTCAAAATTGATTACGAGGTGAGGGTGGGCACCTGGGGAAAAGAGATCATAATGTTCTTTGCCTCCGGAGCAGTCACTTCTGGACTCAGGCTCACTAACGCCACTTACACTCTGTAATGGCACTATGGAAAGCTGATGCATAAAGAGTAAATACACATATACGCATAAAAATATGCGCAGGTACATGTTGGTAGTCAACGCATAACACCGTAACGCATGGTACCATGGTGGAGTAACGTCCCACAGGCTGACATGAGCTCAGGCTAGAGGCTCTGTGTGATTGAACGATCAAAGGCAGGGTCTGGGGCGGGGCTTTGTCACACACTCCTCCCCCTGGCCAGGTGCTGTACCGCTGGTTGCTCACCGTGAGGAAGAACTACCGCACTGTGGTGTACCACAACTGGAGGCACGCCTTTAATGTCGCCCAGTGCATGTACCTCATGATCACAGTGAGTCCATGTCATTACACATTCAGACTAATCTAGGCGTTTTTTCAGGTAAGTGGGAGTGTGACCAATTTTTTGATGGATTAAAAGGGTGGGTTTCTAACACTGATGTAAAGCTCAGAACAGGTTTTTCCTAATTCACTGGAACACCGGACTTGTAAAACCAAAGGAGTCTTGACTACTGTACTAAAAAGATATGCCTGTCCTCTTGGTAGACTGCAGGGTTCCAGGATGTTCTGACGGACACAGAGACTCTGGCACTGATGGTGGGGTGTCTCTGCCATGATCTGGATCACCGTGGGACTAACAATGCCTTTCAGGCCAAGTGAGCCAAGAGCAGCCTGACAGGAAAAGCAGACTTATGCATTCTTGTACCATATAATCTCTCCTTTAAGATAACGCTTGACACACATTGTCAGAACGGGTGGCATTACACCGCTGTTATTGATTGAAAAATATTGTTAAAAAATATATGTATGTTTCTCTGGATAAGAGCTTTTGTAAATGTAAGATGTAAATGTAATACAAACTGCAATGACTTGTAAGTGATTTGTAGTGCCCCCTGCAGGTCAGGATCCGCACTAGCACTGCTGTATGGAACGTCAGCCACCCTTGAGCATCACCACTTCAACCACGCTGTCATGATCCTACAGAGTGAGGTGACCATGGCAACTACTTTTACTGTTTCTGGAAAACCAGTGAGAGTGGCCTTAAAATGATGACATGACTTTTCGGTGAGCCCAGGCCTCTCTTTGGACAGACGTGGCTTTTTTATTTTCCATAGGTGATTCATTTCTGCATTCACTTCATGTATGTTACAGTGGTGGAAGGGAATTTGAAGGACTGCCAAAGTGGATTAATAGGCTGCTTCAGCCCTTAGCTGTTTAGAAACTGCAAAGCTCTGCATCAATTTCCTGTTTCTGCATACAGAGATACTTTAGCCAATTAACTGCTATGGAGATTCCCTCTTGGGCCTGTACCATTAAAGAGGGGAAAAATGTTTCATTAAAGCACAATATTTTTAGGGAATGACAGGCTGTCTCTGTTTGAATCTCAGGGCACAGAGGGTTGGTTGGTTGGCCATATGTTTAATTTAACTGGCGTGGATGCACATATTACATCATTTTTTCCCCCTTTCCAGTATTTTTTTCTTTTGAAGTTTGGAGCAAACAAGAGTTTGGTGTCTGGATATGGTATCTCTTTGACATTTTTATGTAGCATTCATTTGCACCTTACTTTCTTTCCCTGCAAAACATTTTGCATGGTTACATCATTTTGGCACTATGCAACAAAGCCTACAGGCTAATGTAAAACAAATGCGCTGTTCTGTCAACAGGGTCATAACATTTTTGCCAACCTCTCCTCTAAAGAGTACAGCCATATGATGCGGCTCCTAAAGCAGGCGATTCTGTCCACAGATCTCACCCTGTATTTCCAGTAAGTTCTTCAGGCCCTTCAGAATTGTCCCCGGCAAAAGAGCTTTGAAGTGCACACAGTCTCTTACGTTGCACTGACCTGTTCTCATACACTCACACACGTAATACATAAGGCATCCACAGAGGGGCGCCAATGGAACAGAGGTATCTAAAGTCCCATCTTAGCACCCCCTGGCCAGAGACAATAAGCTGGTCTCTCTGTCTCCTACATATGGCTGATGTGATTAGAAAATAAACTAAAAAATGGTTGCAATAAGAACCATATTTTAAGCCATACAGAGAAAATGTTATTTTTTTCTTGCAACTAGTTTCATTTATTTATTTTTGTTTTACCAACAGTCTAATCTTCTATCTTTCTAATCTTTGACATAACAGAAAAAGAACAAAGTTTTTTAAGTGGGTGCTGTCTGGGGAGTTCAGCTGGTCAAATCAAGAGCACAGAGACATCTTACGGTAACCTACGCCATGTTTAAGAGGTTTTATGCCATTTCATTATACTGAAGCCACACACACTATTGCTGCAATATGAAAATGTCTCTAACAGGTCTATGCTGATGACAGCATGTGACTTGGGTGCAGTGACTCGACCATGGGACATCTCTAAACAGGTAGGATTGACTTTCTCTGCATTCCAGCCTCAATCTGGTGGTTGAACAGAGTCATGTGCAGTATATGTCTCTAACAGGCCCAAGAAGAGAATGATGAAGTGTAGTAAAGGCAGTAAGGGAGTAAAAGCGTAAGGCACTGCCTGGTCTCTCATGGCAGGTGGCAGAGTTGGTGACCAGCGAGTTCTTTGAACAGAGTGACAGGGAAAGGCCTAAGCTGAAGCTGACACCATCTGTAAGTGTTTTTTGCTCCTTGGTTTGGTCTCCTTTGGGTATCATTTCCATGACTGCACTCCTCCCCAATAACACATTTACAATCTCTGAAATGAACCTATGCAATTTGAAAAGCATATTGCGAATCGATTGCAGAAATCACTTGGCATCCCATCCCCTTTTTCCCCAGGCAATTTTTGACCACAACCGTAAAGACGAACTTCCTTCCCTTCAGCTGGAGTGGATTGATGGGATTTGTAAGCCACTATATGAGGTACACAAAAATAAGTCGAACAGAGTTATAGCATTGATGTTTGCTTTTGTTGGTTTGGATGGTTAATGGGCATGTTTTTGGAAAGGCTTTGGTGAAGTTGAATAGGAAGCTCCAGCCAATGGTAGATGGGATAGATGCGAATCGCAAGAAGTGGGAGGAACTCTGTCTGTCCTATCAGCGAGCATGGCATGCCTTGGAACCCACCAATCCTGGTCCAGAGGCAAGAGAAGAAAAAGAATCCCATCAAAGCACACAATCTGTCGTGAGATCAGAGACATATGAAACTTCAGTGACTATTTAAAATAAAGAGACCACCCACAGACTGGAACTGGAACTAGAGTCAAATCAAACCACGTCTAATCAAAAGTCATCATCAATCGCAATTGGTCAAAAATAAGGGAAAATGAATTGAAAAATGGAGAACATTCTGCTTTTAGTCTGTAAAATGGAAAATCACAAAATCATTGCTTTGTAATATCTAAAATGTTGAAAGCATCAAAACCAAACACAACTCTGCAACAAAGCAATAAAATTGAAACATTACTTGGTTTATTCATCATAATGGAGCAACCTTGCTTACTGGTTCATATGACAGTACTAATTAATGCCACTTACGTACCCTTGTCAAAAGCACAGATGTTCTACAATGATGTGTTAGTCAGGAGACTTGTGGACTGCTTTTGGACTGTAGTTGTGATGCTCTCTAGTTCTGTAGTCTTCTGTTTGTCTGTGTGTTGCTCTGTGGTGACTAGATTGTTTCTATTGCATCAGTGAAAATGCAAAAATGAACTACATCTAATCACTGACACCATAATGGATAATGGTATGGCTAAACTATATTTGATCATAATGTGTGAAGAAGTTCAGGTCACAAGTCTGCCTGAATAGATAATACTGTGATCCTAAATTAAATTGAATGTGTGAATTGATATCACTGTGATTTTATGCCACTTGTTCATTACAACACTCAAAGAAAGTTCTGCTAATGTTTCAACGGTTGTTCAGTGTATTGCCTTTTACCCAGTGTCACTACATATGAACTTTCATCACATTCATAATGCCTTTATTCATTTTCCTGCATAGCCAATACAACTACAAACAGTGCCAATTCTACAACATGGCAACTATATAATGTATTATATATTCTGTATGTTTGTTTTTAGTGTCCTCTGTTAAGATTAAGATTATTGTATCTTAACATATATGCTTTATGCGGAGCTCAGATGGACCACACTGAGCCCCTTTGTTTTTCAAATACTCAGTCTCATAATCGCACCTTGTTTAGTGTTCCGGTCTCACGTGTGCATCCCGTCCTAAAACAACGTGTGCTAGGCAGACCGCTGAGTGAACCACAAGGCAAACCAAAGTAAAATGCAGCCTTGCTAAGCTGAATCTACATAACAGTTTGTTCTCATGTAATTAGGCATTATCAGCCTGTAATCCACAGCTGTTAAGATGTGTTGAGCTGTATGGCTTTTTTTTTTCTGTGGAATCACTGTAACCAGAAGTGGAATCTCTCAGCATTGCAAGTTGCTCTGCGCTGCTTCTGGCTTTGAATGGGAAATGTGAAACTTCAGGTTGTCTTGTGACTGACCAGCATGCATACAGCTACCTTGTGTGCCCTGTCACTTGTGCACCATATTTTAAAAATGATTGGTGTCATCATTAATATTCGTATTTTTTTTGCATTTATCATCTTTGACATTTAGAAAAGAGTTTATATTCATATTGTGAGGTCTGGGTGGGAATAAAGCTTTTTATCATTTATTAGCTACTCTGAAACTTGTATAATGTTGATACAACATTTTTGTGTCTCTATACAGGACCGATGTTCCTTCTCCTTCTTCAATAAATGCAAAATATACAACGAACAATGAATTACTGTGCAGTTTGTAATGCGTATACACAGCGTTCTGTAATCAGCCTCAGAGCCAACACTTTTCCTCAGGCACTTTTGTAAATAGAGAAAACTGATTAAAAATGAGCCTCTGTGTGCTGATTTATGGCTGTTGACACACATTCAGGATCTATACAATGCAGTTATAACATGACAGTAATGAAAAGCGTACTGTGTAATACAGCTGTAGGTGGAAGGTTTCTGATATAAGCAAAGAATATTAAGGCTAAAACATGCTTTCTAATTGGGATTAATATTGATAATAATATTCCTTTGTGTCATCATATGCTCACATGGGGTGTATATGACTGGTCTATGTGTTCAAACAATTGGGAAAAAATAGAACAAAGTTCAGAAATGCACAGCAATGAACTTCACAAACAACAGGGCTAAACAAAGGAGTACAGATGGGAGTCCCAGTCCATACAAAAATGAGAAACAGCTGTGGGTGGTAGTCAGTAGGAGGTTGCAGGGTGGAGCCAGGGAAAAAATATCCAATCAGGACTGAAAGAATCGCCGCACAGACTCCCAGAGCAGTCTGTAAACATATCATGAGTGTTTTACAAGTTTGGCTAAAGTGTAATTAGATTGCATATATGTTTACATGTTTATGTTTGAATTCTTGAGTAGTTGAATACGTTCAGTACCGAGGTGCTTTAATATTTCCAACGAAATATTTTCACTTAAAGAGACGTTTTGAGGAACCCTGTCATTTTTAATTTTAATACTTTAATTACCAGCTCCATGACTGTGTAATGTGCATTATACATTTGCGCATTAGTACTTGGCCTGGCTAATGCTGCTGGGAGTGTTTCACTGTAGGCTGGGAGGTGACAGCATACACAGGCTGCGGATGAACAGTGGTCAGGCGAGAGCTGGTCTGTTTTCCGTGATGTATTACTCCACAGGGTGATGCACAGGCTTTCACACCAGAGCACATGACAGAAAGGCAGGGAAGTGACTGAGGTTTATGTTCTCCCTCTCTCTCTCTCTCTCTCTCTCTCTCTCTCTCTCTCTCTCTGTGTGTTTCTGTATCTGGGGGATGTTGGAGTTTTCTTTGCAACACTTTCATCTTTACAGTTACAAAACCTCTATATACCATTTCAAAAAACCAGCTGATATTAGGATATACAGATCAAACAACAGTGCATTTTAGGATGCTGGGTGTTGAGTAATATTGTAGTCGAGGAACGACATTAGAGGTCAGAGAAATGTATGTGATGGGAGTCTCATAATATTGGTGTTACAGATCATAATTAGATCTATTTGTGTGGATATTGTGTTTTGCTCTAGAAACGTACTAAATCAAAAGATCTTACATATCCATATTCATTTTAAAAAACTTAAATAATTTGAAAACAAACCTTTGCAAATGAGAGTCAGGCAAAAGTAGCCTATTAACATTAATGCATGCATATTTGGCTCAGGCAAACAGCAGCTGCAGGGTGATTTCACTTAACAACTAACAATGGGTTATGTCCACTGGTAGTTCTTTGTTAGAATTATTTTATTATGATTTTCACAACACAATGCAAAAAGAGCTGTCAAGGAAAACTGAGCTATAAAATATTCATAACACGAATTCAAGTCTAATGATCATATAAATATGGTCGAGTTATGCAAATTATATCTTACATTTGGTTTTTTTTCCCCCTGTATTTCCATTGTAGTGTGCTACACAGTTACACAGTTATGATGCCATATGTTTGCAAATGTAAGAGCTTTCAATGTTTTGTGATCAGGCTTTAGCCCTTTGGCTAATTTCAGTTTGTGTGAAGTAAAATACTGTAAGGTAAAAGAAGTAGGTTGAGAATGTCATTTAAAACTACATGTGGATTTTACAACAATTTATATGTAAGAATAATTTATATGTAAGAAGTATGTTGCTATCGGTGTCATAGTTGAGTTGAAATATAATCAGGATAGATTAATGGGATACTGGCTTTAGTGTTTTCAGACAGGCTCTGTTTGGGTTTATAGAGGCTGGTATGCATTTTTTGTTCCCAGAGAGAAAAACAATAAAATGGATCAGTGAGGATTTGTTCATGTAACTTTGATGCAATGTTTAAGACCATGCGAGGAGGCCTCTGTATACGTCTCTTTGAAATGTCAACAGTAGTAAATTGCATTTCAACATGCTTTGATGACTGATTCAAAAAGTGACATGTAATAAATATCTGATGAGGCTCCCAAGCTAGTTATGGGTCATTTGATGAAATGTAAAGTGACCATTTCAGTGTGCATTCTCTCACACTGGCGTGGATTCAACTGTTCCTATACATGCAGCCCCACACAATTTCCATGACAACACGATGAATTTGTAATGCCACTACAGTCTCAGCACATTCTAACAGGCCACTGAAACATTCAGACATTAATCATTCTAACAGCACTTGACTTTGTGTGGATTAAATGGTGCAGCAACTTGTAGGTTGCAGGACTTGGCCACCGATTTAGTGTTTTTTACCTGCATCTGTCAGGGCGAGTAACCCACACGGCTTCGCCGCTGCAGCAGACGCCTTCCTGCCCGGCAGCGCGTCACAACCACCGGCGATGTCTGAAGTCTTTAACTTCACAGAAAGGATGAACTGGGCCATCAGGTATGTTTGTGAGCCTTGACTCTGCTTCTGTATTGTGTGCATGGCTCACATGTGCAGCACACCGCTGAGAACTGAACTCCACTCACATGTGAGAAAGGAAAGCTTGAAAGGGCTGCAGTACAGAAATCAATTAAAATGTAAACAAAAACTATGTTTTGCGGGACCTTTTATGTTTTAACAACCCTGCATGCAGATTAGAAACACCCTAGCAATGGCAGGGAAAAGTGGAATATTATGTACGATGCACGGGAAGGAAGATTTTGAACCTTTGTGAAACAACTTGGTTACAGAACATTAAGGTGAATGAGTAACATTAGAACGGTTATTTGGCTCTCTCAAATTGTGTTTACAGGATGTTGCTACATTCAGCTACAATGGTGAGCACAATGTGTGAATTACAATCATAGTCACATGTATTGAAATTATGATACAATGGTTTGATAAGAGACTGCAATATAGACTGAGGAAGAGGAAATACTCTTTATAATCAAGTCTGCTCTGCATTAAGATTTTATAAAAACTTCTGTTTTTCCCCTACTTATATTTATTTTTAAGCAACAGACCTGACTTTGTTTAAACAAGGCACAAGGTACCTGGATCTGCACATACAACCATGGTTTCTAATTCACCAGATAGCATGTACAAAAGAATACTTTAGCAGACACTTAAAAAATGCTCCTATATTTCAGATAAATATCAGTATGCTTTTGATGGGATAACCTGCTGGAATTCACAATTGAGAGCTGATCAGATTTCAGCATGAAGTGTTTTTTTTACCTGCAATGCAATCAACCTTCAATGCAACATGTGGGAACAAACCCGATATGCCATGGCTGCATTCCAGGTCTAACACACAGCGGCGTGTATGTATTCCTCTCAAATGCTATCTCTCAAATGCTGATGGCAACACACGTGCACGCGCGCGTGCGCGCGCGCACACACACACACACACACACACACACACACACCTACTCCCCTAAATTACACAAGGAGACATACATGATACATAACCAATCTCCTTCATCCATTACTCATACTACTGTTACACTCCAGGGCTGCTGTTTGGATATGAAGACTGACGACTGTGCTATTCTGCACCCAGTCAGGCCTTCACACACAAAACAACGGATCTGTCGTAGTCTTCACCACGTAATATCAGATGTAACATATTTAACATGACAGTTAAATAATGGAAATCCAACACAATTTTAAAAAGCGGTATATACCTAATTTTGTATAAAAAGTATTATTACAAATCGAACTGTAGCCATGCAGCAGCACCAGTATACTGCCTTACTGAAGCGCTCTGAGTGCACGTCTTGTGGTAATAGAAAACGATGACCCTAAACAGGGAACTCTGGACAATCTCCCCTTTGTTATCGGTTCAGTATTTTTCGGTCCCTTTCCACAATAATTGCAACCTCTTGTAATCTCTCTTCCTGTCTTCTTGCTGGTGATGCAAAAGTGCTTTTGGAGTCAGCAATGAATAACATTACAGACACTAACTGCCACACTGGGGTGTATATATATTTTTTTCTCCAACCCCGCTTGTTCGCAGCGAACGCCAAGGAAGAATCCGGCCAGCGCGAGCGCCTTTCATGTCAGGTAAGAAGAGGTTCTCGTGCAAATCACGCGCGTGAGGAACGCTCCGCGTGCCTAAGGTAGCCAAACTGTGCAGACAGAACAAGAATACATTTCGTTAAGTGATGACACGTTTCTAAGCTAAATTTCAATGACTGTTTTGTGATACTTAACATAAAACACATGTAATACATGGGTGTTAACTACTTTTTTAGGGCAAAATAAAAAATGATAGATTTTAATACAACTAAAAATGATTGTTTTCCAAGTCCTTGGTGCCCTCCAGTGGTAATAACTGAGAATGAATAATCAAGAGAAAACGTACAGTCCAACGACAGTTACTTATTAAAGTGTTTACCAAACGCAGTGCTTACAGATAAATAACTGTAGTATATTAAATGGGACATTACACAGTATCTGGCGAAAAAGAGCCGTACCTTGAGCATACTAAAGGTACCGTCTGAATATAAACGGAAGATAAGCATAAAAACAGAAGAACACATCAGTATGACATTAAGACCTACATGGAACATTCAAGAATATTGTAACTCCGCTGATGCTCAGAACGCCACGGGCATTAAATTAATTCTGCTTTGATTTTGCAGTGAATGAAACCCCTTTTCGCACTGTGGTAAACTGCAGGTTATGTGTTGCAGTACGATTCCAATGACACAGCCTGCAGGTGTGTCTGAAACGAGCTAGATGAAGAGTGCCACGCGGCGGCAACGGCCTGGCCTGTGCTGTTTCTTGCTGCGGGGCCTCATCACCATGACAGCTGGCCCCACTCCTCCTCCCTGGCAGAGAGCGCCTGGATTCCTTCAGTCAAAGGCCTTTGATTGTGAGCTGGGACTCCCCCAGCTCCTCTGAATGGCTGTCAGAGCCATCAGCTTGACAGACGGGTGGGTGTTTCACCCTGGACAGTAACAAGTGAGGCGTTAACTCTACATGCGCAAGACCTCTGTCATTCAAACGGTAACCTCACTCAGGCCGAAGTATTCACTGGATGAAGCAAGCTGGCCAGACAAAGGTGGACAGAGACGTGCCCATCTAGTGTTGGACCCTCAAACATGTCAGTATGACTGAAAGTTCCTTTTTTCCCATGTACCATGAGAATAATATCTTAATTTAGGCCTATTAGTCTGGTGTGATTGGCTCCTGGAATGACATGACCCGACAGTGAGGAGATGGGTAGAGCAGAGGAAAGAAACCGTTTCTCGAAGCGTCCTTCCTCGCAAAAACATCTGCAGATAAACCAAACGAATGGCATTACATCACTGCAAGTACTGGAAACCACCCCAAACCTAACGCCAACCTACGTGGAATTTTCCCATTCCGATAAAGCGCGCGGCCATATCGTATTTCTGAAATGATCTGTGATTGAATAAGCAAGCTGAGCAAAGAGTAATAGACACATTTAGTGTAAGGGGAGCCGCGAGGAGAGGTGAAGGGGGAGAAGCTGAGGAGTCCTTCCGTCTCCAGGGCTCCCGAGGGAGGAGAACACTACGGATAATGGCAACCTGGTGAGGGGCCAAAGCTCCGCTCCTTTTGGTGGATGTTTGGTTCCACAGTGGGGGGATTCACTTTCCACTGTTCCTGAATATTTTAACAAGGTCAGGAAAATCACGAAGGGGAAAGAGCTGATGAAAAGAAACGACCCTCATGTATTTGGGCCTCAGTGATTAGGACAGGAAAGAAAAATCAAAAAAGCGTTGCATAAGTGCCCCATGCATTGTTGTTCTCTCTTAAAGATACAACAGTAAAAATTGTTAAGCTCATGAGCCTTGAGTTTTAAAAATATGACATTCTACACTGGTTCCGAGTAAGGTCAAGAAGGATTGGCATTGTTTTCTTCTTCTCCTGAGCTCTGGGGAGAAATCATTCGAAAAGGGGGGAAAAATCCACCAAAAACCCCATTTGTTTAGGCTAGTGCTCAAGATACATGAAAAATAAACTTTGTGCAGCAAGAATTATGCACTAATGACTAATCTGTTCACTAGTATTATTCTTCTTCTCACCACCAGCCAGCATAGGTGGTGTGGAACCACTAAATAGACTCAGATCTGAGCCACGCAGAAGCCTGGAGCCCCAGAAAGTGCCGTTGGGCTTGGTTTCCGGCCGGGCAGGAGACTGTGGATGCCACGCTGTGCTACAGTTGTTGTATGGCTGCTCTGGGTAATGTCAGGTCCTTCTCGGCTCCCAGCAGACACGTTAGCTCTGCGTTTCCAAGCCAGTGGAAGAATCACAGGGGCCGAGTACAGAGAGAAAGGAATGCTAGTATGATCATCAGGAAGTGCTGGACCCAACATTAAACAATACCCAATGCTATATTGCATGACTGCAAATCAGTAAGGCTGGTTATACCTTCACATTTGTAGTAAAATGTATTCTTGTGCTTTGTCCCTGTAAATCTCACGTGAATAAAGTAATTTAATGACAGAAATGTTGTATGTTGTGACTGGCATTTTAGACGACAAAAATGCCTCTGGTATGCCTACTAAGCTGGAGTGAATAAATGAAATTTTATTGACTTTGCTGCTTGTGTAATTTTGGGTAGGTTTTCTGCTTTTCTGTGTTTTCACCCAGCAGTTGTGGATTTATTGAAGCATGAAGCATCAGGCTCTAAGCAAGCTATACAAGCTATCCAACAGACAAAACAATACAACTCCTTACGTGGAAAACACAGGTCACCTACTTCCAGCTAAGAGACCCCAACAGACCAAACCTTACAGAGTGCTCACTATGCTCACTGTTACAGAAAATGAATGTGTCGTCACATATAGGTGGTCTATGCAAATACGGAGGTGACCGCAGGGCCAGCGTGTTCAGCACACTCGGTGTAAATAAGCGCTGACGTTGACAGATTAATAATGTTACGGGGTTGAAAGAAATGAATAAGTGCTGCATTCTGCAGGAGATAGAACGGGGCGGCTAGGGCTGGAACCCATAACTCATCTGGGATATCTTAGATGGTTCCGATAGAAGCAACTTTAAAGGACGAAGAAAAGAGCTACAGCCCCGGGAGAGGAGCCGAAAGGGTCCAGAGGCTGAGGTGACCCCTGAGGCTTGGCACAAGTCACGTGAGGCGTAGGAGCAGGAGACTGAGACATACTTCTCGCATTACTGCACTGACCAGGGCTTTGAGTCAGCCATTTGGGCTTTCTCACTGACTGGGTCTTTGATTACAGCGTTAAGCTCAAAGCATTGGCAAAGATCACAGAGGCCAGGTCAGATATTACGTATAGTTATGTGAATATTAATTGCAGAAGGCAAAGCTCCGCTGCTATGCGTGTTCCTGTCTCTTGTATGGGGTTGAGTTGCTCTTAGTTCGCTCAGTTACTCTCCAGCATCAATGCAACTCTGAACCAATGGCAGGTAAAAACAGCTCCAACCCCCACTTGCACAACACAACACTGGGATGCCAAAGAAACCAGGCAAATCTGTGAGTGTGCAAGCTTGTGAGGGAGTGAGAGAAAGAAAGAAAAAGGACAGAGAGAGAAACTTTAGAGGGTGTTCTGTGTGTGTGTGTGTGTGTGTGTGTGTGTGTGTGTGTGTGTGTGTGTGTGTGTGTTTTGTATGTACAAGGATATTCATGCATGTAGACAAACAGAGGCATGTTTCCGTATGCCACTTCATTTACTGCTTGCAGGGAGCCTGTTTCCTGAGTACTAGCCCAAACAACTCTCCTCCCAAAGGGAATTAAAACAGGATCAATTGCACTTGCTATATCTCAAGTTTTCCTCTACAGCTAAGCCCCCTCAAACCCCTTACTTCAGACACATGGGGCTGAATTCTCAGCTGCAGGCAATTACCGCAAGGACTCACTGACTAACAGTTTCCAGATTGTCACATGATAGCTCCCAAATTAAGTGAGACAGCTTGGAGTATGGACAATGTAAATCCATTTCTGGTTTTGTCAGTTCCAGGTAGTTGGTCAAGAAAGGTGCGCCAAAGGCTATAGCTTTGAGGACTCAGTTTGACTAAAATCCTCACAAAAGACAAATATTCATCCTGAGCTAATTTTCTAGACTTTTTAAAGGTCACTGCCTTCTGTTTCTTGCGCATACATGATGATGCATGAAGAAATGTGTATGTTTTCCATGAGAATGCTATCTCCAGCTTGGTAGCAGACTTGTGGGAGCAACATGGACTCCTCTGCGGTTTGGGGTCAGAAATGCGTTTAACTAAGAAATGCATTCAACTGAACAAAAACGTTGAAGGGTTTTAATATGTTTCAAGAGGCTGCTAAAACAAACATTCAGTCAGTTAATCAGCATTTTATTGTGTTTTAAAAGAGTCGTGTCAAAGATCTTATAAAACTTGCAACGAGATTACTAAAGTTGTAGCCCTGTTTTTTTTTCATCTCATTTTAGTTGCTTTTCAAAACCGTTTGTAATTTGAAATAGTTCAGTGGGCTTTGAACTTTTACAGACACTTTATGATATAGTGTTGTTGAGTATAACTGTTCTAAACCTGGACCCTTTGAATTGTTTTAAACCATTTTAAAACACTAAGGAACTAAAAACAACAACAACGACAAAAATACCCACTATATTTGTTTCACTGCAAACAAACAAGATACGTGACTGACAATGAATTGGCTGGAGTCACGCCACAATGACTAGAAGCAATCAAGGCGCAGGAGCCGCTGCGCTGAGCAGACGTCAGGCGGTGACTGGCAGGCAGCTGAGCTCTGTCTCCCTCAATTAGTGAGCTGTCAGCCGAGAGGGGATAGCTCTATCGCTTTCCTAACCACAAAGGCCTGTTTTCATAGTTCTACATGAGGAAAGGCCTTGCTTGTATTGTTCTGCTCAGCAGTGAGTCCTACAACTCTGGTTTTACTCTAGAAAGTCTATTTTATCTGAAAAAAAACAAACAAAAAAACAGTTTATTGACAATGTCTAGAAGATTAGTCATGGGTTAATTTTGGGTGAGCTGTTGCTTGACTATAGGAGCGGTGCTCCTGGTGTTTATATATATTAAAGTGATCTAGGATATTGATGTATAATGAATACAGTTCTGGGGGCAGATCTCTTGCTCTGTTGATCCTTAGGGAAAGATCATCTGTTGTACAAACACAAAGCTAATCAAGCCAAATCATCATTATTTTAAATCAATGTGTCACGGCACTGATAATTTCACACATGCAAATGTTCTATTTTGGTTTTCACAGGACAGCAACAGTAAAAAAAACAAAAAAACAAAAACATCCTTAAGCACAACACGATTGTAACAAATGTACGAAACTGTTCAATTTGGCCTGTCTTCCTCTGCAACATTTGTAACTGCTAAATCTACAGCAGTAGATTTTGTACAACTTTGTAAGGTTTAACAGAACTTTCAGCTGTGCGAAAAGGCATGATGTGTCTCTATGTCTCTCTGAAATGAACACATTTCTGCCAATAAACAGTAAAGACGTGCAAGGTGTTGCACGTTTTACCTCAACAGCAGCATGTTCCTATCCTCTCTCTGAAGCGCAGCCGGGGGAACCACCCTGACCGTGGCCGTGCATGCGAACCGTCTCATTTTCATCCAGCGTATCTGATCTCTTTGCCTGAAGAAAGCGGCACCGCTCAGAACAGCTTGTGAGGCCTTGGGGTGCGGGTGCGGGTGGGGGTGCGGGTGGAGAGCAGGTTTGGGGGGGGGTGGCGTAGGGAGGCTGGAGTGACACAGGGAACAGCATTCTGCTGCAGCTGCTTCTAATGCCCCGACCGGGAGGTTCGGAGCTGCACAGCTGTGAGAGAGAAAGGCAGCGCGGGGCTTGGAGGGTCGACAGACTGCTTATGTGGGACGGGAGCAGAGCGAGAGCCGTGGGGGAGAGACAGACAGCAGCTGCAGGGTGACGGCGAGGCTAGAGGGGCCGCACTCCCCTCGCCGGCACAAAGACGTCATGCCACAGCGCTGTCAGGCCTGTCACCACGACGACTTGCTCGTTAACAAAGGGCAGTCCAATCAGAGCCGCGATATGGCCAATATTGACAAGAGCTCCGCGGCTGAGTCATATGGTGGCCAGCGCACTTGGCCTGGGTTTAATTGGCTGTTCTTAGCACATGAAAATTAGGACTATGACTTTTGATTAAGGGGTAGGACAATAATTGGTTTGCTGACCCATTTAATGATGGAAACAGTGTGTGAGCAGACAAAGGCACAGCATGCGCTTGCAAGTTCCAAAGCCAGTAGCAAAAAGTCTTTTTCTAATCTATATAAAAATATTAATGCTTCAATAAACCATGAGTAAACTGTACAAAGATTCATCATCCAATTCGGTTGTTTGCCCCTCTCTGTCTAGAAAATCCCAGTTTGAGGGCAGTAAGAGTTCAGTCAGTTCCAAAAAGTAGAAGGTGATGTTTTTCCTGCAGTGGGTCAGGACATGCAGTCACAGTAGAGTGTCAGAGACATACGGCGTGTTTATTTGTGGTGGAAAAAACCTGACATGTTGTGGACATTTGGCATGTTAAAACAACTCACTCGACTCTGACTATGGCCAGTCCTACTTACTTTGACATAAATTCTGGCTGACAGTACCAGCAAAGAAACATATGAATCACTTTATAGTAAACATTGCCTTTGGCACGGTGTTAAATATCACCCCGTACAAGATACAGATATGTACTCTATTTTGAACGTTTTCACCTTTCATTTCACATATTCCACAAAAACAAAGATGAAACATGAAGTTTCAGAGAGCATAGAGTGGCATTCCTTTTGACCAAATAGGCCCAGGGGGAAATATGCTAAACTTGAACAGGACTAGCACGTTCATTCTCGTGTCTACAAGCAAACAAATACTTCTGTGCTATTACATCTATCCTCTTCCACTCCAAAGCTTAAACAGGTGTCATTGTGCCTTAAGACTGGAGGATTTTCAGTTTACACAAGACACATCAGAAAACCACCCTATCACCAAAAAGCCATTACTCAGTCACACGAAACAACTCCAAAGTCACTTAAATGATTTCTAAATATAAGCTGGGCTTCCCTTCTCCTCTCTTGGACTGGCGCTGAGAAGCGCTCAAGTTTGTGGAGTCCCGTGTACAGCCGGTGAGCGGTGAGGCCACAGATCTCCCCCGTTCCCAGGGTTTATTATTACAAATAAGCACTTCCATCTGCAGGCTGACCTTCGGCGAGGCACCAAGCCAGGGCACATGTGTGCCAGTCTCCGGCCCAGTTCCAGCCTGGAGACAGGGTCTGTCAGCAAAGTCCTCTCCTCAGTGCCTCACCATCAAAATGGCTGGGGCCAGTGAGTACACACTGAGTGAAGCCTACGCGAACGTGGACGGAGGCTGAGCGTACTATATCCGTGCTGTGTGAGTGTTTGTTTGACAAAATGTAAGTGACGAAGCCGAATGCAGAGGTTACAGAGATAATTACACATATCCTCTGGTCATTTTCTTTCGCTTTGTCTCGCGGGGTTTCTCACCCTCTATTGTTGTCAGCACCCTTGCACTTTCAGTGAGCCCGCTCATCCTCTCCTGACCTCGACCTCCCGCCCTTTGCCCCTGAAATGGGGGGTGGGGGGTGGCGGGGGCTGTCGGGGCGTCCTCCTTCCCCCAACTGTGATTGGCACACTTTAAAGCATGCTCTTCAGCCAGAGTGGAAGAGACTGGCCTACAAAAGGGAGTTGCCCCAGAACAAACACACTGATGGAAGCATGTACAGCTCCTCCAGCTCATAACGGAAAACACAAGGGACTCCAGGAGAGGAGATGAGAGAAGACAGATATTTTGTAGAGAGGATTTTTCCATAAGTCTCTCAGTGTAGTGAACCATGGCGTGCTTAACCTACAAAAACATCACAGATTGTTTTTCACAATGTGCTGAATGTAATTAGCACTGGGCAAGTGAAGCAGGTACTCTGAAGGCACTCTAGGTTTATAGCATTATACAGATTTAACTTAAATATTAGTATGGCTCAGAATTGATTTAATTTACATTTACATTACATTAATTTACTAGGGAAAAAATGGGATTATGATAGCAAGTGGTGTAATTAAGTGCAATATTTCTTATATTCAAACTTCTAATAAGAAATACAACTCATTGTATTTCCAATATTCTACATCACCTCTGTTTGTACCAGTTCTTTGGGCTGTTTCAGCACTGTGTTTACAGATCTTTCCCTTTTGTGTGAATTAGAGAATTTATAGCAGAGCTACTGGAGCTTTCTACAATGGTGGAGAGTGATCTGCGAGAGTGGTCCGTGAGAGTGGCCCGGGAGAGTGGTCTGTGAGAGTGGCCCGTGAGAGTGGTCTGTGAGAGTGGTCCGCGAGAGTGGTCCGCGAGAGTGGTCTGTGAGAGTGGTCTGTGAGAGTGGCCCGGGAGAGTGGCCCGGGAGAGTGGTCCGTGAGAGTGGTCCGTGAGAGTGGTCCGTGAGAGTGGTCCGCAAGAGTGGCCCGGGAGAGTGGCCCGGGAGAGTGGTCTGTGAGAGTGGCCCGTGAGAGTGGTCCGCGAGAGTGGTCCGCGAGAGTGGTCCGCGAGAGTGGTCTGCGAGAGTGGCCCGGGAGAGTGGTCTGTGAGAGTGGTCCATGAGAGTGGCCCGGGAGAGTGGTCTGTGAGAGTGGCCCGTGAGAGTGGTCTGTGAGAGTGGTCCGCGAGAGTGGTCTGTGAGAGTGGTTTGCGAGAGTGGTCCGTGATAGTGGTCCGCGAGAGTGGTCTGTGAGAGTGGTCTGTGAGAGTGGTCTGTGACAGTGGCCCATGAGAGTGGTCTGTGAGAGTGGTCCATGAGAGTGGTCTGTGAGAGTGGTCTGCGAGAGTGGTCCGTGAGAGTGGTCCGCGAGAGTGGTCTGTGAGAGTGGTCTGTGAGAGTGGCCCGTGAGAGTGGTCTGTGAGAGTGGTCTGTGAGAGTGGCCCGTGAGAGTGGTCTGTGAAAGTGGTCCGTGAGAGTGGACTGTGAGAGTGGTCCATGAGAGTGGTCTGTGAGGGTGGTCTGTGAGAGTGGTCTGTGAGAGTGGCCCGTGAGAGTGGCCCGTGAGGGTGGTCCGTGAGAGTGGCCCGTGAGGGTGGTCCGTGAGAGTGGCCCGTGAGAGTGGCCCGCAAGAGTGGCCTGTGAGAGTGGTCTATGAGAGTGGTCTGTGAGAGTGGTCCTGGTCTCCTGAGGAGGGTCACTCTCTCCCATAAGCCTCCCAGCTGCCTCTCCACACCTCCATCCACACATCGCTCTCTCCCCAGTGATTTTCCTCTCTCCTCCTCTCTCTCACACTCTTTCTCTCTCTCCTTCTCCCTCACTCCCTCTCTTCATCTCCATGCCTGTTTTTCCCTCTCGCTGTTCCAGAGTGGCTGACAGCTCCAAACAAAACAAGGCCAGTGAGCTGACTGACACATCACACTCGTGAAAGGGGAGCATTTAACACGCCTGACTCACCACTCTGCCCACTATATCACACACATGCACACACACACACATACACCCACACACACACACACACACACACACACGCACTCACACACACACACACTCACACTCACATTTACACTCACACTTACACACACACACACACCACCCAGCCATGGAAACAAAACACTGATGAGGAGAATGGGATTGGGCAGCTTGGGGTCAGGGGGAACGTGCACCTTGAGAAGAGAAATTGGGAGAAAAGAGCTGAAAAAAAAAGAGGAAAAAGATTCTTTTCAGGTTCAAAGGCGGCCTATTCTCCCGCCCGCAGCCTGTCAGTCACAGCAAAACGGGCGGCCCGGAGCATAGTGCTCCATTCTCACTGGTGTCATTCAAGCGTCCGTCAGCTTGATGTGGGCTCCAATGGGCCTCGTGTGGTGCCACGGAAACTTCCTGTCAGGCGCAGCCATGGGATCAACACCTGTTGAAGGGAAAGAGGAGTCACTGTTTTTCAGTGTGTTCTTTTCCATAGTGTGTGTAATTTCTTCTACACACACACACAGACACACACACACACACACACACGCGCGCGCACGCACACACACACGCACACACACATGCACTGGTTAAAAGAAAAATCTTCCTACCAGAGTAGAAAAATATGTCAGGATTAGGACTAACTTTGTTTTATCTTGGTAAAACAATAACAAAATTAGCTTCTGAAATGGATTTTTCCATAATAGCTTTAAGCTTGTTTTCATCACTAAAAATGTTCACAGTCATTTGTCTCTGCAGCATATTGGAATGTGTGAACCAAAAGGAACAGCAGTAGCAGAGATTCTGAACCTCAGAATGTTCCAGAGGACGTAAGTACAAAAAGACCAAACCATACATATTCTGGTCTCCCTGTTGCACTCCCTTAGTGCAAAAGGAAAAGGGAATTAATTTAAAATTTCACTTTTAGTACAAAATCCTTCCTTCTTTATTAATAATGGCCAATAGCAGTTTGAATGAAAGCTTCAGAATTCAAGGATGACAATGTCCAGCAAATCCCATTCTACTTTAGGACCTGCTGTAAAACCCCTGTAGTAAAATCCGTCCTTTACTCAGGATTCATTCATATTTCACAGTCCTATTCACATGACCTTCACTTTTAAAAGCTAAATGTTATACTTCCTGTACTGGTGACCCCATGCAATCTGAACCTCATGAGTTGTCACGCAGCAGAACGCCACAGGTGATCTGAAGATTAATGTGCAGCATGACCGCAGACCCCCAACCCCCCCCACCCAACACACACACCCCCCCACCCCCACTCAGGTGCTTTCAGGGCGCCCATTAGGCTGCCTCTGCCTCAGGGGCAGAGCTTTGAATAATATAAGCTACGAGGAAGCAGACTGTGGTGCAGGCACCGCAGCTCTGATTTCCTCTCAGAGAATGTTCCGGAGTCGCAGGTCAATGCCCAGCCCTGCTCGACAGCGGCAGGCAGCACTTACACAGCGGCAGGAATTATGGCTTCAAAAACCGGAGTAGGCTTACAGCGAGCAGTCGCGGGCCTTTGAAGGCCTTGTGGAAAAAAGACTGGGAAAGGAAAAGATAATTGTTGTGAGGTTGATGCGTAATGATTCCCTCCTCTTTTTCGCTCTGACTGGCTCTTCGTTTTTCCACGTTTGTCGACCTGCCGGTCAGCCAGCCTGTGTCCATCGCTCTCTTTCTCCCATGACTGTGTGTCCGGTGTACAACGGAATTTAAACCCCAGCGTGCACGCATGCACAGAACGCTCTGTCTTCATTAGAGTGAGTGAGAGGTTTGTGTGTGGCCTGGAGCAGCAAAATAAGTGTGGTTCTGTGCTGAATGTGATCGCTGTCAGACACAGGATGTCTGCACACTCTCTCACAGCCACACAGCCAACTGCAGCCTCCAACACACACACACACACACACACACACACACACACACACACACACACACACACACACACACACACACACACAGACACACTTATGTTCCCATACACACTAGCACAATTCAACCTAGCCCTACCTACTTCTTCTAACTAACACTACCTGTACAAACCACACTGAATACCGAATAAGCACTAGTATTAGTATCCCTCTCTATTGCACTCAACAAGTGACAGAAGGGAAAAACGGATGTCCGTGAAAGACACACACACACACACACACACACACACACACACACACCAAGAGGAGGCTAGAAGGACAGGCAGACAGAGGAGAAAGAGATAGGTGCCGATTCCCACCCAGTCTGCTGTGCACTGAGTGCTCTTTCATTCATATATGCCAAGACAACCATAGTCTGCTAGAGTGTCCAGAAAAACCTTTATCAGCTGGCCCTCTCCAACAGATCACTCTTTGTTTTCACACACATCTCCACACATTCATGTGGTTGGATTGCACGAGAGGCCCTCTCATTAAACGCATCGAAACAGCCTCTCTCTCTCTCTCTCTCTCTCTCTCTCTCTCTCTCTCTCTCTCTCTCTCTCTCTCTCACACACACACACACAAACATTCAAAGTTTTCACACATCTGACCAGGTCTGTTTAAAAACAGCATAGCATCCATCAAAGAACCTTTCACAGTAGTGTGCACAACGTGTCAACAGTGATGTGAAAATGTTTTGGTATTTCACGTAAATGCAGAGCTTTGTGTTAACTGGTACGGTTTCGGTTCTTAAAGAACAGCCTCACTGCTGTACTAACAGAATGACTTTATCATAAACCTTTTTACGCTTATGTTCTTTACGCTTTTGCCACACAAGAAAAACCACGAACATGTAAAGCACTGAAATGACCAAGAAAGAGAGAGAGAAATAAAAAATAGAAACTAAAACTGCCAGATTGGTACCACTGAGTCTGAACATCATTCTGAAATAAGTAAGGAAGTTTTTTTCTTTTCATTCCATTGTCTGTTAAAGTACCTGCGATCATAAAAGGGAGAGATTACAGTGTTTTATGAGCAACAATCTTGAACAACCTTGTGGCTTTTTTACTTTCATGTCAAGGTTGTGGTTGGGATTCACCCCAAAATATATAAAAAGTGTCACAACTAAATTGTTTGAACAATATCACGACTACCCTACTCTTCTTCACATCTCTTCACATAAACCTTTACGCTGTAAAACCTTTCATTTAAACCACATGCATATGGGCAGGCCAGTTTAGAGGACATACATTCATTTTAGTCCAAAGATTTTTAGTTAGCTTCAAGACTAGTTTTATCATCAATGTGGTCGTTCCAGAGTGAGCCAAGAAAGCATTCCTGTAACAGAATGAGCTGAAAGAGAAGGACCTATCAGGGCATTGGGTCACAGAAGACATTTCTTTGGAAGCTCACTTCGGTGGTCTCTCGTCATCCGCTCCCTCCCTCTCCGTCCAGATTGTCAGTTCCAATCTAAACCAATTCCCTGAACCCTAAATCCAAATCATCACCCTGGACCGCAGGTTGCCTGAATACGGGCCCGTGAATCCGATACTCTGCTGGGGTTTGAGGCTTGACAGAGGTGCTGAGAGCCATGCAGTGAGGGGGCCCAACCACCCGCCATATTGCCGCCCAGTATACAGTGTCATGTTCGCAGAACAATCGGCCGTGTCCTTGCAGCAGGGTAAACAGCAGAGGCTGTCAGCCGGTGTCAGGTTTGGCCTTTTCAAAGCGAACGGGGCGGAATGACAGATGACTGCCCTAAGTGCGGCTGACACGCCGCTGATAATGGCCGTTTGAGTGCTGATGCAGAGAGGCGAAGTGAGATGTGCGAGGGAGATCCTCTCCCCCACACACACACAGCTCATGGCTATACCAAACACACCACTGGGAGGACTGGGAAGTGCTTCCATTGACGGCGGCCCGCTTAGTGGATCCTGGGATCCAGGTGGAATTTTACACGGTGCAGATGAATATGGAAGCTGGCAGTATTAACCCATCATCTGACTGTAGCACTGTGAAAATCTGCTGCATCACAATATATCAAACATGACTGTCAAGCTTATATTGTCATGTGCTTATGTTGAACAAACATGGACACCCACCACTATTAAGTATTCCAATTGTTTAAAAAAGTTTATTGCGATTTATCCTCACGAGACTTTTACATGATGTTTCATTATTATTATTTTATTCTCATTTTTTGAATTTGTATATATATATAAATATGAATGTGATTGCAATTGGAAGCATGCTAAATATCTTCTTTTATAAGGTCCTAGTTGGTTTACTAATTTAAATTATTTGATTTGTTTAAGTATTTATATATTACTTAAGACTTGAGGCAATTAAAGTCTGGTCTAGGAATACTCCTTTGTAAAAAAAAATGCAAAGAAATTACAATTTTAATAAGGGCTTTAAATTGATGGGTAAAAGCTTTTCCTTTTAATTAATTCATAAGTGAGCTTCATAGTCATTGCACACACATCATTGCATGGCAGAGAAACCCTCTTCTGATCTACTTATACGGTGGTCTGTTACATAATGTGACAGTAATGAAATTACTGAATTCTAAAGTGAGTTAATACATAGCTAAGTGGAAATCTACTGAGCATGACTTACATGTGTGCTGGAGGAGCAGTACAACGCTGTGTACTAGATCTCAATCGGCCTTAAGGTCCCTCACTGTAAATCAGCTGACCCTTTCAGAAACCTCTCCATGAATTAGGCTGGGCAGCAGAGCTCTTGGTAAATCACCTCCAGCTAATCGGGCCGGGGTGCGCAGGGTTGACATGCCGCAAAAACAACATGTCTGACACGGTCGGCACGAGCAGGCCTGTAACTTGAGCCGAGCAGCACTGGCGTGCCAGCATCCCCAAACCCGGCACAGGGAGGGAGAAAAACTCCCCAATTAGAACAGCCACCCCCCACACACACACCCCTTGAGCCCACGGATCAGCTCTCCGAATCCCCATAGCATACCCAGCAGGGTCCCTCCATCTGGACGTATTTGCAGCCTTACAGGGGCCATGGCGGCAATAAAGAGAACGTTCACCCGAGGCACGCTCCAGAACTGCCACTCGCTAGACACAGAACAGACTGGGGAGGGGGACGGCTCACAAAAAACAACAACAAAAAAAAAAGGGCTGGGATTCAACTCAGAAGCACAGGAGCACTTATACACCGCTGCCCATCTGTCAGCCATTATGCACACAGCCGTTCAACTGACAAACAGTCCTATGGTACGCAGGGAAAATGGGGGTCCTTTTTGAAAAAAGCCTCTAATATCATATGTGTATCTATACAGTAAGCATATGGAAATCAGGGAACCCAAACAATCAGATCTATTGGATATGGAGAGGTAATCAGATACTTATCGATCAGACAATTCCCACAGTGTGTCTGTGCTATGGAAACATTTTCAAATCAAACTAGAACCACTGCATTGGCCAGATCTTCTAAATAAACCATCTTCTAAATAAAACAATAAAGCCCTAAATTAGACAAGGGTATGTGGACCGATGATTATGATGTACAGCTGTATCTGAGGCTACACAAGTCTCAAAGGTCGGGACCCATGTTTCACTAGATGCTTCCCCCCTCACACAGAAGCGTAACACATCTCAGCCCTCTCTCACTACTGACGCACGTTTCTCTGACCTTCCTCCTACAGTGTCCATGCTTTCCTTTTACTTTATCCCACTGCCTCTTCATACATGCCTGTTTCTGTCTGTTTCGCTGTGATTTTTAATTTTGTACACTATTCTTATTTCTGTTTTTAGGTTTTCCTCATTTTTAGTCATTTATTGTTTAGTTGTTTAGTTAGTTAATACTTTATTGTATTGTTTTGAAATGCTGTGAAAGACAAAGCAAGACATGATGGCAATTCAAAAGGCTCCACATAAAAGAATTAAATATCAAGCTTATTATAACCCGAGATTTCATTTCAGGAAGGCTTTTAGGAAAAAATAGATTACATAGATAAACAAAAATATTGTTATAAGTAGAAAAACACAATAACATTTTTAAAAAATGATTTACATTGAACAAATTACAAAAGGAAGGTGTTGAATTGAAAAGCCTAAATAAACTAGGAAGAAAAAGAAATGTCTAAAATTGCTAAAAGTGTCTAAAAGTGCTAAAAGTTCAAATAACAAATATAAAGTGTCAAGATAAAAGAAGAAAATAAAGACAGTATATATTAATAATTATATGGAATAAAAGGGCATTTTAATGCTCTAAAAGCTAAAAGTGCAGTGCTACACAAACACACAAAAAACGATTACATTTCAATTTGGATTAAATTTGGACTGGAAAATGACTACATCTGAGGCAAGTCTAATATTATCAGGAAGATTATGTCTGCTTTCGGCACCATAATGACTTAATCCCTCTCCCTGTTTGGTTCTATTTCTAGACACCATTAGCTCACTGGTTGCTAGTGTTCTGAGAGGTCTGTGCTTTTCAACATGATTAGAGATGTATTATGGTCCTATGCCATTTATATACAGTTAGAAGAACTTTAAATCAATTTTGTAACTAATTGATAGTGTAAGAATCTGTGGAGTAATTTGATCATTTTGCTTTGTTCTGGTAAGCATTCCAGCAGCTGTATTTTGAATAAGCTATAATTGGGTAATTGTTTAATTGTTTAATTCACCTACATTCACCTAATTGATAAGGAGGTTTTTCTTGTTCCAGTACTCTCTCATGTCATTATGTATAGTGTGGAAAAGTGGTACCCACGGAAAGTAGAGCCCCTTTATGTTGGCAAACTACTGCCAGCACTGAAGAGGGATGTTCCTGAGGCCAATTAGGCAAATGTAGGTGAAAATCATACAGCTATACATGTACTTAGAAGTAATTTTGTAGGTAGATAACAATGATTAAAAAAAAGAAAAGAAAATGAAAATTCAGTGTAAAAGTTTTACAAGTAAGGTCCACTTGTTTTAGTTTGGAGGGGAAAAAAGTTTAAATTTGGACGGAAAAATGTTTCAATTTGGCTGCCCAGTTGTTATGAGGACTTCCATTCAGGCTTCTGACTGCATCATAGTGCTGAGACTACTCTTATATAATGACACTGGTCTAAACACATCCATATCTGTACTCGTGCTTCCTGATCTTAGTGTTGCATTTGACACTGTTGATTATAACATCCTCCTAGTCAGGCTGGTAAACTGGGTTGGGTTATCTAATAGTCCTGAGCTGGTTCATATTATATGTGGAAGATAGGGGCTGCTTTATTGCCATTGGCAATAATTAATCTCAGTGACCATCCTTGTCTTGTGAAGTCCCACAAGGATCTATTTTTGGGACCTTCCTGCTCTCTCTATAGGCTTCCACTAGAGTTAATCCATATAAATAGCAAAATAGGTGATAGTGAAATTCTCAAAATATTTGGATTCATCATACATAAAAACAGGTATTTTTAGAATTGGTTGAATTGGACAAAACATTTTTATCCAGTTATCATTTAACACTTTTTGTTGAACTGGATTTAGTATTATCTTATCCATAAATAGAAGATTTGAATTAGATCTAAATCTCACTTTTTCTAAAAGCAGCTTAATGTCCAGGAAACATGCTAGAAAGTAGCGATCTTTAGACTTGCAATGAACCCATTTCTATACAGCTACAGATTTCTTTTAAAAAGTGAATATGCAAGATATCAAGACTGCACATAGATCTTAGATGTTGGACTTTTACCTTCTTATTGCAAGGGAGCTTAGGTTATTCTTGCTGCTTCTGTCAGAGAAGTAGGATTGTCTAGCTTTATTCCAAATTGTAACTACTGAGTTTCTCTTTGTAGATTTCAGAGTGTATTTGGAATTTAGTGCATCTCCACTTCTGGGGTTTTACTACCATGCGGAATTGCCATGGTGTTTTCTGTTTACTAGAAATCAATCAATTAATTAATTAATAATGACTTAATTCATTTTCCCAGGTGTCAAACATCAATAATGCTCCCAACTTTAGAGTTATATATATAATTCCACTGAAATTCTTTATTAATCCAAAAAATCGAGAGCAGTAGACTGCCATAACATGCCTCTTTCTCCTCTTCTGGCTACAGCAGTCTATCTTCAAAGGCTCCCAGAGAGGCATACGTCCTCCCCTCCCCCACCTGCTCACCCGGAATTAAAGTAATTGGTGAACTAATCAGTATTTTCTTTCACAGTCTGAAAAACAGTGAAAACAATGAACAATGAACATCTCTCTCTCTCTCTCTCTCTCTCTCTCTCTCTCTCTCTCTCAGCTTGTGAACTATACTAACATTTTTACTACCGCTACATCTTTAACTACAGTACACTGCAGTTACTCCTGGACAACCATACATCTATATTTACACAAAACTATACATACAATTTGTATTGCATATCTGAAATTTGAAATAAAAATAATATATTTTGATAATACAAAACTTAACATATACATTAAGACCTAATTTCATTTTTATCATTGTTTATTATTTTACCGTTTGTGCATTTTTTCTTACTATATTTGTTGCTACTTCTTGACATCTGAAGACAATTAAAAAAACTGAGAAATGACAAACAGCAACCTCTTGTGGACAAAAGCAGAATATAATGTAGATCACCATAATGATTTAATGCTATGAATAATCATTAATATCTATATATTATTGTATACTGACGAGTCGTGCGTGTCCATTGTCTTTGTTTTCTAACCATAATAAGCAAGCATAAGTGATCTGTTGGTATTAGAGTAACTGATAACAAAAGCTTTCTTTAAAAGGCACCTTCAAGAAAAGGCACCTTTAAGAAAAACATGTGCTCTAGATTTTTTTTTTATTAGGTTAACCCCAATTGGTAAATCACTACACCAATCAGAATCAGCATTTCCTCTGATTGGCTGATGACAGACTGTCAGTCACACTGTGAGGCCAGTATTGGGGAGGAGCTTTCTGGCCAGTTACACGAAAGAGTGCTATGCAATGGAGCTCTACTAAGATCTACCAACAAACCCATCAGCAGTAATCGAACATCCAAAACATGAGAATGTTGCACATTCAGCATAAATGTAACAAATATCAAGCACTATTAAACTGACAATGTAACATACATTTGAAGCATAAATATTCTGTTTGAATAAGTATTCAGAAGTCACCTTAAGGATGAATAAAAAAGATATGGGTTTTGGTGGTAACTAATCTGTAGTAGAATATTCACTCCGTATATCTAAGGTTTTTTTATGATTAACATATTATTGGGAAAGGATAAGGAAAAACAAATACAAATAAAGGAATATTAATTTAAACAGATAAAATGTAAAAAGATGGACAAACACCAAGAGTTTGGGAGATTAATGAAAGTTGTATAGTTTAAGTATAGTTATGATTACCAAGTATTAATTCTAATTTATTTCATTTGTCCATGTATGTGTTGGGTGATATCTCGATTTCTGACATCTCTCCCACTACTGTGACGAGGTTGCTTTACTTTTTTTCCACACCCATAAGACCAAGATACAGAAATTAAACTTGTAACAAATAATTGTTTAAAATTCACAGATGAACAGACCTAGTGATGGTAATTTACGATTTTCTTTACGCTCTCATTTTTGTTAAATGAAAATGTCATAGCGCTAGTAGGTTTAACTTCACACCAAGCAAGTGAGTCCCCTCTAGCGGTCAACAGATAATACTGCCAGTGCCACAGCTTTTTCAGTCTCCAGGCTTTGGGAGACTCTTAAATGGGCAGACATCTCGACTCAATAAGAAAGTAAGATATGACATGGCGGATGTAGGGATTCAGGGTGGGTACTGAGACAATGACCTCATCGTTAAAAAAAACATCAATCGATATTTTTAAGAATAGCATCCTGTGTAGTTCGATATACGTTCAGAATTTAATCCACGAGAGATTTCATTAGTCGAGGTTTTGCTAAGGGTAAACGCCGTCTCTCTACCCATGGTTTCAGGTTTTATTAAGCTGGTCTGAGAGTTGTCTGAGACACCAAAAGTCAGTAGTTTGCATACTTTCATGCTGAAACTATTCATTTACCGTACGTCTTGTGGAAAAGATACTGTAATCTTATTTTAGAAGGGACCACTAATATAATGACACCATGATTTTTATGCGCTTACGTGACACTACGCAAAATGATTCCGTGAACTCGGGAATCACCTGCGGTCATATAAATTGCTTACTTTACTTTATAAATGCATATTATTGCTACAAAGCTCGCCACCAAAGAAAATAATTTGCTATTAATTATTCATCAACTACATTTGCAGCTCGTCAAACAACCAGTTTCAGAATATCCTGTTCTTTCCGGACGCTCTAGGGATGCGCCGCCGCTTTAAGGGCTCCCCCTCCCCCCCCCGCACTTCCGTCTCCCAATCGGCCATTTTTAATTTAACTCATTCATGAAAAGTTATGTAAACACAACATGGGCATTAAAGCCATGTCGGCAGCATCATCATCGCATAATAAATCCAGCGGGTGCTAAACTGTAACGGTACCGCTAGCTGACTTTTTGGAATAGAGTGGTACATTGTTTTCTGCGCGATTTCGAGCCTGTCAGCCGCACTGGGACTAGCCTCTGATAAAAGAGCCGCGCCAGTCAGGTGGGCCAGCAGCCAGTTCCACCTTTCTTTAACCGCGGCCTTGCTTTACCATTGCTATTAAAATTAATGATTCAGACGTTCGCGCTCTTAACGTGCTTTCTTCACAACAGGACAGCATTCTCAGTGTATCCAAAAGATCACATTAAACGTTGCATTTGAATAAGATAATAGGGCAGGTTTTTTGTTTTTTTTTTACAGAAAACTATTGTGTGATGTATTAAACTATTCGGTATCCGTTGTTTGTCACAGTTGTTTGTTAAATATAAGTATTTTAATCTTTAAAAAAAATCGTAAAATATAGTATTTTCTTGACTCTCCCCTCTCTTGAGTTGTTAACGCAGAAATACTAGAATAGCTCCCTGTGTGTGTTTTCACGAACAAGGAAATGTGTATGTATGTACAGAAAACCCCTGGAGAGGAGGAGACTAGAAGTGTCATACATGCTTGAGTTCGGTGTTTTCACTAAACTTTTTCAGTGTGTTAAAACAGAAGACCGGAGTCTGCATTTCTTCACCGATGACATTTATTGTCGTTGTCATTCCTTTATGAGAGCAACATTTAGCGTAGTTTCACATCGCAGTCAAACCTAGGAAATTCCAGCTAAGTTACAACGCCTGACCTTCAGTCTCCACCGTGCAGCACAGGCTTGCAATTACAGCATATGGGGATTGTAAATAAGTGAAGTTAAATAGCTTCACAAATACGAGGATTCAGTATGGCGTGTGCTCCTTACAGTCGTAACATTTATATCGAGGTCGCCAACAGTGCCTTCTGTATGTATCACGCACAAAGTACAATAAATAGCTTGCATCAAAAGACAACAAAAACGACTTGGTTTTAATTAATTCCAGTCTAATCACTTAAATCTAACCGTAACATTTTTAATCACTAGTCATAATTCTGAAATGACTGTTGACATGTTTTCAGCAAAACATGAGGAAAAAACAGAATGTGAAAAACAGGAAGGCGGAGGAGACTACCGTTGTCCAGGAGTTTGCCGTGGAAAAAATAATTCGAAGGAGAGTCAACGATGGAAAAGTCGAGTATTATCTGAAGTGGAAAGGCTTCACAGAGTGAGTGTACAGGAGTGTGTTACAGAGTGGCTATTTACACATGTTTTTAAGGCCTTGAGTTGGGTAACTCAACTTCCTGTCAGGTCTAGAAGAGTCTACCTGCCTTGATCTTTCAAATTCAACCCAAAATTCTTGAACAAGATGCCTCTGATGTATAAATCTAATGTAAATGAAAGGTTCTTGTTCAGTGCTGAAATAAAGCCTGTGGTTTAGGCTGTGGTAATTCCATAACGCACACCCCGACCTCTTGCCAGCTAGAATCTAAGTTAACATCATTAACTCAGGGAGATTATTTCTTGCTGTTTGCACATGGTATTTTGCGAATATTAACCAGGTCTGCTCTGTCTCCTCAGTGCTGAGAACACCTGGGAACCAGAGGACAATCTTGACTGTCCGGAGCTGATTGAGGAGTTCCTCAGGAACTTGGCTGTCTCGGGTGAGACTGGGAGAGGGGACAGTCCTGCTCCAGAGCCTGTTATCCAACCCAAGGAAGAACTAACTGAGTTTGATGCTGATGTAAGTGTCTATGCCAGTGGTAAACAGACCCATATAGACCATATATATTTACACCACACCTTTGGGAATGACCCATGACTAATAATCACCAAAAATATTCTGATGCAATCAGTATGGTAGTTTCCAGATATGCAATATGTTCTAGAAGTTCAAGAATTTGGTCCCGACGTCAGGGTTTTTTTTTGTAAACACTAACACTGCTCTTATTTTCTAAACTGGTGGTCCATCAGCAGCAGAGTGAGTTGATAGAGCGTGAGGCCAGTGATCCCGGGGACTGTGACCCAAAGGCCGTTGCCGAGCAGCCCCCCACCCCAGAGCCGGAGTGCATCATCGGGTCCACGGCCAGACACGGAGAGCTCATGTTCCTCGTCAAATGGCACGGATCCTCCGCTCTATGTTTTCTTTTTTTGGCTGTACAGGAATATTAGCCACATGCTAATGGCAGTTCTCCTGCCCTTGCAGGAGAGACATGGATGACGTGGCTCTGCTGTCAGCCAGGGAGGCCAGCTCAAGGTGGCCACAGATGGTCATTGGGTTTTATGAGGAGAAGCTGACATGGCACGCAGAAGAGGAACAGTGATGAGAAAAGTGGAAAATGCCTCCTTTCAACATTTCCTCTTGATCACGCCTCCCCATGAACACATTTCACTGTGTGACTTACCATTGTTGTGAAAATTTGTGAATCCCTGCACCACTGTGAAACTCACCCTAGCACACTGAGCCTGTAGAGGAATAGGATTTCCTGTTGAGATACACTGTAGCATGCTGTTTTGCAAATCATTCACACGAAATAGACTAGACATAGTGTGTGTGGTTGGTTTATCAATGCTGCGTTTATCTGTTGTTTTGAAAAGTGTTTTAGTAGTTTGCTGTAGTTGTAATATGACTTGAAAAGACTTGAGGGACGACAGAAGCTGCTAAGTCCTGGGCTGATACAGTCCTAGTAAGGACCTGGAGCGGCCGTTGTCATGAGGAGAGTTCACTCATCCTGTCTGTGTGTGTAAACCCCAGTTTTAGCGCTTACTCTACTGTGATTAAGACCAGTGATCTGTGAGGTCAGAGCTTGTAGCTTTGTTCATTTGCACAAAAAAAAGTGTAGCCTGAAATCAGTTTTTCCTTAGAAGTAACTTAATGTCTTATGCCAGCTCCATTATGGTGGTGCTGCTGTCTTGTTTGCAAAAAGTGGTTTTATCACTTTCATGTTCTGTTCATTGGACAGTTGTGTGGAGTAGGTAACTCCCGGTGCTTAATAAACGTCAACTTACCTCAAAAAATGATCTTGTTAATCTCATTGAATGCGTAATCACTAGTAATTGCAGAATTTTACTGATTCTATGTACTATACACGAGAGCCTAAATGAAAACC
Organism: Electrophorus electricus; assembly: GCF_041902795.1. NCBI lineage: Eukaryota > Metazoa > Chordata > Actinopteri > Gymnotiformes > Gymnotidae > Electrophorus > Electrophorus electricus. Next base: position 21,779,829 of record NC_137510.1, read on the forward strand.
TGTGGAAACCAGAGAAGACAATCCTGCTCCAGAGGCAAAATGTGTGGTATTGAGGTCTGTGGTACAAACACATTCTCAGAAATCTTATATCCTATGGTGATAATGATGGTACAAATGTTTTAAATTTTACTTATTTAACTGATGTGTCCATCTTTGGATTGTGTAAAAACTGGTATGGCTGAAGCAACCAGCCAGCCAAAGTGGGAACTACTATCTTTCCATAAAAAAAACTCCGATGACACAGATATTTTGATCCCACAAACTTCCCTTTTCGTTTGTCGACTTCTCATTCTACTTCACACGCATTACATCTCTGTCTGAGTGAAAAGCATCTTGCTGTGCCACTCCATCCCAACTTGTAGTCCCATGAAAGAATTTATTAATGTGTGGGTGCGGGATCCCCGCATTCAGAAGGAGGACTTCTGGCATGCTTATATGGATTTTGAAATCTGCATACATGTAAGTGTACCATCTCACACAAGATGACCACTATTACTCTGGGTTGGAATTGCTATAAGTAGGTTTTACTGGTAGAGTGGCAGTAATTGTGTGACTCTTTTTTCTTAGACGAACAGTTTGGCTTTCAATAAGAAGAGCTCTTGTGTGCGGAGGAGGTACAGTGAGTTTGTGTGGCTGAGGCAAAAGTTGCGGAAAAATGCCTTGCTTCTGTACGTACCCCTGGGATGACGTGGCTCGGGATTATTAAGACAGTACTGATTCAAAGTATAGTTGTATTCACTATAGAGCTTTGTCTTTAATATTCACCTAGTGTTGAATGGTTTTAAAGAAAATTATTAAATATTAAATTTCTTTTAAAAATAAATATTTGCGTATTTTATATACTCATTAATGTCTTTATAAAGTGATCTCGTACACTTCTAACCTAGTTTGCCCTAGATCTTATGTACGCCCTATATAATGTGCTATTTTTATATGGTGTTACATGAATAACATGGTATAGGTTAACCATGCTGCTGTGTTAATGGGTTGGTTGGATTGTGGTGTGACATTCAGAGTGCATCTACCCGAGCTTCCCCCAAAGAACCCCTTCTTCAGTCTGAACAACGCCCGAATGATCGCCGCCCGCATGGATGGCCTGAGGCGATTCCTAGAAGAGTGAGTGTCCTGGGAGAGCAGGCAGCCTGCAGACATCAAAACCTGTCTGAACGGAAGCTGAAGGTCTAGCCATAAGCCACCTGCAAGTAATTCTTGTCCCACTGTGTGTCGTGCAGGATCGTGTGCAGTCCTATGCTGCTGTCTGACAGCTGCCTCCACCTGTTCCTGCAATCCCAGCTGAGCGTGAGGAAGATGGAGGCGTGCTCTCAGGGCAGGAGCGCCTACACTGTGGCTCAGGCCATCGAGAGCTATTGCGCCCAGGGCCAGCGTTTTGGCTTGGACCCCAACTTACATGTGACGGAAGAGATTGATTCAGAGTGACTAGCTCATAATCGCGTGGACCTTTAGTAATTGGCCTTCGAACTGGGCCGGAACAGGGTCGCATTCAATCACGGTTCACTGCGTTTGCCACGGAAGCATGAATCCAGGACATATATGAAGAAACGATGAATGTGCATGGGGATGTACTTGTTAAACCATCATTTGTAATCTTGTGCCTTTCCAAAGCTGTTCCTTTTTTCTGCAGTCCTGAATGTTGTGCGTTAATTATAATCCCGTAATCTCCTTAACCACTTCACATGGGACCAGAGCCCATCCTAGCAGCACAGGGCGCAAATAGTGGGAACCAACCCTGAACAGGGAGCCAATCCATCACAGGTGTTCAACATAATATTTTAATACTACTGCTCATCAGTACAACTAATAAGATTAAGAATATTATACACATTGGCTGAATGTACAAATGTACAAATATAAATATGGTCTCGTATGTTATATTTTGTTGTTGGAACCACAGACAAGGTTCGAGGAAGTACTTTACTCTGTGCTCATGTACAAGCACACCGAAATGACTTTAGTGCTCAGAGTCATTCTAGAACTTAGTTCGAACTCAAGCCTATATATTATAGCAGGGTTTGGCCATAATAAAGATCATGACCTAAATACGTGTAAAGACCTGATTTAATGATGCTTTAAGATGCTTTGCGTGTTTTTGCCAGCAGATGGCACTTCTGCTCTGCTTGGTTTCTCCACTTGGTGCAGCTACACACTGTTGAGAGCTTCGGTGCTCCAGCCTGCGGTCTTCTGTTATCAGTTTCGAACAGCCCTGCCACACAGCTCATTTGAATGTGGTTTTAACTGTTTTTTTTTTTTTTAACTATTACATATTGAAGGCTTTGATATTTTCAGTGACCTGGAACGTGGTATGGGGGGTTGTCACCTTGTGTGAAGCCTGTCTTTGAAATGTGGCACATGAATCAGGGCAACGTGCAGAACCTATATGGCATCTCTGAAACAACATCATATTATGGACCTTCAAAACCAAACAAAGGCTGTTAAACCCAAACCTAGTTGTGTTCATCATTTCTTTGTTATCTGTTGTAAGTGAGAGAGGGTCTTCAGCTGCTCCACTCTCAGGTCTCTCTCTCCTTTCTCGTTCCATTAAAGACTCGTATGCTCACGCTCACCCTTAAGCTTGAGACGTTCCAGTAATCGCAGTCCCCGAACGCCAGCTCTGCTCCCAGCCGTGCGTGTAAGGACCATGTCAGCTGCCTGCCACTACCTTTCTAACGACGGAGAGCGTCTTAATAGGCTCCCCATGCAGTCAGCTGCCTCTTAGCAGAGCTGGCAGGTCCGTGCCCAAGGAACTCCCAGCGGACACACACACACTGACTTTTCCAGAGCTGTGTATGCGTGTGCGATACACGTGCGCAAGAGAAAGAAGCAAAGAGAGAACGAGATGTGTGTGAAATGTCTCTGTATGTATGTAAATGTGTGTGTGTGTGTGTGTGTGTGTGTGTGTGTATTATGAGACAGATGTGCAGCTCTTGCTGCAGGGTGAATGGCCCACCGCGTTGACAGCACTTGTCCCAGTGTGGTGCTGTGTGTTGGTTAATGTCATTAAGCTGTCATTCTGTCCACCTACCGGTCTGACACAGTCGGCCCCTCCGCCGACTTCTTCACGAGCCGGATTAGTCATTCAGTGGCCCAGTCAGAGCAGGTGACATTTGAGTCATACCGCACCATGCACGTCGTGGGCTTTCCCATGGGCCGGCTCCTTCTACTGTTTGCTGCGGTTATAAGTCATGCTGGCATGAGGCAGAATAACATTAAAAAAAGGTCGGATGGTTAGTTTACAAGGCACTTTGCATGAGTTAGGACCATTCTCATACTGAAAGATGCTGAGCGCTTGACTCATACTCCTGCTTTTTAGCACCACTACATAACATGCTTTTTATTGGATGACCTGAAAACACTGACAGACTCCATGTTGCTCAAACGGATAGAATAATAACCCCAACAAGGGAGTGTTTACTTCCTGCTTTCCATTAAGGATTTAGAGCTCCCAGAAATCTACTACATTTATAAATATCTGAACACCTCACAGAAATTCCATATTGTGAATGAAGGTCATGAAATGAGGACTTGTGGAATATTCCAGAGCCCTAGAAAAGCGGGGTAGTAGTCAGATTTATGGAAGTAATGTTTGGAATTTTTGATTCTCATCGGGCCAGGTGGAGAGGCAGTGCAGCAGCGGAGCTCATTTGAATCATAATTTCATTTGATCTTTCTTTGCACTCTTTCCTCTTTTCTGCCCTGTTTTAAGTTTCATTAACTTAACTATCTCTCTCTCTCACTCTCTCTCATATATATATATATATATATGTATTCTTTTTTCATCAAAAAAATCTCAGTATCAATTTCATCTGCTGTTCTTTTACCACTTACTCAGTGTAAAAGATGATGAAACCCTACGTTACGCTTTCATTACCCAACACTGCAATTCTCTTTTTGTAGCCAACTCTGGTAAACCCTAAATATACATCACCTAATCCAACCTTTAGTTGCTAGGGTCATCACTTACGCTAAGCATTCAACTTAAGTTACACCAACACTTACACTGCCTGCTTCATCCTGACTCAAGGATAAATTTCTTTTTCTTAATTATTAAAGCACTGCACATTGTCTCCTTATCTCACGCCCTTACACTCCAGCACACATACCCAGTTCCTCTAGTGTTAGTCTACTGCAGCTCTGGCCTCTGGGGGATTGGTCCAGAACATCCAGTGCTATGGGCTATGAGCCAGTGCTATTCCTGTCTCAAATACTATTCCACAGAGTCAGAAACGCCTCTTTTTTCTATGGGCTCTTTCAAGACACAACAGATAAAATACCCTTTCTTACTATAAAATCACAATTACAACAATTTCCCCATCACTCTATTAACTTACCTTAATTTTTTTTCATTCCTCTGCAAGTGACTTTGAATTTAAGGGCAATAAAAGGGTTACATAAATAAAGGAAGTTATTATTATTATTATTATTATTATTATTATTATCTGTTAATGTGTCATCACAGAATTTTTTTACAGGCATTTCAAGTAGTTTAATTCATATTTTTGGTCTTGTGCCATTTTTGAAAGCTCCATACCTGTGTGTGTGTGTGTGTGTGTGTGTGTGTGTGTGTGTGTGTGTGTGTGTATGTATGTATGTGTGTGTGTGTGTATGAGTAGCAGAGACTACACTATTCTACATTGTTCTAATGTCATACGTCACAAGCTCTAACATGTCTGACACATTTGGTACATTAATTAGATTATCGTGTCGTCCTGAAATGATGGCGATATTCATTATAAATTCATAATGAGGAGAAACAAAGGGCCCCTGTTTGCGTGACGGACAGGTAAAGGCACCTTTGGCCTGCCTCCGCTTGCTATGGACCCACAGGGCAGGGCCGAATGTGCAAAATTGGAAACGGGAGGACTCTCTACTGAGGCTGTCTTATTAATCCTCCCAGGTTCTGTCGACTCGGTCTTAAAGTATGTGTATGTGTGTGTGTGTGTATGTATGTGTGTGCGCGCACTGCTTACATTACCCCTTTCACACAGAGTGGTAATGAAGCTGTCACGGCTGCTGCCGCAGTGTAGACAGGGCCGATATTCAGACGGGAGAGACTTCGCCTGCTGGTGACAGAGGCATCCAATTAGAGGCCGAGGGCAGAGACCAGGGCCCGTTTCTGTGCTGCTGCGCCATCACCCAGCGCAGTGTGTATAGCTGGTGAGTGTCGCCAGGTTCACCGTGGGCTTACACTGATGACCCACGGCTGACAGCAGCAGTGGATGTGCTTTCCTGCTGTGGGGAGAATGCATGGCTACTACTAGCTGCTACCTGCTGGGGATCGCTGTATCTGTCTTCGAGCCGAGGTACGCTCCCTAGGACACACGCATGCAGACATATGGTTGCAGAAAAGTGCCATAAGCTGTTATGTGGAACAAGGACATTATTTTCAATTTGAATATATATAGCTGGCCTGGTCAGGTGCCAGGACTAACTAGTCATTCTGTTTCTTGATAACTAACAGTGTTGTTAAAATCAAAGGTTCTAAAACTTTAGTACTTCCATGGGGCAACTTCGTCACACTTTTGCTTCACAAAATGAAAGTTTCTCTCAAAAGGGTGTTGTGCCTTGACTCTAGCGGTAGATTTCACAGGACAGTGGAGAACTATTGGCTGCTCTGTAATAGTCTGCTTGACTTGTGTATAGACAGTTAACCTTGAGATATGTGAAGACGAACAGGGAGCAGCTGAGACTTGGCTGATCGGCTGCCGTGGTAATGCCAAGCCTCCTCCACCAATCGATGATCAGACAACTGCAGTGAGTGCCAGAGCTCAGACCCCAAAGAACGTCCACAACTACTGTTCCATATCTTGGTTGATTGGAAGGACACTGCGTTTCCCGGTTCGAAACAGCCAGGGGTGAAAGATGTAAAAGGACGTTGGGAATGTGGGTGGAAGTGGTCAGGTGGTGCTGAACGAGCACGACCCTCCCCAAACAGAAGCTGCAGAAGGCGAGAGCGAAGGGAACAGCTCCACAGGGGACACAACCATCTGCTGCAGGGCACATCAGCGCTTCAGTCCATTCCAATCACAAATCAGCATGCACACACACACACACACACACAATGTGCGCACACACATGCAGGTACGCACACATATACACATGCACACACACACACACACACACACACACACACACACACACACACACATATATACATAAATACGCTTCCACGCATGCACATGCACGCATACACACAGTGCATTTGACCTTTACTTTGCCATAAGCTATAAATAAAGCTTAAAACAAGACATCTATTTCACGCTGTAAAATCAGTATCCAGACATCTCATCTTGTCAGAGCAAGAAACCCTTTTATATAAGTTAATATGGGTCAAAGGTAAGATGCGCTGTATTAAAAAAGTGTCTAAAACACTAAGCTGAAAAGCAAGAAGGATGGAAATATATCAATAGTTAAAAAACTCAAAAATCAGGACTGATTCAGTTCTGCAGGTGTGCTGGAAAAACCATCAAGAGAATTCTGAAGGACATTTGCATTTACAATATGGAAATGCACACCGCCCCCACCCACCCACACACACACACACACGCAGTGAAACAGATAGAAACAGCATTAAGATCTACAGTGATCTAAACTCAAGGGGAACATGATCTACTAGAAACCACCAAATGTGCTGCACATCCCTTCCTCCCATCTCACGCACTAACTCATTTGTCTTTCAACATAAGTGAAAGTCCAGCGTTCAGGTGGGGCTGGAGCAGGGGGAGAAACGTCTCTGCGTCCTGTCTCAGCATCCAGCCCAATCCGAGCAGCAGCTCCCTCTGCCACCGCTTCCCCAGCCAGACATTTCCCTGCTGTCAATCACGTGTCGGGCAGGAAATGAATCTGGATGTAGCTTGTCCCTCATTCATCAACCCATGACAGGCTACCTTTGCCCAGTTCCGCATGGGCAGGGCCGCCAGCATGGAGCAGACAGCGGTGCCACGTTCCCGCCCAAGATGGAGAAATGATGGAGAAATAATGGAGACGCGATCGAGAAGTAACGAAGGAACGACTTGTGGGCCAGGATACACTTTCTAGAGCTCACCTACAGATCCAGACCGTCTCACTGTTTTGTCATTTTCCTTTTAAACGGCTATTAGGCTCTAAGTGATGCATTATTATAACAGTTATCTTTTGCTGATTACTTACATGTCGCTGCTCTCAACAGGCTTTTGTTTGGTGAAGAGCCAATGAAGAACCAGACAGAGTTTGTCCCAGGGTCACAACAACTGCACATACTCTTAAGCAACTCGTAAACTTAAATCCCTTCACCTTTAGGGTCTGTCCTCCTTATATGATAAGGCTTAAGCTGAATTGCACACAGCTGCCTTGCTGCCTTATCACCAGATGTGCAGTCAGCCTCCCTGGGTCCTGTCCTGAATCACATTTGTTATCAGAGAACCATCTCTGCTGACTTCTAACCCGAGGCCATGAATCCCCACACGTTGATATCACGCACACTCTGCGCTGCTATATGAACGGGGGACAAAGTTCTCTTCAGGAGGAAGCACAATGCAACACACACACACACACACACACACGCACACACACGGAAGGAACGGCTTCATTAAACCGTATGCCTGAATCAGCAGGCGGCCACGATTTTCCGTTTTAAATGGGCTCGTGTGCTACCATTTAGGGAGCAGAGTTTCCCGAGGTCCTTACACTGGGCCTAACAATACAACTAAACTAATATCTTGTTAGAAGCGGGAAATATGGAAGGGGGCCAAGGCGCGGCGGGGGGTGGGGCGATGGGAGTGGGGGGGGTGCAGAGGGGATGTAGGTGTGTACGTGGGAGGAGGTGCTGGGGAGAGCGTTTCGTCTCTTAGGGGCCCCTTGTATCCCTACCATTCCATATAAATCAGCATGCAGCTTGCGGCCGCAATGAGCTAGAAAATAAAAAAAACATAAAAATGTCAGAGTGAAATAGAGGGAGGGAGAATTCTTTTATGACAAAGCTAAATTCTCCTTACTCGGCAATAGATCCACTGCCCCAGTCTGATTGTTTACTCCAGACGCTATTCATCATAGCACTGGCATGAATGACTCAAATTACCACACCTGCTACTTGTATAATACTCTTACTATGAGTACTTTACACTCTGGGAGCTGGCTAGGCCAAAATTCCTAAAGGACAGCCTAATGTTAAATGGCACATGTTGGCACAAGAAGAACAATAATGCATTTATTGTCAAATATTGCAGACTTAAGAATCACGTCACTGTATTACCAGGAGAAATTATGAAATTGTTGAAATATTCAGGGAATATAGGTGATTAAACAAAATGTTGTTAAATATTTCCATTGTTTTGGGTGCTGGACCAAGAAGGGGATGCTCATCCATTTACATGGTCAAAATAAGACCGAAGGGGGCTACAGGGTTAAGTGGCCTGGATGATGGACCGGCCACTGCACAACCTCTGGGCTGGGCAACATGTTTCCTGGCCTCTGCCTGCTAAATTGTATTTGTGGCACCTGGAAGCTTCGAGAGCAAATGCTGCTAAGCTGCTAACACCCCCCACCGACCCAACCGGTGCATTTCCACCGTGACCCTGACTGGATGTGGGACAGTGCATCCGTGTGGAGTTGCTACCCTATGGCGTGCGCGCAGGTGTGGGTCCAGCAGCCAGTAGCTCGGCAAGCTCTGGGGGTCAGCTTTCGCTCCAGGCCACTCATCTCGCCGCGGGCAAGAAGGACCATCAGTTATCCACTAACTGCCACCGGACCTCCGTGCTGGACATCTGTGCATGAAATCCTAATCATGGATGTCATGAAAGTAAACAGGATGGTAGCCCAATAAATAATTCTGTCATGGAGGCAGGGCCAGGAGCTTGGACAAGATGTTTATAGCAGGTGGACAAACACCTGTCATATTTACACTCCTGATTTATTCTGGGAGAAATTTTTGCACATACGTCTTCTCTGACTGCTGGTCTGATTTCTTTCTTTCTCACTTCTCTTGCTGCCTCAAAGGCGAGTCTGTGTTGAGAGTTCTTAATGTGTGAGAGGAACCTTCTAAGAAAGTGAGGTCAGGGGATTCTCTTCTAGATTGCTTTTTGATCAGTGGCCTGTAGAAGGACCCTTTTCTCTCTAATTGACTGATCTGTATGTGTACACCTTAAGCCAATGTACCAATACAGACTGAGCATAATCTAGTGATCCTTTGTAAAAATGCAACATGTCACTTCTGAAAAATATCTCTTCTTGCTTTCAAAACTCCGGTTATGGTTATGTTGTCTGCAGTGAGTTCCTCGGCAACACTGCCCTCACAAAAGGAGAAACACTCAATTAGAAACAAAGGATCTGATTGCAGACAAGACTGAAGGCTCCTGATTTATAAATCGTCACCTTTCTCATGTATAGTGGCATTTTCAGACACAAAAGAACACCTTGCATAATAATGATGACAAACTCTTTTCGGCAATTGTAGCTTAAAGGCCCTCCCTCCAGTCAAAGCCATTTGACTGTTTTTGTTTTTCGTTTTTTTTTAAGCAGAATTTATCGGCCTCGATATGGGCATGTAAAGAGGCAGACAGATCACAGCAGGTCAGTTACAAAAGACTCTAAAGTTAAACGTTTCACAATGTAAGGACGCTGTCTCCACCATTTCTTGCTAATTGCTAAAACACTTAGCATCTGAAATATGAAGGCAGAGGCCAGCGGTCATGAAGATTCACCACGGTTGCGCGCAGCATTCGCAAGAAGGGCGATGCTTCAGCTTCGCTGTCTGGATCCCTCTAGCCCCGCCCTGCTACTTTACGCCGGCCTCCTGTGTGAGCTGTGTCTGACGATGATGACCCCAATTACGATTTGCTTACATTTCAGCAGCGTCCGTCTTAGATTTAGTGGCGAAAAAAGGAAAAAGTGCCTTTAATGGTACACTGACAAAAAAGTAATATATTTCCCCTGAGGAATGCCTCAGGAAACCAAATAAATACACTGCTGGTATTCCAGAATATGTGCGTGTCAAAATTACACTCACACACCCTCACAAATTAAGTCAAACTGCTAATTTTGATCATTTATATGATCAAACATAAGGCAATATGTGAGCTTTGTGTGCACTCTGTTATGGTCAAACTAAACACATTTTTGACTGCAATTCCATATGTACAAATACACTTATTTTGTTTCATTTTTGTGTAACTGCTGAGTAACTGTGCATTGATCGATTCTACCTTCGTGGCAGGCAGGCCAAGCTGAAGTCTTGGCCTGGGGTCCAAGAGAACGCGTCTGCTGGTCCCAATCAAGCAGTCCATACATCACGGCTCTAAAACATGATCTCTGCTGCATGACTGAAATTGTTTTTCACACCACTGTAGGCCAGATTTATAGCAGTCTTTCAACTGAAGAATAGATTTCTGTCTTCCATAACCATACTGTTATCTCCCATCATACACTCATTAACCCTGCTTAACCAATAAACTTACGCAGTCCAAAAAAAAAAAAAAAAACCCAGGCCTTAGCGGTCACCTGGCCTGAGCGTGCTGATCCCAGCTTTGCTTTCACCCTTCTGTCTTCCCTCTATAACTCTCTTTTTCCCTGACTGATCAGACTTATCCTTTTATAGTTGCGGCTTTTAATTAGTGGTGTTTCGGTATCATTAATGGAATTTAGTGCCCACAAGATTAATTATTTAATGGCATTTATCTATAAAGCCTTATATTTTCGGATCAAATCGTAATAAAAAAGTCAGAAATGGAGCCGCCGAAAGCTAGCCGCAGGACAGGGAGCGGATCCATTAACAAAATCATTTATTGGTGTCATAAAACTGAGGGGCAACACTTAGCCAAACAGCGTCTGACAGCCCAGCATAGTTCTCCCTGTACCAAACAGTTTGCTGAGGGGCAAAGCAAAAGGCAGGCCACACTGCCCCCTGTCTGCAGGAGGTGTCTGGAACTTTAATATACAGCAATAAAAAAGTTTACGCTGGTTTCACGTAGACCTCCAGAGGGGGAAAAAGAGAAGGCCATGCCAGGTCAGCTTGTCTACTCGCACGGCAGCCGTTCCAGTCCAGTGGCTGTTGAGTTCCAGCATAGCCGCACCTCATTCTACTTAACGAGATACTAATTAGGTGATCGCCTGAATCAAATCTTATTTAACAAGCACAGTGAAAGACTGGTTGTAATTTTGTTTCACCCTTCATTCACATTTCAAGGTGGAGAGCATTCCAGGGTGCAGGAAAGCTGCGACTGAAAAATGGGGTTATTCTACCAAATACCAATTTCTGAACTCCTCTGTGTTGATTAAAAATGAACAAGAAGTTATTTGCTTTACCTTATTCAAGGTCTGCAAACTGCATCTATCTGCTATTTCGACCAGTTGATATGTTCTACAAATAAATGCTCGAAACATTTTGATTTAGAGGTTTTTCAACACTGTTGCACATGCAGCCAACCAAGGGATGGGGTCGTGTCTAATCAGTGATTTGCATTTGGGGTCTGAAGTTCAGTTCAGACAACTGATAGCATGATTCATAATATCCATCAATCTGAATCTAGCCTATAATTAACGCTGTAGTTTAATCCTAATGCTAACTTCATCCATCATTGGGAAAAAACAAAGCTGATATGAGATCAGCAGGTTGGGTCACCCTCTCCGGGCACCTCTATTATTCAGGCACCCTGAGTTCCCTCTGCCGTGATGGACTGGCCCCTACAGCACACACACTCTGCTTTTAATGTAACATCGCCTATGACTAATTATGGTAATTCATTACACCTCCAATTAGGCCATGGGATTTATGGCAAAGCTGGTACCATAAAGGGCAGGATTTATAGTGCCTTTGAATGTCACCCAGAGGACAGCGGGCCAGTTTCTCATCACTCAGCCCCCAGCCTGGAGCTCAGTATATTATCACAGGCAGACATGAAGACACCCTATCCTGCTCCCCTTAACCCCAAACTTACTTGTCCTCAGTCCTGCCATATCCATAAATAAAGGCTTAGACATCAAGGCTAGTACCAACAGCTCAGATTAGGACATAAAGCAGACCCATATGTGCAATAAATGGTTACACGTTCACATACCAACCCACAGGTTTACCTGACATACCTATTCCACCAGTGCGATGCATATAGTCTGTATCAGACCAGCCAAGCCCCAGTTGTGACAATTGCTGTAACCTTGTTCTCTACATAGGGTGGAAAGAAGGAGAGCTTTTTCACAATCTACTTTCCAGAGAATGGCCCGCCGTCGACACCACTGGAAGGAGCACATGTTGAACACGGCAGGAGCCCCAGACAGCGCTGGCCCCGCATGGCCCCATCCAGGTCCCTCCTTCCTCCATGCAGAGTCCGGCTCTGTGGGGCTGGCCCCCTGGGAGGCGGATTTGGGTCCCCTGGCTGGGCTGGTGCTGACATGAGGTGGGAAACGTGCAACGAGCCCGCTCCAGCTCCAGCATTCCAATCAGGCACGCAGCGGGACAGCCCATCTGCCGTCTCAGCGCTCCCAGGTCGTATAAAAGAAGGCCGCAGCGAACAGTTCGGAGGAGGAACTAAGAATCTCTCACCAGCTCCAAGACAACGTTGTACGCCAGTGACTGTTCTAACCTTCGCTGAAGCATGAGGCTCCGAATTAAATGTGGTAAAAACGACCATGTTCCTGTCCACTCACGTTCTCTGTGTGCGATAAGCCTACTCATGTCTGAATATTCTGTTTGGACATTCGGTTTCTCTTTAAGACTTCCTAATGGCATTGTTCTCTGCTCGGCGTATCTTATGTGGAACTGGGGAGCGTGTAAAAAGCTGGGGCAGATAATGATCCCCCTCACCCCCTCCTCTTCTGTCTCCAGGAACTGGAAGGAAATGTATAATGAATACTAATCAGTCCCCACCTCCAAGCACAGGTTTCTTGCATCCACTCTGTTTCACGGCTTCTTTCTCTCTCTTGTTCTCTCACTTTTTTTTTGACACTGCGAAACAGGCTCCTGGCAGATACATTCAGTCTCTTTCAGTTGACTAAGCACATTTCTCTATAAAGTCTTCTGTGTGATCTCCGAACTTCAATACAACAGCTGCTCCAAAGGGATTTTCTCTGACAGGTAATGTTCAATGCAAATGAAATTCTGGCTACATCTATCTTAGTTAAGCATTTGCATGAGAACATTGTCTACAAGTTGAGGTTTTGTTTGGTACTGTATAATTTACAGTACTTTCTAAGTAAGAAAAGAAGCATTCTGAGTAAGAAGAGAGATGGGAAACAGTATTTCTGCACATTTGCAATAACTTATTTCCAAGATGTTGCATTTGAAGCCGTCATAAATTAATGTGCTTTTAGAACTGCTTTAGAAATTAAATTAATTTATATCAAAACAAAACACAAAATGGGCACAAGGGAAAAACAATTTGGAATAGGTTAGAAATTCTGCAACAACCAGACTGACCGAGGGAACAGCCAGAGAGAATGACAAGAAGCACTCATAAACACTGAACTGAACTCAGCTGAACTCAACTGAAGTTACTTCACTTCACTTCAGAAGCAGAGCCTTTACCACAATATGGAATCCTAACAAGAGGTCTAGTGGGGCCACAAGGCCAAAAAGGCCAGATTATGGACACATTAGGCGAAAATAAACCTCTATCGAAGTCCTGGTAAAGAAGGAGCGTGGAGAAACTAAAAATGCTCACCCCTCATTGGTGCTGGCTGTGTCATGATTTGAGCCCTTGCAACAACAACAACGAAATCAGCTATTTCCTCTTTTGTGTAATTCGTTATTTTAGTTTTTGATTTTGTACAACTTTTACATTAAAATGACATTAAAATGCTACATATGCTACACTTGCTACATTTATTTAGACGTACCTTACTTCATTCATGAAATTTTAAAAAATAAAACGTGCAGTAATGCTTTATATCATTGTTTTCATTTTGTAGAAAGCGGAAAAGTCAGTAAATATACGTGTACGTTTTTTTTCGCGGCAAGGGCTTGTTGATCACGTAATGCGCTCATAATGTTCATCACATGGAGCTCAAGGTCCTCATCAGGGATGTGGCAGCTACAGACGGGAAACACGAGTCACTCAAAAGTGCACAAACAGCTCGACTGGAAGTAAAATACCGCTGCCGTTATCGGTAAGGCAAAACACACTACTTTGCTATCCGAGCATTTAATAACGGGGAATGTTTGATGTAAATGTAATGTAATCTACTGATTTAAACCAGAAGGGGGCTGAAGTGTGTGAATGACAAAGAAATATGGTGGAGGTGGTAGTCCCCCTAATACATCGATGCTTTAATACGTCCCAGTTAAAAATCCCTGTTCATCGCAAAAGAGAGAATCACAGTGAATAAATTATGTCCTACTGTAAATATAAAATACAAAAGGCTAATTCCTGCATATACCCCGAAAGGCAGAATTGTGTGCTTTGGACCTAAGGGTATATCATTTATTCAGTATTTCCTGACTTTACAGGTTACAAATGACTCATTAAAATATTTTTTTTTCATTTTTCTGATTGTCATGATTATAGTAAAGAACAGCCTTAATTTGCGCTTTAGAATGCTGTTTAAAGTGTTTTAGATTATTGATAACATTGTTTAACCAATGCACAGCCAGTCCTGACAGCGACGGGAGCAAATATACACACATCATATGCCACATACAGCCGGTGTCGATTCAACGGTGTGCTAATTAAGATGATCGCATAGCCAGAGGGCGTCTGATTCGAGATCATCGCTGTGGAAGAAGATGTTAAAAACGGCAGGTCGGGACTGGTGCATTTTACAAGCAAACGGTGAACTGGCGGAACTGCGAGGCACCATCTGTAGCAAGTGGTTAACAGCGCATGTTAACAGAGTCAGGATCATCTACACAGGTGCAGCCGTAAAATTAGAAAGCACCATCAAAATGTGTATTTAAAATAAATCCAGCATTTCAACAGAGACCGAGTTTTTGTTTTTACTGTTTTGTGCACCGCTGCCGGAGTCAGGCCGTCAATGAGGTGGAAGGTCTGGCGAGTGCCTAGACTGGCACGTCAACTCTGCGGCATTAGTATACATCGCGGCGTTATGTAATCAGCGAATTAAAATGTCTTCAGTATTTATTGTGGGCATCTCGGCTGAATGAATTAATATGCTAATAGAAACAATTCATTTGGGAGCATTCTGAGAAGGTAACGGTCTGACTCGTGTTTTTAATTAAGTTTTTCACTTCAGTGCCCAGACATTCTGTGGATGTCAGTGCGGCAGTACGCATGGACCATGAAGACAGAAGCCAGTACACCAAGCCAATCTCTCCCACACAAGAGAATCAATGCCCCAACTAAATAACTGCTATTTGATTTGTTTGTATGTTTTAGCATAAAAAGGTCAGATGCTTTCTTTCTTGTGTGTTAATTTTAGCATATATATCAAAAGCATGAATGGAGAGCGGAAGAATATATTTGATAAAATTTAATTTCATGCATCAGAGGCAAAGGAGTAGTCACTGAGTATTTTAGTGCTGTTTTTAAATAATCTATTATCTACATTAAATGATGTAAAATTAATTTATACATATGAAATGTAAGTAGAGATCCTCACCTAAGTATGACATCCAAAAAACCTTAAATCTCTACTGCCACCTGGTGGCAGTTTCAAATATCACTGTACAGGCACCTGCAACTTCCTAGCATAACCAAAAAAGTATGACTAAATATGTATATTTTTCAAAAAGCTTTATTTCACAATCCTTACTTTTCTTTTTGCTAATACAACTTAAATACAAAACAATTACAACACAAACATCCTACTCTTGTTACACTTTTATATAGCTGATATACTAATAAACAAATGAATAATTTCAATAACAATACAAACATTTACTTGACATGGACACGTTTGAAACTAAAAGGTGGTTGTGGCACAGTCTCATCACAGAGAATTCACAGAGTATGGAAATAAATAGTGGCGCCCCTGCCTTTTGGCATGAATTACATTGTAAATAATGTGGAATGTGAGAGCAGAAACATACCCTACAATAGTGATAGAGAGGTAACATTGGAGCGATCGGTACGTATACCACAGTTTCGGCTCTGTGTGAGAGCGTGGCCGCTTTGTGCTCCCAGTACTGTCGTTCAGGAGTGGTGAGACGCAAGAGAGAAGGCTGGGGTCACCACAGGACTCTGCTGTCGCGCACGTCGAGCCGCTCACAGAACGTACATCTCCGTCAGGTAGTTTTTGGGCACTATGCCGATCGTGCCCTTCATCTCCCCAACCCACCAGCCGAAAGTGTCATACTCCTAAAAGGAGAGAGCACGGATGAGAAGACCAAGAAATAAACCAGCAGTCGTGTGCTCCAGCCAACCCTGAGAACTGCTCCCCTGCCTTCGTGACAGGCAGACTCCAGCACGACCCAGCCAGCAGAGCTGGGACTCCAGGCCAGGGCAGGTCCCACAGGCAACGGTCAACGAGCGTCACTGTCTCAGTGCACATCAATCAGTTCGCCTGCGATTTCAGTCATATTCCATCTGCTCTATATCTCTGCCTTTCCCAGAGCTGCTCAAGGACACTTGTCTTGCAGACATATCACCAACAGCACTAGAAAACTAGTTTATATTAGCACATTTGTTGTGAACAACTTGGGGTGGGGGGCTTTCCTATAGAGACACACCGTTAAGATGGATGTATAGCACTGTACAATCTCATGTAGCAGAGGGAGATAAAGATGATAGTCCCTCTCTCATCAACTATATCACTTTTGCAAAAAACACACTGTGGCTGCGGTTTTTGACAGACACCTTGTCAGCTGAGGAAGGAGAGGGAGGCCGAAATGAGAGCTGTTAAAATGAAAGACGCTAAAAATGAGAGACACTCCTCAGAGGGGAGCAGCGGTGGGGCTGGAGATGGAGAGATAGAGTGACCGCCCGCCCGTGGGAGAGCCAACAGGACCGTCTCAGGCTCCTCACAGACAGAGTGTGACCCCCAAAACTAGGTCTGCTTAACTGTGGATCCAGGACCTCATTTCCCAACAGGGCTGCTCAGCATCAGTCACATAAAGTAGACAGAGAGACGGCAACTGGCCAACCAGAGGCTTCGCAACCAGCACAATCAGCGTGCAGGGAGCCTTTTATTACTCTAGTGGGGCAGCCGACGGTCGAAACTAATCTAATATTCTAAGCACCTCAGCTCCAGAGCAAAAGAGGATTCAGGCTGCTGGTAAAATATATTTGGAATGGACAGCCTTGCGTTTTTGGCCACGGCTCACACACCCGTAGCAGAGGAAGATGTTCAGCAGATATCAAGTGAACCTCTCTGTTAGACATTCCAAATGGAACACTTCAGAAAAGAGAATAATGACCGTCCAGGCTTAAACTGTCGAGTGAGCGCTGCAGCAACAAGAGGCCTGGCGTGTCCCCGAACATCTCTATTTAGCGCGCAGCGTCGCGCAGCAGCCCGTCCCTCACGGCGATGCCTGACGTCTCGAACCCTTCGTCTCTCTGATGCGCCGAGCTTTGATCTCGGCGGAGCACACGACACGCACCCCATTCATCTGCGCGCCTCTCCACCTGGCGGGGGGGGGGGGGGGGTGGTATGTGGTTTGCATCACCCCGGCGCAGGAGGTAAACGTGGAGCCGCGTGGCCCTCCGCTCGAACCAGACGGACCTAAGCGATTCCGGGTGTGCGTCCCGGCACATGACGGGG
Source organism: Electrophorus electricus (assembly GCF_041902795.1). Taxonomy (NCBI): domain Eukaryota; kingdom Metazoa; phylum Chordata; class Actinopteri; order Gymnotiformes; family Gymnotidae; genus Electrophorus; species Electrophorus electricus. The sequence goes on from NC_137510.1 coordinate 21,797,466, forward strand.
TGTGTAGAGTGGAGTGGTTGCTCAGTCGTGCTGCTGACAGTTCTTACAGACATGCACCGTAGCGGAGGAGGAGGAGACCCGGGCCCTCTACACTGCAGGATGAGCCGAGAGCGGGAACAAGCCGTTCTCCATCATCTAAGATCAGCAGTAGACACAGCAGTGTAAACGCTGGGCTTTTTTGTTTTTAATTGTGCACGCATATCTAACCAAATGTGAAACCAAATGTGAAATAAGTGAATATCTTGTGCTGAGCTTCGGGTTAGGGGAGTGGCCAGCCCAGACTATGCGGTGAAGAGGTGTCCTCCACGAGACAGACCCCACACAGAGAAGCATAAACAGTACAGCCCACTTATCCAGGCTGCACCGGGTACCTCAGGAAATAAGTATGGCCTGTGTGAAGGGGAAGCTTCCTGTGGCTGTCCTTTCAAACACACACACACACACCTCACTGACAGGGGCCTCATTGGTGGCGCGGGGCCACTCTGCTGATCAAGCGCTGGCTGGGGCATGCGAGAGTGCGGGCATGCGGACGTCCAAGAGGGGCCACGCAGTTTAGCAGGCCTGTGTGACAAGTGAGTCAATACACAATAGCAGGACCACGCACCTACGTGTCTCCCACTCACTCAGACTCAAACACACGCACACGTGCACACATAAACGCTCGAAAAAGACCAATTATTTTTATTTCCATCAGTAATGTGCGGGACCATGGCTTATGGCCAATGCATGGAGTGTATCCATAATTTTGCAGCTCATGGAACATTTATGATTCTGGAGCGCATAGTTTAGTTAATGCATAGGGGTCTGTGTCTAATGGCTGCTGCACAGTACAAAATGCTTTAGATATGGATCCACACCAATAAACTATTGCATATTTCATACATGCATAAACAGATAGATAAGATAAAATAATTAAGACAAATGTTTTAAAGGCATTATTTTAAAATACAACACCTTTTTAATAGCTTATGAACATAATGAATATTTTTTATTCGTTGCTCACATCATATAGAGATGTTGCAGCTTAAAGGCTAATGATTAATATGCAAGGCCAGCATTCGCCCTAATGGATCAAGTGATACAGCATTTACAAAGTGACTATTTACACAGCATAACTTTGGACATGCAATCACACTCCCCTTACATATTGGTTTTGCCTTTAAAAGAGGGGGGTGTGTATGTATGTATGTATGGGTATAGATGTGTGTGTGTGTGTGTGTGTGTGTGCGTGTGTGTGTGCGTGTGTGTGTGCGTGGTGTGTGCGTGTGTGTGGTGTGTGCGTGTGTGTGTGCATGCGCGTGTGCGTGCGTTTCTAACTGTGTGTGTATGCAGGCATGTCTGTCTGTGTGATTTAGGGCCCAGACACCTCCCCTTGGTCTGATGGTCAATACCCTTTCAGAGGGGCTGTGGGTCTGCCTGGCTAATAGTGGGGAGGGGGCAGGGGAGTCCCACAGCTGCTGCATGGCCAAGGGGAAGGAGCCTGGCCACTAATAGCCCCACCAGTCTGCTCTCCAGACTGCCCTGAATTGCCTATAAGACACAGCTGGACACTAAAGCCAGGGCCGGAGCTGGGGGGCAGGGGCTCCAGCACAAAGGGCTGCAGCAACAGCCACAGCCCAGCAGACAAACAGCAAAGAACAACCACAGCCCCAGCGAGCAAACAATCACACCTTTCTTATGTGGCTAAAGGAACAAAAAAGACAGACGTGTTTATGATGCGTGCTTAGAATATTTAAAAATTCACAGTAAGTCAAAGAACATTTTTTTTTAAATGACATTTCATTTTGCATCCTTTCCATGGAATAAATTATCATTATTTTGATTTTCAAATGTAGACTATATCATGTAACTAAAAGGTGTCCTTGACGGTTCTTCAGTCTGTGAAATGCGTCGATACCATTCGCAGCCACCAGGTGGCAGACGTGGTCTTCTAAAGACAGATCCTGCACCTCATTCAGTCTTACATTCTGTCACTTTCAGGCAGCTTACGGACTTCTAATGTAACGTGATGATTTCCCAATATATATATATATATATATATATATATATATATATATAAATAAAATCTCCACCAAGAATTATGGATTTTTCGACATTTCTGAAAATGGGTTGTCATCTGCACTTCTCGTGATGATACATTATCTCGTTTTACAGCGACGGCTAATATGTGCCGTCTGTCTCCCCTGCAGAAGCGCTTGGAGAATGTGAATGGACTGAGAACACTAAGCTTTCACAGGGCATTACAATGCCTCAGCTCTACAAGGCTTTCCATGTGAAATCAACCCAGCGCATTACCTTTTTAGAACGCCTTCTGTCTACAACTTAGGAAATGAGGAAATGAACAGAGAGAATCAGCAAATAGAGACCATTAAGAATATTAAATCAGAGCTGAATTTAACAACTTCATACACAGAGAGCATTTCCATAAACAGAAGGCTATGTTTCTAGGAACAGGGAGCCAGCCTGACTTTAAATGAAGTTAATATGAAGATTATCTATCTAAACCTCTTAGCAAGTCCTAACCTCACAGCCAGGCTCTACACAGCTGGCCTGCACATTACAACTGACAGGTATGGGAAGTTGTTCTGCAGCACACCTGGTGCAAATCTAGAGGTGGATTTTGTAGCTTCCTGAGAACACAGACTGGCATTAACAGCACAACCAGTGAGAGGTGGGACAGAGCTCTGCTGAAGGTCTGTGGACTATAGCCCTAACCAAACATGGCATCAAGCCTCCCTACAGGACACTGCGCGTGTGCGCAGACACACAGATTCGCGCGCAGCTGATGGAGGGAGACGCGAAGGTGGCAGAATGCTACAGGCTGCCAGGCCTTTGCGCTGTGAGCCAAAAACACTAAAACCGTTTCCGTAGTGACAACACTAATCCCATCATTGCACACTGGGAGAAGGTTCATCTAAGTGAGCCAGACTGCAACCCTGCTCCTGGCCAGAGGCACTGGACCTGGCAGGTCAAACAGTGCGCCCCGCGGGTGATCACGCAACACACAAACACCACTTCTAACCAATCTTCGCTAATCTCTGACCAATCGCCGCTACTTCCTGTAATATTTTCTGCTTCTAAAAATGTAAGGTTTCTGGTGTGTGCAGAACTTTGCAGCTGTTGTAGCTGCTCCCGTACCCTGCTGAGAATGTAGATGGCATCTCCTCTCTTGAAGGACAACTCGTCGGGCTGGTCCCCATTGCAGTCCCACAATCCCTGGAAGTAGTTTGCGTAGTCCGTGTTCTTATTTACGGCTGGGTGGAAAAAGAGAAAACCTTTACACAGAATCAGCTCAGATGTGAAACATTAATGAAAGATCCAAATAAGAGATCTGAGGGCTAGAAAACACAGATGAACCATGATGTCATGGTAAAACCTGGGACAGTTCTAAAGCCTCAATATTATATATATATATATATATATATATATATATATATAGACAGCTGTCCACAGCGATAACGTGGCAGTATTGTGTTTATTTCTGCCATATCAAGTAAAACGTCCAGCAGTGGGCAGCAGAGAGCAGAAACTGTAGCCGAGGAAGTGAAAAGAACGGTCAGAACAGAACGGTCCCAGTCTTAGCTGAGCCACTCACTGTCATGCTGTCTACTAAAATCAGTCACTTCAAATTTATATTCGGCTGAATTATAGATCTTAAAAAGATGAAGGAAAATAATTATTTCAAACCACACATTAAGTATTTTACAATTCTAGGGATCATTGGACAAACACTGATGTGAACCATGCAAACAGAGAATGCTTTCAGAATGTTTAGAATATAAATATACTCTGTTAACTGGTAATCATCTAAAATGCAATTGCTCAACACCAATAGACTCCAAACTGTGCTCAATAGTAACAGTGAACATGACGGTGCATCTTTTCCACATGTCAGGTCTTGCACATTTTCACTCCAAGGAAGCATACTTGCTTCACCTTGTGTTTTGAAATGGCTGTAAGTCAGCCATGCAGACTTACAGGCACCTGTGGCTCAAGATAAAACTGTTACAAAAACAAAATCATTCGCTGATGCCAAAACTGGAAGAGAGATGCCTCGCTGTCAATTTCTAAGCTGTGTCACTTTGCCTGAAAAGAACTTCTGCTTTGTGCCACATAACCCCATCGAGTGCGGTTTATGGCAGTAGCTGTAAGCCCCTTTTCTTCCCTCTCCCCAACTTCACGCTCGGCTCTGCTGCACAGGCTGGCCCCTCTTCCGAAGCATCTGTCACGAGATCCTGCCTGAGCCGCGGCTCCCTGTCAGCAGGACTTCCTGTGCTGCAAGCCGAGTGCAGAGGGCCAGGGAGGGCCCCTGCGCGCGCCGCTGGCAGCCCCGGCTCCGCGTTTCCTGCCAGCGCCCGCTGGCCAACACTCGGCGGGGCACACGCCGCTCCCGCCCGGGGAAACCGCACGAAAAGAGAAGGGGAGTAGCCCCAGAGCAGATCACCACACCCACAATTTCCAGCTCATGTATTTTAGGTGCCAAACTCGATTCAAAACCACTCCCCAATAAACCAGGTCAGTAAAATTGAAAGGGGGACGAGAAAAAACAGTAACCACATAGAGACCGATAAGGTGTACCACTGTGGTGCTTAGTTTGCAAGCATCATCTGCAGTGCTGACAGCAGGCTGGTGCTGTCCTTAAAGGCTGCCCTCATCTTCCTCCACACACACACACACACACACACACACACACACACACACACACACACACACACACACACACACCTTCCCCTCCACCACCGCTTAGAGCACGCAATCCACCCACACCCTCCCGTAACCCTCTCGAGCCAGCGGAAGGGGCAGCGGCCAGGCCGGATCTCTAACGAATGTCTGCGTGCGAAGGGGCAGGAAAGGTGTGCGGGAGCCCAGAGAAAGAGGAGCCCAGCACGGACCGCCGACCTCCCTGGAGTTACCTGTGCCTGGACCTGGAGGAGGAGGCTTGCTGACCGGCTCAGGTGTTGGTTTAATAGGTTGAGGCATCTCGTCCTCTGAGACAGAAAGTTCAGGTAATGAGACGTCAGTTTAACACAAAAGGGGGAAAAAAAAATTCCCCTTCCAAGTTTCCCATACAAAAGACAATCATATCAATCATACAGTGCAACGTTCAATGAGTATTTGTTTGGATTCGGAGGAGTGCTTTTCATTTGGTCATAATCTCGCAATCCTGTTCCTATCCAGTCGCATTACACTTTTAAGACATTTATTTGGGGGTCCTCCCTTGCTGTATGAACATCATTTTAAACAGAGCAAGCACGTGAAATATCAAACCAGGAAGTTCCTCATAGATGTCGTCGTCAGTGGGCTCAGACATGGCGGCTGGGTTCATGGGCAAGCAGTCATCGTACATTTCTTCCTCATCCTCCAACGGAATGATGCCTTCCAGGTCTATGCGTGAGTGCAGATAAGGGCATGAGTTGGTTCGCTGTCGTTCCTATTGGACTTGTGGAATTAAAAAATCGGGGACAAAAATCACGGACAAAACCAATGGTCCCACCTTTCATCACAAAGCCAATCTGCTCCACCCACTCCTCCGCCTCCCTCTGAGAGGAGGCACAGAACTAGGAAGAGAAAGCAGACAAGTAATGATTAGCTAGAATAATAATACCCCACCACCACAACCACCACCACTGAGAGAACCCTACGCTAGGTTTACACAGGCGAAGTGAAGGTGAGCTTTAATCGAGCACAGGAAATGAAACCCACCTGGTAAACACGTTTGTCGGGTGCAGATATCTCAAAGCAACAGTCCTTCCTAGAATCTTTGCGTAGGGTGTTGTTTATTTTGATAGCGTAGCCGTCAATATTAAACTCTCCCTTCTGCTGCTTGTCTGGTGAGATATATCAGAATTATGTATGAAGTATACATGTGAAGTGTATAAGTGTTCATTTGATCACTATACCGCAACAACGCTGTTGATATAGTCAGTTAAAATGAGTGATGAAATGTCACTTTTGTCCAAACATTTGAATGTCTAGTACACATTATTATTATTATTATTATTATCTTTTTTTTTGGAAAGAAACACATGAAAATGAATATGATCACACCTTTCTCACTGCCATAATAATAGAACGTGTGGTTGCTTAGCGCACACCATCTCTTCTGCCACTCTGGACCAAAGAAGCTGTGGTCTGGCAAAGGGCAAATGTTACAGGTAACAGACAAACTAAGAAAAAGTTACACATTACAGACCAACTGAGAAGACACTGGTTACATGTTAGACTCAGATGGAAGACAATGGTTACATGATACAGGTAAACTGAGAAGGCAACAGTTACAGGCAAAATGAGAAGACAGACAAGGTGTGTGTGTGTGTGTGTGTGTGGGGGGGGGGGGGGGGGGGGTGCACTGCCCACCTTTGCGGCGTTTCTCCAGGTAGCCACTCTTGAAGACAGATGGGAGGTCTTGGGCAGCCACAGCTGGGGCCTGCTGAACACCTGAAGAAGCCCAACACACCTGATTTAGGGACTAGTACAGGGCATTTGGGCTGGCTTCACCGCTTTTAGTACCCAAACCTGGCGAAACCTGTACAGGCATTAGGAAAACTGCTTTCAAGCTTTCTAAACAAAGGCATACACGGAATGGAAACGATAACACTCAATCATATACACTGTTTTGACCTATTTGAATGCATCAGATAGGGAAGCACTCCACAGAGAAGCATGATACACTAGAATGCAGCAAATAAGCATCCTTTGTTTGCATTGCAAAACTGGGCAGTGCTGCAATCCCTCTTGTATATACTTGCGTGAGTGAGATAACATAAGTTATGAATCCCCTTCTGTACATCTTCTTCACTGCTGTTGACAGATGCATGAGATATATCCATAGAGAGTGAACAGGACAAACAGGCCTTCGGCTAGGAGAACTATACTACAAATCAAACCAAAGAGAATATGATACGTGACCAAGCATACCAGACCCGTAGGAAAATTCAGTCATTTGCATACTACTATCGATGTTTTCATTTAATGCATTCAAAATCAACTAAACTTCCATGCACGGTTCATTTTTTCGATTTCTGTTCATGTCTCTGTCCATCTGGGGCCCGAAGACTTCACTTGAAATCTAAAAAAAGCAGGCACTCTCAGTTTGCAGCGCTGATGACATGTGTGAGCAGTGGTTGGCAAGTTTTCTGCAAGCGACATCCGTTAAGTAGCTGACGCACTCGGTCTCAGGCAGGGCCAAAGACGAGGACGACGATGACAGCAACAATAACAGGCCTGCCAAATGGAACCTGCCAAAGGAGTTCTTAATGGGACTATTGCAGGACATTCTTCTAACAGGAACAAACGATAAACTACACTCCCTTTTAGGCAAAGGACGATCTTTTAGACAGCCTGTGCTTAATCAGGACAGATGAGTCTCCATTTTGATAGGACAGGAGCCAAGTGAAAATAAAGTTCTACTTTTCCCTAGTGTGCTGTCCACATTTGCTTAAGCTCATTCCTGAAAAGCAGTACTGGCTCTGAGAGCTTCCTCTCACTGCTAGAGCAGCTGTGCTATCAGCACACTGAGGGCAAAAGAACTATAAAACACCCCAGTTCTACGGGGCAGTAAAACCTATGGTGCACTAACACACACACACACGCACGCACACACACACACACATACGCGCGCGCACACACACACACACACACACACGCGCACACACACACGCGCACACACACACGCGCACACACACACGCGCACACACACACGCGCACACACACACGCGCACACACACACGCGCACACACACACACACACACACACACACACACACACACACACACACGCACACACCAGCCAGGGATGTCCGAGCCTTCATGTGATAAGAAGTGCACCTTGATTTTAAAAGTGTTAGATATACTGATTGTTTTTTTTCTTGGTTAAGCCTCATTCAAAAGGGTCCTCTTAGCTGCGACTAATAAAACAAGGAAGTGGGGGGGGGGGGGTCTGAAATGACATTGGCTGTGGGCGGCATTGTCTAAGGTTCATGTCATAAAGCACTGGTGCCCGGACAAAAGGAACGGTCAGTCTCTGACGCCGGGGCTTTTTAGCCATTCCCGGTCCTGTTGCTGGGCTACAGCGCCCATTCAACAGTCGCTTCAGCTCATGTACAGCTCTCAAAGACAGAGGGAAAGAAGTAAGTACACATCAATGAAAAGGACAGACCTTGTAGTTAATAGGGTGCGATGCTGGAGGACATAATTAAGCCCACTGCTCAGCTCTGATGGACTACGGGTTCGAATGTTTTTAATTGGCATAAACTGAAGCTGGTGGCTGTAGTTTGTACTGCTCCTGACAGCCAATCCTTTTGTTTACATGGACAATAGTCTTTGCCAAAGAAAAATGGTTAAAGGGGAAAGCAGCTACTTTGTGTTCGAATCACAGTTGTGCCATATGTTACCCATGACCAGGGGCGCATGAGGGCCTGATGAAGTCCATATAGGAAACTTTGCAATAATGCTTGTATATGTAAGGGGAGGGATCTCGAGTAATACAGTTTGCGGACTCGAGCAGCGCAGCACCCACCATCGTACGCAGCTTCCTCGTCCCGGTCCCCACCATCGTTATTGCTGTCTGCGTCCTCCGGTTCGTCTCCCTCTTCCTCCCCTACATGACAAAGTCTTCATCAGCACACGGACCAACAGGACATCAGCAGCCCCCACACCAGCTTGCCCATTATAGCCACACACACAAGGTGTGAGCGATCACCTCTGTTGGCACGTCACCGGGAACGTCACGCCCAGAGGGCCCACGGTGTTCATTTTCTTAAACTGGTGTTCCATAGAGAATGGTGATCGACCGAAATAACTTTGACATACAAAAGACACAACACTTTGCATATACTTTGTATAGTGAAATATCAGCTGAGGGGAAACTGTGCACCTGTTACACCAGACTTTTCATGCTGTGAGGAGTAAGAATATTTCAGGAAGCTATGGTAACCTGTTTATGGAAATATGTGCAAATAGACCAATGCTTGGGAACCAATTAAAGCTTTCCTCTTACTGCCAACTTACGACATGGGAGGAAAGTTTAGAAAAATATTCAGTTTACAAAAAATATTTTTTTAAAAATACACCTCCCATAAAAAGAACATGAAAGCATATGAAATTGCAAGCAAATTTCAGAGGTCAATAAGGAACAGACCTTTGTGTTTAGGAACACAAAATTATATTTCCTGAACACAGCTCGGTGAGTTTCAGTTGCAGTCTATATAATTCTCAGCTTCCTCTAGACATCTAAGATGGTCTCGCCTAAAGATGAAAATGTGCCTCTACTAAGTAGAGGAATTAATAAGTATAGTTTACTAACAGTATTCATATGGTTTGTATAATGTTTAATACAAATTACTTTATATATATTTGGATTGTACTTGTATTTGGACACAAAGAGTAATTTGTGTAGTGCTGTGGAGTGGAGAACTAACAGTAGTGCATGTTGCCTAAGAGAGCAGATTTCAACTTCTCTATTCCTGTAATGTGTACCCGCTCCCCCGACTTTGATCTATCAAACGCTAACACACACAACAGAAAACTTACGTTTTTCCTTGAAATCCTGCAAATAACTGGGGGCAGGGGGGGGGGGGGATATTTGGAAATTAAATTACGTTATTTGCAACACATACATACACATTTCTTTGCAAAACGTTCTATAAACTGTTAAGACTTCAGCACAGATGCCCATACCTTGCTTTGACCTCTCTTATCCTCTTGATAAAGGCATCCCTTTTCTCCTTAGCCTTCTTACTCAAATTCTCACCTTTCAGAACTTCTGTCAGGTAGGTCTCAAAATCTGAGAACACAGATTAACCTTTAAATATAGCTTTCTTCTTTTAACACTCCATCGTTCAGACCATTAAAAGGACTGATTTTGCCATCCACCAAGTGGCACATAGTGGATACATAGAGCCTCTAGAGCTGGAAGCAAAGTTGATCATGAGCCATTGATTCCAGGGTACCCTCAAACCCACACACGATTTAAAAGTGCTCTGAAAAGGTATGTTAACTAGCTACTCCCACTTAAAGCCCTACCACAATTAATTTATGAGCCAGATCATATAAAACGTAAAAGGTCCTGTTTGGATTATGAACTTTCGACATGTCTGTTTTGTCTTCTAGCAGTCTTTCCACACATCATCCATCAATGTTTTCAACTTCCTCTTCAATGCCCCCAAAATACTAATAAACGTAAGCGTCTCTATCGTTACGGTTAAGAGGATTAGAAATGTGGTAAATAGTTCGCAGCTTTGTTGTTCATTGCGACAGACCGATACCTGCGACGAGTGCGATTAAATCCTCCGGGATAGAGCGCATTCTGAGTCTGACACTGGGCGCTGTTTGCTCTCCGGCCACTGTAGTCCTCGAAACACGGAAGTTTCCAGTGGGCTGGTTGAAGGACACGGAAGCAGACGTGTGTTAAAACTAACACCTCAGTTTAAAAATGTCGAGGACATACGTCCTCATGTGTGCTTTAGGTTACATCCGCACTTACGGCTCTAAAACCCACGGCGTACCCACGGGGGACAATAATTTATCATTCGTGCGTGACTGGATAATTTAGCTGTCTGTACCATATAATCATCGAGATGATTCATATTAATTTATCTGCAAAATCTCCTTCGGTGTCAGTGACTATCAGTGATTTTGCATGAGTAAAGGTCACGGGGGAAAGCTCCAAAAGAATAAAATACATATGCAGATAATATCTGTCTTACTAAGACATCTCAATGTTTCTCTAAAAAATACGAGAAGAACATTTATTTTATCATTAAAACTATGAATATTATACTGCTGCCTTGCAACTATTTCAACAATTGCTCCATATATTTTATACAGGATTCTGAGCAGCCTGTTCCAGAAGCTGCTGCCTCGTTGTTTTCAGAGGAGCCCTCTTAGCCCAAGCAGAGAGGCCGGTGAAGACTGAGGAAGATGCAGGGCTTGCATACACAGAGCCCAGCTCCTCTGTCTGGGGCTCCCCTCTCACTCCTTCTCAGCCTCTGGTCCTGCAGTTTTTCACAGAGATTACTGCTGTGTACAGAGCCCCAGACGAACTGCCAGGAGACCTGTATTGTGTCATTACCCAATCCCCCCCCCCCCCCCTCTCTCTCTCTCTCTCTCTCTCTCTCTATCTATCTATCTATCTATCTATCTATCTATCTATCTATCTATCTATCTATCTATCTATCTATCTATCTATTTCAGGAAAGCAGAAGAATTTGAATCAGAATATTCTGTTCAGGTGCAGATACATTTATTGAGATAAACACCACGAAACACAATCACTCATCACTGATAGCAGATAGAAGGGGCTTGGATCCTTATTTGCATACCAGGCACAGGTTTATAAAGAAAACTTTATCATGTCAGAAAAGTAACTTTTTGCAAAGTGAAAAAAAACCCTATTAACTTACAGAGTTAATGCAAGAGTTAATGCAATGTCGAAAGTGCTCGCGTGCCATATGTACTGAGAGTTGGAGTTCCCTCTGCTCTAGCAGTGCGCAGCAGTGCATGAACCTCAGTTGACCTGGCTACAGCTCCATCCAGCATGCAGGGGGAGAGGAGAGGTGGTGTGACCTTTGACCTTGAGAAGAACAGGGCAGCACACTCGTATCTCATCCCCTGTGAGACAGCCCTGTTTGATCTGGACTCACCTCAGTTCACGCGTCTTAGTTTCTGGCACCGACCTAAGGGGGAGGAATGTGGATGTGTGTGTGTGTGTATGTGTGTCTGTCGGGCATATGTGCATGTGTTTGTGTGTGTTTATATTTTAAACCCTCGAATTTTTCAGGATTTTAATCAGGAAGGATTGCATAAAAACTTATTTTCTTGCTGTTTACCCTATATTACTTTTCACCTTAAACAACTTTATCACTTCAGTGCATGAGGGTTCTACTAAAGTAGATAGAAAGATTTGAGTATAAAAATAATGTTTGTGTACAATGATATGCTAAGCAGATTTCATATATTTCATCACAAATTTCACTATCTTGCCACAATTGTTTTCTATGATTATGTTGATATGATGGATACTGTTAAGTGTTACCCTGTGTCTTTTCCACTGTTTCTGACACATGCATATTTTTAATAATGCTTTAAACTATTGCTTTGCTGTCTGAGTCTTCTGGAAGCTGGATTATGCAGTATTCATATTTCAGTTGCAAAATACAAGAAACATTTATTTGGAAATCACCTTGCAAGATGTAAAGGAACTTGTACTGTGTATAGTTGGAGACCATAGTCCTGTTGCCATGCACAGTTTGTGTTATTTGTCCTCCGACTCTTCGTCAATGGCCAGTTTTGACCACGGGATCACAGCTGGGTGGGTATTTTCGGGGGCCGGGCCAGTCCTCGACCAGTGTGACAGCTGCATGCAAAAACTCCAGCATCCCTGCTGTGCCTCGTTCATATCAGCGCAACTCCCGTTGCCATGCCACTGCCTCCACTGCTGTGTTCGGAATCACTGCCACCCAAACGATACATGGTCAGCAACGATCCTGGGATAGATATGCCTGACAACAACTGTGCATTGTAATAAATGGGTCTCTCATTGTACACCTATAAAATGGACATGTAAGAATGACCTAATAAAATAGCCAGTGAATGAATCAACGTAGGAAGGCATTTTTAAGAATGTGGCTGGTGAGTCTACAAGGCTGTCTGAAAAAAAGAAGTTTTTCAGTTTGCCCCTATAGGGGGAATCTTCATGGTGTCAGATAAAACTCTTTCATAGGACACATGTAAAGAACAGCAACTGATAGTGAACGGTCTTCTAAACTGGAGGGTTTGTTATGCTGGCATACCTTATCCAAAAACCCACTGTGATATTAAAGCTTTCGGGCCTCTGACATTCAATCTACTTTGCCAGGATGTACCATGAAGAGATTTGAACCTGTGACCTGTGCAAAATGAAGCACTGTGCCATTCATTACTACTATAATATTGCAATTCAAGTTATATAACTACCAAAATAGTAGTATTACCGCTGTTGTGTTCATGTCTGAAAAGATTCATTTAATAATTGAAAGGAGTATTCAAAAGCAATAAAGGTTTTGCATGTTTAAATAGCTGCAGCCCAACAATATCAAGATTGCTTTATGTGTATAGACATCAAATGCATTTAGTTTGCAAAACACTATGCAGGATAGATGTAGCTAACGAACATGACCTGGGGTGTGCTGCAGACAGCTCAGCCCAGCATCAGAAACATCTGATCAGCCTGAAGGGAGCATGTGACCAACAGCACTTACCACTGTAAAGGCACCTGCCTGGAGGGTACAGTGAAAGAACTCTGTGGTGGATGTGAGGGCACTTTTTGCCCCTTGGCCTTTAAAAGATTAGGCTGCTCAGGTGTTGTTTTCAAATAGCTTAGAATTAGCTTACATGGAAACCTTCAACTCTTTCTTTTGAAGTCAACTTCTTAAAAAATGAAGCAGAGAGAAGAGTCAGCTGAAGAGAGAGAAAAATTGACCTTTAATCGTCATCATATTCATCCTCGGTGAGATCAAGCACATCACTTTAGGTCACTTCTGGACTGATACAAATGTGGCTTGACTCATCGCTCTGCAGAACTGTGGGCATTACACACACACACACACACACACACACACACACACACACACACACACAAACATATACACACACATACATACATACACACACATACATATACACACACATACATACACACATACACACACACACAGTCTCATTTAATTGGTGTCTCTCTAGAGGTTCCTCGGTGCTGCAGATATACACATAAATGTGACTCCAATTGTGGATCTTTGAAACCCCACACTTGAATTCTCTGATATTAAACACAGTGTCTGCTATTGGGTTCAACTTAATCAGCGACAATACACAATTTGCCCATAACTATGCCGTAAATGTAACACTGCAATAGGCCACTGCTATCAAGCCAATTTGTTTGTGACTGTTCCCAAGTCAGTATCTTACTTCTACATGACTATGGTAAGAAGGTGTGTATGTATGCTCTTAATTCCTTTACAGTTACATATAATAGCACAATACATTCACGACAAATGCTTTCTATGTAGAATCTATCTGCTTACTAATGATCTTAGTGTGGGTACACAGGCTAATATCAGCTACTGCTTGCAGATCTACTGCATGTGCTGGCCAAAAACATTAAAGCCTGACGACCATCCCTGTTTGGTAGGGGGAACTCGAGAACTCAGACCGAGACATGCTCTATCAAATAATGAAGGTGGTTTTCTGCAGCGCCGTTGGCAAGCCAAGGTTACATGAGAATGAGGAAAAGGACCATAAAAAAACAAATGCCATGTTTCTATGGAAACCAGCCAAAGGCTGACCATATTGGTTTTAAGGGCTATATAGGCGCAGTAGCCCATCTTGGTGGAACATCAGTGGGGTTTCCCTTCTGTTACCAGGAGGAATTATGCACTGATCTGGCTTTATACCTCCTGCACATGGAACAAGGTCTTGATAATGCCTTTTGACTCTTAAAGGTATCAAAAATACTCACACCCATGCACAGGCCAATGAAGATGCTCAGAATCATATCGCTAAGCAACTGGAGGATATATACATGTCGCATTCACTGGTCAAATGTTCCAAGATAAAACTGGAATCTGAGTCACTTATAATGACCTTTATGCATGTCACGCTCATGGTCTACATCACACGGTGGCTTGTGCTTTCAAGGGATATTGTGTCTGAGATCTGACCATCAAACTTTATGGCCAGCTCTAATAGACATAACAAGGGCATTACACAGCTGAAAATGTCCATAAAATAGCATTAATGAAAAACAGTGTAGCTGGAAAGAGACTTAATAAACTGTGATGAGTATTGGCTATGGTTGAGTTTCACAATCAGATGTTCTTACTATCAATCAAGACATCATTATGCCTTGTATTTACACATGAATTCAAGAAAGATGGTGAGTTGTTATCAGCGAAAGCAAAACCAGATATTCAAATCTTTAAAGTTCAGATTCTAGATTCTCTTGCAGTGGGGTTAACCACATCTTTTGCAGTTTAGCCTGAGTGTGCTTTGGGCTATTTTGGAGCTCTGAAGCTTATTTACCAATGGTTAGTCTGAAATATCAACCTTGTTCCAGTCTAGATTTGAACCATTCTTAAGTGTAAGTGCACTTGTTTTAAATCTGCTCAGATAGTCTATTCCTACCCAGAGTAATACAGCTGAGTAACCTAACTAATGCAAATATCCAAATCTCTGTCCAAATATATCCATAATACTGATGAGCCACCAGATTTTAGTTCAATGCCCAGTGGGTGAAAGCTTATAATTAGTCCAGTTTACAGTGTATTTGTTTCTTCCCAATATAATGAAACTTAAAATGCCACAAAAGGTAGAGTTTATTTATTTCTGGATTTAAAATGTTCACTGGCAGGGAACAGACTGGGTGAACTATAAGCATACAAATATGGTGACAGACAAATTGTGAATAAAAGTTTGCAATACTCAATAGGCTACTCATAGTTCTCCTTCTATTAATATTGGGACACAATATCAATATTAAAACCACATCATGGGTAGTGATAACTCAGCCTACCCTGAAGCAGCAGTCATTGTAGGTGTTTTAATAAATTGTATCACTGAGGTCACATGGACTATTGCATCAGCTGCAAAGCACTGTGGGACATGTTAATATCCAACACACAAAAAAAAGTAAATGAACTATATTTAAATGTAATTGTGCTCATTTTGCAGGAAATACACTTAAGAATATGTTTAATGAAAACACTACATAAGCACACTAAATATTATAGAAGTGCCTTTGACGTCACCTACAGCGATGGATTTTAACAAGTTAACGACTCAATTGGGTGCGTTGCACAAAAGCAGGACGCTTCAGGTGACTGCGAATATAAACAAACGCTATTTCAAAGCAACTGCAATCACTGCAGCGCTTGCAGTCGGGGCATTTCCACAAACAGGGCTCTGAATGCTTCTCAGCGAAGCTTGTTGCATTAAAAGCGTACTGGCATGACGAATACTAAGAAGGCCTGTTGTGAGTAGTCGGTAGTCAATACCCGTATGGACCACGGGACATTTTGATAGCTTGTTTCTCTTCTGGAAAAGTCATTTGGATAGTCTTTAGACATTTTTAGTTTAACGTGGTACAAACTTTTCACGGTAGGAATCATTCAAATCTGGTTTTGTGCGTTCACTTTAAGCCTAAAGAGAGGTGTATTTGAAGTAAAACTATGAAAACGAGGGTTTGGCGTCGTTGCTAGCTACCGCCACTTGCCTGGTGGACCTCATTTCCATTTTAATACCTACCTCGTGACTGCAACGTCGCGTCAGCTGGTTATTAGGTCAGTGGCCCGCTGCTGAACATGACATGCAAATAACTCCATATAATATCATAAGTCGGTATAGGCTATTAATAGTTTCAGATGGTAAATAGGTTCATCTTGGGCCAAAACCGACATATGGCTACGTTTATTTCACATCGTCGAAAGGGAAAAAAAAAAAAACTTTATAAATTTAACCACTAGTCTGAAGCCTTTTCAAACCAGTGTTATGAATATAGCAGTATGAAAGCAGATCTAATAAACTGTGAATGAATTCGCAAAACCCTCACCTAAAGCCTTCAAACAGTATTAATTCTCAGTCTGACAGACTAAAAGGATAAATCATTTCGTAGCCTACAGCATTTTTAAGTGTGACCATCTACCATTTTTAAGTGTGAAAGTAAAAAAGAAAAACAAACACTTCTCTCAGATCTTTGCTTGTAGCCCGAGATCCAGCACACACTGAGGCTGAAGAAAACATGACACGTTAAATTATGAAATTGGATTGTAACTCTGGGCATTAAACCATCACGGAACATTGTTCCTTTCTGGACCAGCTGCACGAACGCATGGCCGCGGAGGAATCAAGAAGTGGCGTTATGTAGGTGCTTTAAAACAACAACAAAAAAGCAATACAGGCCCTCGTATATTTTTGATATGTGTTTACATTACACAATTTAATATTACCTGACCATAGCTGATAAATCAGTTTCTCCTATAATTAAAAGGTTTTGGTATAATGAACATAAAGTCTGGACTAGTTGGCCCTACCAAAAATGGCTGTCATTTGTTTTATTGCGGTGTATGTTCTTCCCCCGATAACTCAATCAAAATTTAGATTTATAATCCGATTTAATAATCGAGCACACATGACAAAGTTATAATGATCTAAGTAATCTCAATCTAAGTAGAATAAATAGAACCCTGTTTTAACATTGACTTGATATGCTGAATTCAAATAAGATTCTCAGTTGCGGACTGAATTCGGTGGACTGCTGCCTCAACACCAAGCCCCTGTAGAAGGTTTAATAGACTATAAAATTTAATTGCTAAACTCCTAAACGTAAGAGG
This sequence comes from Electrophorus electricus, assembly GCF_041902795.1. Classification (NCBI taxonomy): domain Eukaryota; kingdom Metazoa; phylum Chordata; class Actinopteri; order Gymnotiformes; family Gymnotidae; genus Electrophorus; species Electrophorus electricus. Next base: position 21,814,828 of record NC_137510.1, read on the forward strand.
TTTTGGCTAGAGATCTCCCGGTAGTTTCCGATACAATGAGGTTTTTGTATGCTCTGTACCAACAGGGGCATAGATCTCTTCCTTTACGCTTTCTTTAAAATTATTTTTGATACATATTTAATGCCAGAAACATACCCAGCTATGCAACCCTTAAACCATAGGCCGGTACAGGTTTTAATAAAAACAGACAATACAAGCAAAATATCGGCCTATGCTTAAATATAAGTAAATAGCCTATATATATTGCTTATATAAAACTACTCAGTCCATGTAGTGGATATTTACAATAAGCTTGTATTTGTATAGCTTTAAAAACATACTATACTGCAAAATTGTGATCACAGCAGTTCTATATGTGCATGTTTTTAAATACCTGTTTATGCCACTTAATAAACTTCTACGTCTGTATTTTCCACATCGCACTGGACTGAAATAACCTTTGCCAACTGAATATCTTAAGTACACTATTATATAATATATAAGAGTATTATTATATCAACCAGTATACTAAAGGCCATGCTTCTTCTTCCATTTGATGACATGTAATTACATTTGGTGTGGACCAAACATCGGTGGCCTGATTCAGCGAATGCTACAAAAATCGCGCAAATTAATGCAAAACACAGCGGCCTGCTTTATCTTTAATAACATGTAAAAATTTTATTCTAGGAAAATATGGCACTTTGCCGGTAAATTATACAAAAATAAAACGAGAAAATATCACTTTCATTTCTGTTTTTTTTTTTCGTTGTAAACACAAATGATCATTCAGTTATTAAACTCAATTCTTTGTAGGCTAAAGGTCTAGGCCTAATTTTAAAAGTCATAATTAAAACGCACTGACCATCGATGTGAGAAATATATTGACTTCCTTGTGGTCAAACTTCATTTAGAGTTAGTAGCTCAAGTGTTGCAGGTCGATTGTTGTAAGCGTTTCAGAGAAGAAATCAAAGGTCTCCGTTGATAAACCCATGGGGCTATCTACCGACTCTGACAAACTGGGAGATATGGCATCTGAGAGATGTAAGCAGGAATCTGTGGAGAAAACGTGAAAGTCGTGCATAGAAACGTCCAGGGCTGGAGGACTCCCATTGTCCCGGCCAGATGCGCTATCCGGAGCCATTGTTGAGGGGCAGATAGGAGCAGTGGGTGACGGGTTGGGAAAATGTTTCAGATTTTTGTCATTACTGTTTAAAGGCGAAACAGTGGAGCTTTGGGAATCTCCATTGTGTCCATTCTGTGACTGTTGAGTAGGCAATGTATTCTGTTGAAACGTATAGCTTTCTCTCTCCAACAGAGCTCCAGAAACATTGTTCGCCGCTGGCTCGAAAAAAGATTTCCCATCGCCTGTCTCCTCTAGGCTCGGCAGTTTCCCCTCGGCGTGATGGTTCTCCTTGCACTGTGTTTGGCGTTTGTGTTTCATCCGTCGGTTTTGAAACCACACTTTAACTTGCCTCTCTGTCAGGTCCAACAGAGCGGCGATTTCCACCCGCCGCGGTCTGCAGAGGTACTTGTTGAAGTGGAACTCCTTCTCAAGTTCCAGCAGTTGAGTATTCGTATAGGCTGTTCTCAGTCTGCGAGTTGCCCCGTTGCCACCATCAGAAATCTCCGGCGAACCTGCACAGGGATTACAACGTTATATATTATTGATATGCCACTAATTACAACACATTTTTACAACGCGCTGGTGGGCTACAGCTGACCTCACAAAGTTGTCAAATATATTGTGGTTCTTAGGGGCATAAATTGTTTGTGGGAATCAATCCACAGCACCAGAATAATTTGTGTTCTCAGCCTAATGCCAGAATGTAGTGATGTGTCTGGTGTGAGCGCAGACTAGCCCGAGAGAAGATTAATGAATACGCCAGCTGCCGACTTGAGTAATACCAATCTATCACTCTTCATTACTGTCAAATATTAAAATTCACGCCCTGCTCTACAAGTACCGTAGATAGAGTTTAGGAGTTACACAAAACACCCTCCGTGGAAAATAATTTGTTACCTTTTCAGACATTAAATAATGCACATTCTGCATGTGCCAGGACAAGAAAAATAGCGACTTTGATCAACGTTTTCAACTTCATATGAATTAGAACTGAAATATATAGCATAAAAGTGAAATGTATAAATGTTTTTATTTTTTTTTATTTTTACCTTGAGGAGAGAAGTACAATGGACCCGGATCTGTAGTGGCTGCAGCTGAAGTCTGGTTTTTCTTTGAAGCTTTTTTCTCCTTCATCCAAGGGTATTCCGGCGGTAAGGATGCGGCAGGCAGCGGGCGTGAGCCACTAGGGTTCTGCTGCGGACGGCTGTGTCGAGGGTGGCTGCCCGGGTTCAGGCTCGGAATAGTCTGCTCAAAAGGAGGAGGAATCAGTGTCGAGTGTGAAAGCGTCGAGTTCTTGATTGATGAACTTTGAAATGCATCACCGACAGGGGGAAAAGATGTCAGGCACTCAGCGAGCGACGGCTGACTATTGATAAAACCCGTCTCTCGCTCGAATTCGTAATTCATCTCCTCCACGTCTGAAAAATTCACCACACACAAATTTGTGGCCCAAGAAGAAATAATGAAATATCGTACCCGGTGTAAAAAAAAAACTATTTTGCTGATTACGGCCGTATGGGGACCGCGATACCATTAAACTATTGCTTTCATGGAGACAAGGTTGAAATTGGACCGTATTGCTTGTCACATGATTAGCTCTGTCCAATGACAATTTGGGGTTTAATCAAAAGGAGCCACTGTCTGTGTGATTGATGGAGAAAAGTCTAAGAGGAACGCCTCATTCTCGGGGACGGGCTAGTTTATTTGCGCGTTTATGGTTAGTTTATCCGCTGCTCTGTAGATTGTGAGTATAGCTATTTCTGAAACGGTTAGATCTGAAATAGAATGTGTCCGCCGTCTACTCTCTTCCATATCCTGCTTCCGACTGCAACCGGATTATAGGCTACCCCAATAAAAACTCACCACATAAGACAAGCCAACGGTCATGATCAAACAAACCCATTAATCTTCAGAGCGAGTTTTACTACAACTTTTGTCAGAAAATGCGCGTTCTCAGTCATACACGTGCATGTTCAAGAGCACGTGGTCGCGCACTCGCGATTGCGCGTTCACAAAAGAAGGAGCAAATAGACTTTCAGTCTATAGTTAACGCCTGTGGAAACACTGACGCGCGCAGGCGCATACAAGCGCAGGCATGAAGATGAGAATTTACATGGGTATTGTCCAAAGTGCGTCTGGGTATTAAAATGGTGTACTATATCCTCATATTTAAATGCGTTATTATTATTATTATTATTATTATTATTATTATTATTATTACTTCACATAGTATTACCAGTATTATCTGACTTCTGTCTGTACATTTTAATAAGGCCTTTATCAATACGAAAAATGTACATCTTTAGAGGAAAATATGCATTGCTTACCATAAGGGACATTCATTAACAGTTATGAGGCTATACATTGCCGCCTTACCTGACCTTACAATGACATTGAGGCTTTGCATAATGCTTATAGGACGCTAATGTTGACATATCGTTTATATTTATGAATGCGTGATAAATTTATAAATTCAGAGCTATTTTCAGCATATCATTTCTTCAGATGTGTTCGGTAAAACGGGAGTAGGCCAGAGCGCTTTATTGCTTATATTCCAAACAAAGAGCCTTGGAAGCCTGCACGCTATCAATCTTGCTCGCCAAAAGGTCTGACAGCTCCGTGCCCTAAGAACACATTTAAACCATCTAACACTCTCTTAGATCATATGTGGTCAGGAAGAAGAGAACAACATAGTACTCACGGTGAGAGTTTCTCTCGCTTTTAAATTCGTTTACAAAATATGTTTTTTGGAAAAGGGGATTGACCTTTATATTGATTTCAGACTGGACATGCCGAAGAGGTACATTCGATATTTTTTGGGGATTAAATATTCGTTCAGCCTGAAATCTTTCGGTTTTGGGAAAAGAGACTTTATTCAAGAAAGGATTTTAAAATATAATAGGATTACTAAAAGACTACGAGAAACAAACTGAACGTTTCTGCAGTTACACAGGATCTATTGTGTACAAGAAAAAGTGGGTGTTAGCATTCTTCAAAAATTCCCACTCCTTCCTACACATTTTCTACCATGCGGCAAAACGGATGTCTTTTCTTACCATTTGAACATAGCATAGCATGGACAGAGTTCTGTTGAAAATACGTTATATTTTTATTTTACATTTCTTCCATATTAACGGGTTGTCTTTACAGTTTTTATCTGTTTTCAGATGTTTTTCATTGTGTAGCCTAAATGTAATGTTATATATATTAGAGATGTACAGAACACGGGATTTAAAGAATAGCCTACGTAAATTCTGTACTTATATCTTATTGGGAGTTATTTCAAACAGGTATAAATTCATTCATACCTATTAACGTACTATTAGATATTTTATATTTTATTAGTAATGTTAGTTGCATTAGAATTATAAATTGTATTTAGATTGTAAAGTATTTTGGATTAAAAATATATTTTGTTATTCTTGTTATTGTTTTTGCATAGACTAAAATAACTCAAATAACCCAGAATAACCCACTGCTAAATGGAATATTTGCCAAATAAAGTCATAGGCCTATTTACAAGAAATAACCAACTTTGTCATAAAATAAATACCCAGTAAATGTCAATATGGTCTCCCTTGTAATGGATTATTTTAAATAATACAGACGCTAAACGTTGTTAATTAAGGTACCTGAATTTAAATAAACCGGCGATGTAGATAATATTTTACGAATCCATTTTTCGTCGATTTGCTAAATAATTTCCTTTTAATATGGAGTGGCTGGTATCATTTTGCTTTTTGCTGTATTCATCCATCAAAAAATATTATTTTCCCTAAGATATTGACCCGGTATATGGTTATTATCCTTTCCCTCTGATAAAGGTTCCAGCATTATCTCTTTGTGAATGCATTTGGCACGATGGTCAGCCTCGCTAACCGTCTGTTAGACATAATAGTGAACACTGACATTTATAAACTCCATCAGAATTAAAAGGGGGGACTTGGTTCACTGGATCATCTGACGAATGAGCCGATCAATGTATTTTGATCGCCACAAATAACTTTCAAAATACTTGATGAATGATAATTTAATGTAACAGTCCAATGTTTTATTTAGCCTACCTAGCATTATTATTATTATTATTATTATTATTGTTGTTGTTGTTGTTGTTGTTGTTGCCGCCCCGTGTTTTTGAGGCTAAGGTCGCTATTATTGAGTACATTTAGCATTAACCATTACTGCTGAAGTCTTCAATGAGAGGCTAAGCTTTTACTGACGCTTACTACAAGGTTAATCTGCATGGACTGTGTTACAAGTGGATGTACGGGAGCACTGTCGTCGTGTTATGTACAAGCAAGAAACACAAGCGCGAAGGCCACGTATCCCACACATAAGTAAAAACAATATCAAGGTGAGACTACTAACCGTCTCAACATCCAGTACCTGGCACAAATTTTACATGAACATATTATTGACGTTTTTGCAACCGCATTTGCTTTTGTCGTGCAAGTTGCTGGATATTCTTGCTGGGTTTTTTTGGTTTTTTTTCTTTCTTCGACGTATGCGGTGTAAATGAGCGCGAGCGAGGCGTATATGGGGTGTTTATGGTGTCTGCAAAGGCTAAAGCCGACAGTAGCAAAGGCACAGCGGCGTTTGATGGATGACCCTTCTACCCACACACATTGCACAGGGCTGTAAACGAGCTCCACACTGCCATTGTTCTTCAGGAGGTATATGTCATTTCCGGCCATATCAACTAAGCTGTAATGCCTGGAGAAAGAAGTGCGCACATTCCTTTTCAGGATACAACGTCGTGCAAGCAGCCTTTTCTAGAGATATCCTTCAGCTGTGACTCTGCGCCTTTACATGGCTGCAGAGGATACATCTCCATATTCTATGCTGACAATACATCCTTTCGATTTTTCGTGTTACAGGGTATTAATCTTAAATGTACCTTAGTATGCAGACAGAAAGAAATGCGTACCAAAGACATAAAAATGCGTACCAAAACACAATTCCTCAGGTGTGTTATAGTCTATTTAAAAATACAGAAACGTGTATCCAACTGTTATGAGGTTCACCCATTTATGCATGCAAGCATGCATAAATACATACATATATACACAAATAAATTTCTGTGATTTTTCCTCGCCGTAACGTTTTGTACCTATAAACACTAGAATGTGAACAATTAGCTAAAAATGGCTTGAGGGATTTTTGCGATTTTTCATTTGATCACTGGACACATGCTGGACAAGCAGCAATGCAAAACTATACAGAACCAATCTCTGCTACCTTTGAATAAATATTTTTTATTGTAATGCGTTATTTTATATATGCCCATATATCTCGGGAATGGGATGCGCTGAATGTGTCACTGAACCTACGGAAACCAGGTGCTGCTGCTTTCAGCCACTTGAACGTCTTGCATCAGATCACGAAAATGGCCCTGCTTGTCTGGAGCTGACCTCGGGTTTGATGTATTACGGGTCGTGGGGTCAGGAAAGGGCACTGAAAACTAACCCTCGCGGAAGTCTCGTGTATGCTGTGAGGTATGTTGGGAGTGTAAACTTCTTTTTTTAAGTGTGACATGGAAACGCGAGCTTCGCAAGCGGGCGATTCCACTTTGGCAGAGGTAAATTTTAACCTCAACCATAAAAACGCACCTTAAGCGCTTCCTTAAGTCTACAAATGAAGATGCTGCCAGTGAAATAGCAGCGTATGGCCTATATCAGTTTGTGCTATCAGCTAAGGCGTTTTTATGGTTGAGGTTAAAATTTGGGTAGGGGGAGCCCATCAGCTTTGAGCTGAGGTAATGAAAGCTGGAATGGAAAGACTCATTACTGCCACTAGTGGAAGTTGTGTGAATTACTACAAAATAAAGATGTAATTATTTGTTTTGTTTAAGGAACATTATCATATATTAACTTTCTTTCAGCTCTTGAAGAATCTCATTTGAAGTGAAGAGGTAAAAGCATGTAATGAAGCTCTTGAGACGACACGTGAAGATTTTAGACTGCCCTAAACGAATGGGTATACAGCGCAAGCAGAGCTCTACGTGTGTTACTGACAGTAGAACTGCCTGTTAATTTGAAGTAGAGGCAGTCACCAATCCTTCACTTCAAAATAAAAGAATATATACCGCCTTAAAGGTTTTATAGTTACTATCTAAGTAATAGCATAGTAGTCAGTAAGCGAGAATGTATCTCCTACTGATTTGTACAATAAGTCTGGATTCTGTGTACTTAAGAGATAAGATTGTAACTGTATTTACATAATAAAAAGGAACGCATTTGTAATACACTATTTGGAGAATAGAGAAACGTTTACTTATACAGTTCGATTTAAGTTGATACAGAAACGTTTGCTACTTTCAAGCATCATCCAGTCTGACAAACATGTGACGTCACATGAATACATTTATTTAAGCCACAGGATCAATAATAATAATTTACGGTAAGTATTTCTTGGTCAAGGTAGGCAGTGGTAGGTAGTGGCTCTGCTCTCGTAAAAACTTTGGACACGTTTTAATGTAAGTGGTGTTTTGTAGATATTGTTATTACTGTTCTAGTCAGTTTATACTTCCAAAAATGAAAACATTTGCTACAGGTTAGGCAATGGGAAATAGTGTTTCTTAGTCCCAGTTCTGGAATCGCTACACCTGTACTTTGATGTAATTCGCCATCTTAAATTATATATACGATACAGTATAGACTGTCTTACATTTCGTGGTTACAAAAATATACATCTTCTTTAGTCAGTTCAATGATCGATGATTCATTCGATGCCGATAATTAGGCGTTTTATTTTGGTTTTGGCCGGGACATTGCCTCCACCTGCTGGTTACTAGTGGTAATAGCAACGCTCCTATTGTGACTATAAGTACTGGTCTTTCATCGGCAAGTGTAGAACAATAGTGTTATGCTGCATAGTTTTCCACGTGGAGAGAGATGGCATTGCGCTTTTGAATTTGACGCACCATGCACATTAAGACGTTAACCTGAAAACTTTGTCTAATGATCGTGTTTTGACTGAAGGGAGAATATAGGCCTACTTTATGTCCAATTTTTTTTCAAGACTATACAATTAAACGAAAATCTTAGCTTTAAATATTCGTATTTTAGGCTACTGAGTCTAAACACTATTTAAAGGAGAGTCTTTGATTTAATTAAACTAACTTCCAATTCTCGGTATTGACATAGAGCTAAAGGCAAGACTTAGACCAATGACTAAATTACTTGGTTTCCGGTGCTCCTTTGTGCCTGACGTGGTAACAAATGGACAGTCCGATCTGAAAAGTCCTAACTCTTGCGGTAATAAAGTAATTAGCAGAGAAAGCCCGGACAGTGGGGCAGTCCGTGCATTTTATGGTCCTGTCTGTAACAGCACCTTTAAAGACAGGCTCTTCGAGCAGGCAAAAGCCTGCGGCAAAGCCTGCGGGAATTTCCTCTAAACATTGTACTTTAACAACTTTTACTGGCAGTTAAAACGATAACCTTTCCAATGCCTTCCGATGTTCCACTAGCAAGATGCATTCAGAATCCAGATTTGTGTGTGTGTGCGTGTGTGTGCGCGCGCGCGCGCGCGCGTGTGTGTGTGTAATCGTGGGAGCAAGATTGTGTTCATGTGTGTTCTGTGTTAAAGTTTTACGTCGTATGCTGTAGACCACGATTCCTGTAATTTCACACACCATGTTTATCACGAAAAATGGCCTATATTATACTGATGTGGATAAGGAGTGGGGCGTCGAAAAGTTGCTCAGGGTCGGCGTTCAATCGCTTTGCACCCCATAAACAGTTAAGGCTATGATTGTGGTTTATTGCCGTATGGTCAACGACATCATTTGCAGTTTTATTTATCTGGCGAACCTACATTCAGGCCGCTAACGACACACTGAACATGGTGTCATAATACAGGGAAAACTGGGGAGATATGTTGGGGCAAAAAAAAAAACGTGCCGAGGTTTCACTTTCGCCCTCTTCCTCGCACGATTACTTCAGTAAGGCTTTGGCCTGTCGATATTCATGCAATTTTGCTGAATGAACGCCTGTACTGGCTATTAACCACAGCCCTGACCCACTATAAAATGAAAGATAAGATGGTAAGAATAGAAATGGAAGAATAGTGAGTAAAATGCTAACAAAAATATCACCACTAAAATGTCAAGATCTAATATTCGAAAGTTCATAATCATATATATATTTATATATTTTAACAAATATTTCTGCAAATATTTTATTAGTCAGGAATGGAGCAAATATTGCATTTTCAGAACTTTATTTTGCCATCTACACAGATGATCTTTCATTTGAAAATGGCTAAGTAAACTGATAATGTGAGGTATTTTTCGTACGTGTACAGGCTATTTTTTTTCTAGTCACAAATATTTCAGGCATATTTATGATACAAATTTCACTGACGTCTCAACGACAACAAAACACGAATATTCATAATGCAAATAGGTAGTTCAAATACATCTAGGTAGTTACATTAAACATCGATATCGTGGGCTGAATTCATTCTGGAGAAAAAAAAACAAAACTGACACTCATGCAAACCACTATTTAATGTCTTCGAGCATTTCAGTACACATCCCTGGCCTACTTGGAAGCTTCCCAAAACTGAAAGACGCTCAGAATGCACATAATCGTAACACCTAGACCTATAACAAGCAAACACGAGACAAGAGGAATAACAAATATCCTTATACAAAGACGCGACTGTTACACAAGCACACTCTCAAACCGAGAGATTGTGCAAAGTACATTTTGTTGCTGCCGTTGCTTTGCATTAGAGCAGACGCACGATACAAAATCCGTGTGCGTAGGAAGAGGGATGCTGTCCAAACCACTGCCGTGCACTTATCAGTTTAATTTCAGTTGTCTTTGGGGCGATTTTTGTTGCATTTCTTCATCTTCATCCTACGATTTTGGAACCAAATTTTGACTTGTCTCTCCGTGAGATTTAGAAGTCTTGCCACTTCGTATCTACGGTCACGGGACAGGTACATATTAAAAAGAAATTCCTTTTCCAGCTCAAGAGTTTGATGCTTAGTGTAAGGACAGCGTTTTTTTCTGGTTGACTTCGCATGTAGCCAGTTGGACGCAGGGTTATCTGAAAAAAGGGTCGAAAAGTGAAAGACAGAGCTAGTCAAATTGCCCTCAGGATTATACTGCGGCCATTTTATGACCTATGGATGGTGGGTCTGCGACTAGCCTGCGAAGGAAAAAAAACGTGCAGCCTAAAAATGGCTCGTCAAATTCTTACATAATTTTTTTAGAATGAAATAGGCTTGAGATCGTCAATTTTACATGAGCACAACATTTTGCGAGTGCTGTAATTTTCCATACTTTCGATAAGATGTGAAAACAAGGACTATACTATCAGAGAGCAAGCCATTCTGTCAGACAGTCCAGTGAGGCCATGTATGTCTTATGGCAACAATTAACGTCTTTACATTTTAATTACTTTTGTGCCATAAGATGTTGTGTTACGGTTGGAGGACTTTACACGAAAACAGGGAATATTTAACTCTGCGGTCACTGCATAGCCTACTGCAGCAGTTGCCAAATTGTCACATGCAGCTCACCAATTAGTTTTATTTAGTTTCTTAATTATATTTTATGTTAACAAAACCAAACCAATGCAACAACCAAAGGAGGATTAACGATAATGAATGTTTTAACTTCTCATTTCCAAGCGAGCCATCAAATGTTTCGATAATTTTCAGGTTAATATGTTGAATTCAGATGCTGGAAATTTAAAGAAGGACAGAGTGACACTTTGAGTAGTCTGCAGGCCCAGCACTAATTTTTAAATTCAGTTTGACGCACTTTCTCGTTTGCACAAATAATCGATCAAAGGATGGAATTAACGACTCCATCGTTGAAATTAAGCAGTTGATCATATAAAATATCCAGGATATATTAGCAAGGCAGAATAAATAGAGCTGCACTTACTGGGGTCTAGATCTGGCTTAGTCTCTGTCGATGTCTTGTCGTCTTTCGACTGAGTCAAATCCGTGTCGCCAGACACCTTTTTCGCCGCGGGGGCCGCGTCGTGGTCAGCATCAGGCGCGATTAGTGTGTGCGCATCAAGCGTTGTGCACTCACCGTTCCCGACCAGTGGCTCAAGTTTGATATCGTGGTGCATATCCGTTGGTAATCCCGTGAAAGGCACGGATGCAGATAGCGGCTCCAACGCCCAAGCACGCATGGACGCTCCATCGGGTTCCCCGGTTGGACATGGGTGATGTATATAAGGATGGTATGCGATAGATGTACTACCAGGCGGCTGCACAGGCACCGGACTCCATGACGCGCCAAAAATAGTTGACTTGGCTTGGAAAGGGTACGACTCCTGCTCGCCATATTCAGATAGCGTCAGCTCTCGAGGCTGCGGGAGCGCAGGTCCAGTGGCGAACCTTGGTGCCATATGATCATCGTCCTCGTGTGGAATGTGTGAGTCAGCGTAGTAACCAAGAGTCCCCAATGTCGACATAACAAAAACACGCACAGGATCAACTGGGCGTATACACTCCCGCTATGGAATAGACACAAAAGCAGATTCTGTGGAAATCTTGTAACTACTTGACTTCACTGTGAACTATACAGACCTCTGATAAGTTGATCCATGGCAGAAACTGGATTGGAGGACAAAGACACGTGACCATGGGAGAGCACAATAATGGGGTCGCCTAAACCGGTGCACGTAGTCACATAGCCTCCATTTTGCAGTAAAATTGTTACTGGCAGATCCGTATACCTTCTCTGAAATTATGTGGATTTCGTTTCATTTATGCATTTAAGATTATTCCATTTGTTTTGTCTTATAAAGCATACACAAGTAGCATATATTTAATAAATAAACATAATGCTTCCTGTACTTATTTGTGGAGCAGCATTTTCATTAATTAATACCTGGATTAGGAAACATTTAAAGTTTATTTCACAAATATGAGTACACATATGCTATTACAAAAGCAAAGCTTAAAAGTCAAATCAGAGCAAGTCTATACTGCTAATGTTGTAGAACAAAAGGAATACAATATATTCCAGGCTTCTTACAATGCATTTGACTAGCGCATAATGTTTATAGTAGCACAAGGTGACATAAATATTACAGACATGTTTAGGAAATAAAGACAATCGTTATGCGAGTCATATGTAAGCTTTATACGGCAATAAGTGCCATGGAATAGTTGAGATATGATCTACAAGCCAGTGACTGGTTATTCAACAGCCTTGTCCGGTACCAAAGGTGTGTACTATTGCAGTGCATAAATAATTCAAAATAAATGTTTCATGTGTCATTTCAAGGTTTATTATTTTTATGGTAGATTAATACAAAGTTGCTTGCACTTGTTTATGTTTATGGAACAATTTTTAAGTGAACCGTCACAAGCTGGTTTTAGCGAAACTATTAATACGCATATTACTGTAACTATAGGTAATGCAGCAACCCACATTTAAAATCTATAAAGGGCTGAAACTGGAACTTGCGTAGTGTAATGCTATTCTCGATGAACACGTCTTGGCGGAATGTATCTGCTCATAATGATTTTCGATATACATCATCCATCTCTATCGTCTCCCGCTCTCGATTTCTCCTCTTTAGTCAAGCATTTCTTGAAATTGTAGTCCCTTCAATGGGAGGGCGAATATTAATATTTGGTGAATTTCCTGAAAGTGTCACAGATCAATTAAAAAAAAATTATCTATCTATCTATCTATCTATCTATCTATCTATCTATCTATCTATCTATCTATCTATCTATCTATCTATCTATCTATCTATCTATCTATCTATCTATATTTATTTTTTATATATATATATATAACACGTACATAATTAGATCGAGTGAACACTAGCTGTACATTGTAAAATAATGTAAATATTTCATCCCTACGATGCTTTTGGAAAACCTAGCCTAGAACTTGCAAGTTACTAGAGTTAGATTATTAGAAAATATTGTGAACGAAAATTTAACTATTATGCTATTATGAAGCTCCTCTGCGACATTTATTTTTGACAGTAATAGTTTAGAAACTCAAAAAATGCTATATACGTAATCATAATAAAGCGTCAAACAACATAAGGACTATATGTAATATGGAATGTACACGCTATCGGAGAATGTAACGTAGTATCAACCTTCTTCTCGTGGCCAAAGCGTATTTTATTCCTTTTTAATTTTGTCTTGCTGGGAGTGCGGGCGGCTGGATGCTACACTAGACTGCGTTTATAATAGGGCTATTACGCTGTTTTCCTTCAGGTTATTGCTTGGCTGTCTGGACTGAATATCACCAATAAAGCTTTTGTGTTGCTGCTTCAGCTCAGCAGAAGCATCCGGCGACGAGGGGCGTACCTTGGGCCTCCACTGTGCACACGGCTTTGGCCAAAGTGCATTGATCGTAACCGAGGCCTTGCTGTGGCTTACCGCAAAACACTAATCAAAATTAGCATTATTCCAATAATTCCTGCTGCCAAATTACACAAGGCAGTGGTCGGCATACACCTAGAGCTGGCAGATTTTAGGATACAGTGCTGATTAATTTACTAATGTATACCTAAACCAAACCCAAATCGACTTTTGTTAATTTTGCACTACAATAGGTCGCTGGGTGGAGGAAGATGCCGAGCCGAAATTCACTGCAAGGCAATTAAGACAGTTTCGTGTTGTGGGGGTAGGAAACAGAGCCCAACAACATAAAACTACCTAAATCACTCAGCAGTTCTCTCTCTTCCGCGAGAACTAGAAAAACACCACATCAAACATCAAATTTGTATCCTATTTATTTCTCTCCATTTCACAGGCAACTGAAAGCGCGTCCGTTATTATCAAGATGTAAATGTGGACTTGGCGACGCTTCCAGTCTTTCTACTCTCAGCAGAATTCACAAAATGTACATACAGCAGAATATTTCTAAAACACCACAAGTCTGAAATAATATTGGGATATTGGTAGTGTATCCATTATGCAGAGTGAGAGGTAGGCTATTTAACATTAGCATAAAGTGGACGGTAAAACAACTCTTTGGCAGCAAATTATAAACTAATCTGAAGATCACCATACTGCGCCTCAGTGCGCTATAGTGTTTGTGATAATTGCTTCGCCCAATTATGATGTTTCTTTGAACATACGTGATATCTTGGAAAGTCTGAAACACACAGTCCAATTTCCAAGTCTCGTTTTAAGGTATAAGATCGAAAAACATATTAATTATTTCACAGTTCGAGGCAGCGTATGCCAATAGCACATTTCTCTGCAGAGTGTAGTTACTTTAAAATGCCGTGAAAACACAAAATGTGAGTATCTCGACGTGCTTAGAATGTAAGCCTAACAAACCTACAAAATCTAGTTTCTAGGAATACCCTTAGATGTTTACCGAAAAAGATTGAACGGAGCAATCAATTAGCCTAAGTATTTTCTGAATAAATGATTGTAATTAATTGTAATTAATATTACATCATGCAAATATTGCAATACTATGTACAGTTAATTTATACTATTATCTGCCTATTTACAGCTGTCAGTTAGACATCTTTATCTTCTACGCTTTATGCAGCCGGTAAAAGTCCATTTGACAGTTTATAAATAATCACGATCTATTACCACGACAAAAATGTGAAATAAAATTGATACACTGACAGATAAAATCCCGAACAGTATACCGCACAATAAGTTATCAATAGTATCCTGCACAAATTGAATATGCACACTTTTGAGCGTCGACTTGTAATTGGTACCCTTTTAACTGGTGGAGGGCGCCAAAGATCTCCAAGAGGCCTTAGGAAAAACTGAAGTTTGCCGACAGCTCGCGAATGCGGTTTTCTCGAGTCATTTTCTTTAGCTTCATACGGCGGTTTTGAAACCAAATTTTGACTTGTCTGTCCGTTAAGTGAACACTGCGACTGATCTCCAGACGACGCTCGCGAGTCAAGTACATGTTGAAGAGGAACTCTTTTTCCAGCTCCAGTGTCTGGTGCTTGGTGTAAGGGCAACGCTTCTTCCGGCCACTCTTTGCGGTTAACCAGTTGGCTGTATTTTCACTTTTGGATTCTCCTGCTGAAAATGGAAAAGGTATAAATAAGCAACAATTTACTAATTTGAAAAAAAAAAATGTCTGGAAGAAGGTTTAGTTTCACAAAAACTCCCTTCACTAGAAATAAGTATGTGGCCCTCGTAAATATTAAGAACATATTTTAAATTAAACGCAATTTTCCAAATTTATAGACGGAAGTGGAAACAGATTAATTTTACTTTCACAGGATATTTTGTCCTTAAATATTTTTATTTATATTGTATTTTGCACAGCCTCAAACATTGTACAAGGATATGTTATTAGTAAATGAAACATTTATCATCTAGTTAATGTTTTGCTAGCTACCGATTGACTCATGGTTATTCTTAATATTATTATTATTTTCAACTAACTACGTGTCTTTTGAATTTACTTAGCGAGGCTACTTAAATAGCTATTTTACAAAACACTTTAAGCAATATAAACTTTAAACTCTAAAAGTTTTAAGGAATAACTACATAAAATATTTAGCTTTGTTGAACTGCTCAGTTGTTCAGCAGCGTAATAAATCAATCTGCTAATTTACAATATTATACAGAAGATGTATATTATTAATCTGATGTTAAATTTGGGTTAACGGATAATAATCACAGACAGCTCGCGCATTTTCCTACGCTCTGGCTGTGAAGCATATCTTATGGGCCTACAAACACGATTAACAGTAATCCTTCACTAGACCTCTACGTAGCCTACTTTACCATGACTATAATTGTAATAAACCTAAATCATTTATGGCTGCGTGTGACATCTTAGGAAGTTCTAAATTACTGGCCAAAACACCGGCTACTGGATACACCTTTCTGCTTGATTTCAACAGGAACAGGTTAATTTCCATATTTTTTACGGAATGACTTGAAACCTGGTACTGAACAAATAAGGCGAGTAGGACCCAGTATTTCTCGTCATATAGTATTAATAAATGTTCGCTCATTATGGAACAGTCAACCGTCGACCCTTCGACGACTCTAAAGTACAGAGGGAGCGACGTAAATCTAATCATCAGACTGAACATTCTTCGAGCAAACTTTAAAGTTAGCATTAGCTTTAGTGTTCATAATTGTTCAGTGCGTCTGCTGTTAACCCCTGCATTAAGACCTCAGCAGTCCTACAAAATTCTCATAGAACAACAAAAAAAACTAACCTTTATTCGCTTTTCCCGGGCTGTCTGCACCACTTTCAGGAGGTTCTGGGGATGAGGCGTGGTCGGCTGGTGACCTCCGGGGCTCCTTGTCTGTTACGGGGATGCATGGTGTGCAAGCAGGGTGCTCCTCGTTCTCTCTCCCGCTCGTCTCTGCAGGAATGGCTGAATGCGAGCTGTCAAAACGGGCTGGGCGTTGCGCAGCAAAATGAATCGAATTAGACTGCTCGTTAGGAAAGCCTTTAGATGCTGAATATGTCTGGGATAATCGGAAGTAACCGGGTACAGGAACGCTGGCGTTGTTAACAGCGGGACACGAACTCGGCGTCACCCTCGAGTAAGAGATGTCCTCGGTTATTGTGTCTTTTGGGCACTTCTCCGACTCGTATAAACAGTATGAGTTTTCTTCTTTTATGGCGGGGGAAAACGACCTAGGACCCGTCTGGTTGCTATGTTGTTCAATACGACAGGATCTCGACGTTTCCAACCACGATTCCATTCCTTGTATAAATGGGCCGGATGGAGGTACCATATTTTGGTTCTCGTTTCGTTTGAGTCCGGGAAAATACCCACAGTTAGATAGTCCATAAGAGTAGTCGGAGCTTGGTGGCAAGTAGACACTGCTTTGGTAGTAGTGACCACTTCCCTCGGCTCTAACATTGATCAAAGAGTCTACTAAAAATGAATTTCCAGATGGGCTATCGGAGCATGACATCTTCGTGGTATAATTTGACGGGCGAAGAAGATAGCCCTTTCTGGATGTCATTTCTTGTGCAAAACATGGTGAATATAATTACTGATAACCGTACAACTCAGTGCGAGCTAACAGCCAATTAAAACGCAACAAGGCCAAAGACTCCTCCCATTGTGTGTACGTAACCGCTGTGCAGTATCCATTTCTGGCTACCAGATTTTTAGAAGAAGTCGAAATAAGTATAAAATCCACCCGGGTTTAATTTTCTCCGTACGGTGTGAGCACATGTGATGAAAATATGACGCGACACCTTCGCTGTCACTGGCATGTCAGCCGGGCAGTTTCAAAGCCTTTAAACCACACATAAACAAGCAGCAACGTATTTATAAAAACAACTAGCGATAAAATGGTAAACCGTAATGATACAGTAGGCTGTAATTGATCCAGCAACGCACGCAGAAGAAGTGCATTGTGTCAAATTCTAGTGGCTATAAAGAAAGGCTATTAACTGCATCCAAGTTCAAAACGAGCTTTAGGTTTATGACTCAGGCTTTCTGTAATGTAATAAATATACTGCATATTCGGCAGTATTATCCAAACATTCGATATTACTGTCCAAAAAATAAAGACAAAAATAAAATGCATTATTCATATTATTTCGGCCTGAATGACTTGAAAGCACTTTTGTACTAATTTATCATTCCTAAGAATACTGAAACGCTTAAATATCTCGGTGAGGCTTACTTCCATGCTTTTTTTACTCTCAATAAAAATATCAATTAGTCTACAGCTAACAGCTAAAATATGACACATCGAAACATATATCGATTTTTTCTTTTACAGCACATTAGACTGTAACCTGTAGTCTTATAAATGCGACGATTAATCGTATCACCGTATGTCTGTGTTAATGTTCAAATATATAATTAACTTATGCATTGTAAATGTAGACATCTGAGTGTAAGTTTTCCTCAAAGTAAAATTGCTAAAGTGTTGGCCAGGGCATTTTGATGGTTTTTTTCTATCTCCCCCCCCCCCCCCCACTCGTGAGGGGAATGTCGGGCGTACTTTCCTATAACAAAGTCAGCTGTGTGCGATATTGCAAAATATTATCCGATAAACATATCGTCTGGGAATAGGCTCCACGTTCGCATGATATTAGCCAACTATATGTATACTGTTTTATAAAGAATAAAAAAATAAAACAAAGAATAAAATAAAACCTATCCAAAAAGCAAAATCTCTGACATGAACCCTACACGCGAAGGTAAATGTTTTAGTGTGATTACACAGGCCTATTGTAAAAGGCTGTTTTTGCGACGGGTTGTTTTTGATGCAGGTTCATTCACTGGTCCAAACGAAGGCCTTTTATTTTCATCATTATTTTCCATCTTTCTCTATTTTTACGTTACTGACCTGATGGAAATTATTTAGCCCAGAATAAGCTCATGCCTGGGTCTACTGGACTACTGCCGTTTAATGTACTAAATGTGTAACTGAAAGTGTTAAATATGAAGATATTGCGCCTTTTTGCCCCTTTGTCTACTGGAATCTAACGCCTTACATTGTATGCTGCAGCTAAAAACAGATTTTATTTATCTGATACCAACGATAGTTACCCCTTTCTGGGTGTTTTAAGTATAGATAAGCCATTTAAAGAGTAAACGCTTGATAGACTTACATTATGAAACATAATTAGCTACGTGTCTACGGCCCTGCCTAGAGAACGCCAGAGAACGCCAGATAACCCTCCATTTAAATGAGTTTAAATGAGTCACATGCAGTTTTTACTTGACTGTTGTGTATTTAGATTATTCACAAATGAACGTATCTCTAAATCTTTAAACAATTATTGAATATTTACCTGAAATACTTTGTAATTTCATGAGGACATGGCCCCTCTTCGGAACATTCGGAGCATTCGGAAGTATGTTTTTAATTCCTCGGCAATGACATTGATCTGAAGGGCGCCACCCAGTGGAGTAAATCGCAGTTGTAGGAACCGCGAAAGTCCGAGGATTCCAGTCGCGATGCCATGGTGCTTGCTGCGACAAATGCCGGAAAGGTCGGTGAACGCGGGCTTTCAGTGATTCCAGCCGCTGTTTCCGAGCTCTTGGTCACAGTTAATAACCTTGGTTCTCAGACGGTTTATAGCACCGCTCTCCAATTCTACAAATGCTCCAGACTAAGACGGGTTTTACTGCCAAGTTACCACAGCAACAGCAGTGGGGGTGGGGTGTGTGTGCCGCAATTAGGTCGAAATTCCGCGGAGCCTCAAAGGATGCGCAAAGCAGGGTGTTCGCATGAAGCAGGCATTATTAGCTCATGGATTGTCTTTATTTATTAGACCTGAGAGTGGCATACGTCGGTAGTGGGCTGTGACCCTGTGATCACGAATCTTCTAAATGGTATACATTGAAACTGTAAAATAACACAACATGCGAGCCGTCTTCTGTGAGAGGCAGCCATTTTTTATTGCTGTACAATTGCATTGTTTTCTAGATTTCAAAGTGTTGTCAGCTTACATTACGTTATCTGGGAGGTCGAAACTGGAGAAAGTAGGTTTTAGGGCCGATTTGATTCACTGAGACGTCTATGGCCATGTTTTTGGCAGTTCCGTAATGGATACGAGGCATTAATGATGGCAGCTATTTGATCTCCGAATCAATTTAAAAGCTTGGATGCAATAAAAAAATATCCATCAAACATTTGATCCTACACAAGGAGAACAAAAAAGAGCAGGTTGTGTTTTAAGAGGTCGATTTATACAACGATGTCAAAGTCATACAAACGATATGTTCCTGCAGCCTACTGATCACATAGGCTATATGCAAAAATGAGAAATACTACGACACTTCAAACATATATTGAATTTTTTATATATATATATATTTTGGTGGTGTCTTAAATAGTGTCCTCTATTGCTTTTAAGTCACTGTGTTCTTCACAGACGTCTCATTGTTCTTACACGTTTGTGTACATCAAAACACTGCAAGACACCCTCCAACATCAAATTTTAAACCTTTGTGAAAAGGCCTGGTACCACAAAAAAAAAAAATTCAAGTAATAGAACATCCGTTTAAATCCAACCGTGTTTCTTGGTGAAACAGAAACATTAAACAGATGAATTACATCTCGTGAATTGTGCGTGCATTATTTAAAGAAATGTAGCCAATATAATGCCATAACCAAGAAGCGATCTTAAGACTACATGACACTTTCTGGAGATTTAAATCCTGCCCTCCTCCAGGAAGACTCAGCCCACGAAATAACGTACATTATTTATGAAAAGTAGGCCTGTATATTGCCACATTTATAAATATGCATAAAGTACACACCTTGATCAATAAAATAAAATTACATAATACCAAAAACCCTGTAACATTTGTTTGAGAATGAGGAGTGAATGGCGAGGAAGTAATAATAATAATCACGCAGACAATAGGTTATATGGTGAAATGAGGTTCAGATGAATAGCACTTCAGATCCGCTCGCTCCGGGAATGTGCAGCCGAACTTGAAATTAACCATGCCAGGGTACATTTCACGAGATCCAGTTTCTCTACAGCAAAGGGGTCGTAGAATAGTATTGTAAACGGTCCCTGTTTAACTTCTTTTCTTTCATCCTCCTGTTTTGAAACCAGATTTTGACTTGACGGTCGGTGAGGTTAAGCATCCTGGAGAGCTGTAACCTTTTTTCTTTGTTTATGTAAACACTGAAAAAAAACTCTCTTTCCAGTTCCCTGATTTGGTACTTGGAGTAGGGGCATCTCTTTTTGCGTGTTTTCTGTCCAGCTGAAAACAAAATATAGAACAAATAATAAATAAATAATTAGCCTTGAAATTCATGAAATGAACCGAAAATATACAAACTACGTTTTTGAAACTGAATGTGAAGTGATGGAACTGTATCTGGAGAGAAATTACTGACTGACTGTTGTAAGATAGCTAAATTCGCAGACAACCTAGAATGTGTGTTCTTTGTTCCGCAACACATTTGTCGTTGAAACATCAACATATTTGATTTATCTACCGTTTGATTCAAAATGTGATGAGCAAAATACATTTTCTCGTTTTAAGCGCAACCGAGAGGGAAGAGGAAAAAATGATCCGTGAATGATCGTTATAGCGGCGCTCTGAATTATTTTCAATATTAGCGGTGTTAGCCACCGATGTTTTTAGATATGACTGTGAAGAATACTTCAAAGACTTTAAAGAGGAAATGCCCCATCATTCACGGCCAGTTTCAACATTAAGCACGTGATCTCGTGTTTATAACAAAGTTTTGTTAGGGTAAATCTATTGGCCCTCCATAAACCTTATATGCTTATAAAACAGCATATAAAACATTTACCAGCGGCGCCTTAGATTAAAACTTTCTCACATAACTGGTCTTTCTTTATACGTACTGGTACTGGGGTATTTTTCTTCGTTGTTACCGGAAGACGATTCTGGGCTACTTGGCTCCTCACGGCGATCTGTCTCCGTCTCGCGACACGGCTCGGAGACGGACACCGACACTGCGACCGGAGGAGCTTTGGTAGCGGTCCTGCTCGTCGCTTGATCGGCGGCGTGATTCTCTGAGCTCCCGTAGGCTGTCTCGAAAAACTGGTCGAAGGCTTGGGGCAATACTCCGTTCCTCCCCACGCTGCCGTACACGGTGGCTGTGTGGCGAGGATCAGAGTGGTAAACAACCGAGTTGTTTTTCGAGAACATGTCTCCTAAAGTTCCTGGGTTAGACAAGCAGTCTCTGTGTACCATATCTTCTGCCGCGTAGCAGTGCGGCATATTTCCCCGATGGTGCCACTTGCTGGAAGCGTCAAGAGCATAGTCTCTAAATGTTACCTCTCTTACGGACTGAACTTGGGGGAGATTAGACGAAGAGTACGAGTATGTCATGGGGCAAGAAGACGGGGTCTGGGGCAGAAAGGGAGGAAGCCTGGAGAGGTCCGTGCCGGAGACGTAATAAGTGCAGCTAGGCAAATACATATTAGACCCAACGGATACCCGCTCATCATAATCCATAATCTGTTGGCATCTCCACGTCCTGCTTCACATCGTTGTGCCGAGCTGAGCTCTAGTGGGTTTGGAGCTGAATCGCAGAGCAGAAATTTTGAGACGTGAGGTGACGTGGAGATACATCTCCATCCATTCCACAGAGCTCCAGTCATGTGACCATGGGCAGAAATTGACATATACTTCTAGGAGTATAGTATGCCAACATGTGTGAGTGTTCAAGTGCAACGAGAAAGACTTTATCGATTTACTATAGGTTATATGTACGGGGTACCGTTGTGTTTTATAACGACACTGAAAGAATGGATCGACATACAATAAACAATAACAAGTTTCAGTTGTCCGCCTCAGTCTCTCTTGGGCATATCCGTCCTAATATTTCCCCCCAAAAGAATGATTTTTTTCGGGTTGTAAAGGTTTGGTGGAACGTGAGCAGACTGCTCCTTCTTTTCAAATGAGGCGATACGGTTTTGCACATTTCTAATTGCGCTCGTGAATGCGGCGCAACTTCTCTGTAGTATATGCTTTGCTTAAAGCAAATTTTCCCATTAAATTAATGCCCTGTTTGCTTCGTCTTAGTTGGTTTTATGACATATATAAGTTAAATAATTTTTCAAGGTAAATTTATTTTAGAACGTAATGTATGTTTGACCACTCACGGTATATTTCAGTATAAAATGCTAAGGGATGTCACCAACATTAGTTATGTTGTCAGATTATCTTTGGTGTAGCTGCTAAGACTTTGTTTACTTATATGCAACTACATGGTTACTTGCATTTAAATTAAATGGCACGGTAATAACTAGACTACAATCGATTATGTATAAGGCTAAAAAAATGTTTTTGCTACCTTCGACCTGCATCCAGCAGGTAAATATGTAGCAGGAAAATAATGCTCGTAGTATTATTACTATATTGACTAATTTGCAATTACTACTGGTTTTTACCTTTCGTCGAGCACCGTTATCTTAAATGGATTTAATCTAAGGCTCTTAGAACGACAAAAATATGATCCAATTTTGCCTTGTATACAATGTAAATTATAACTTTTGATCAACGGATTTTTAGATAGCAGAAAAACGGCTACGAAAAAGCTGCCTTGTGTTGGCCTTAAACTGTAGTCACAAAACTGAGTGGTCTAAACACGGCTTAGGTCCATAAACTTTTAACTTGGACTGTGGCCCTGTTAAAATTACACTGGCCTCCACAGAGAAGTCTGATAGTATCCCTGTGTATACGTTTAGTAATACAGGGAGGGATATGATCCGCTTAAAGACAACCCCTGGAAAAGCAGGTTATAAAAGTCCAATTTGTTACATTTATTATATTAATTTATTAGAATATTAGGATTCGTGTTAAAATTAGTTTTCTTCATCCGTATTATTTCTACTTTTTTCAGAAATGTCAGTGTGTAATCTTCGAGCAATGCCCATATTTTGTTATACTACCGCTTGATTTAGTACTCGGAGGCACCGAGCCTAGTTTCAAAGCCTGAGACAGTCGTTTGTTTGGTGGTCTTGGTAGCTAGCTGAAACTGTTGTCGGCACAATCAAACCATGGCTGGCGGAGCATGGTCATGAGACGCCACCTACGTGGAATTCGTGAACTTCAATTAGACCTGAAGTCACGGGTAACGCACGATTAAAGAGAACCAACAGGCCTGTCTGACATATTTGGTAAGACAGTAATATGTTAAACTGAGCTTTTATGTATTTGTTTTATCATTATAATTTTATCTTCAATTAAACGTTAAAAATTTGATATAAATATAAGATAATTTACAATATCGTAAAGCCAATATACTGTAAAAAAAAAAAAAAAAAAAAAAAAAGGTTATTTAGAGTTATTTGTATTCGGCATGGTCTTGTGTTGTTGTTTTTAAAATAAACGTTACTTCCAAGCAAAGCAGGCCTGTTCGTAAAAGAGTTTACATCGTACATTTTTAGTGGGAGTATAACTTCAGTCCTACTGTTTTAGCAGTATGTGCTTTGCGTTAGCGTGTTTTAAAGTTTGGCAGAGGTTAAACGATTGTTTGGACTGAGCCTACCATCCTGTAGTCCGAAAAGAGTACATATTTACCAAATATAGTACATTTCTTTCTCTCATCTTGGAAATACATTCGTTGTCATTGTTCTTTGCCTACTTCTTGACCTGCTTTATACAGATGCCACGCTCTTTGTTTAAGCCAAACACACACCGTTTTGAATAGCATATTTAAATATTAGCCTACATTCATGTTTTCCATCCTGTCCATATTTCCTTTCCATCTTTTCAAAACCACACCGCAATACACAAGAAGAACAGCAAAGATCCGATAATATTTGTTGGCTTTATCAAGTGCAGTGCTTTTTTTTTCGTTCTAATAAACTATTTACAAAATATCTCATAACAAGCTGCTGGAATGTCCCAAGAGGTTTTGTAAAATAATTACTACGCACACGCACTCACACGGGCAACAAAAAAGAGCACATGGCCTATAAACCTCGAGGCTATGCATTCTGGGTAACCTCTAGCCCAAGCACTCTGGACAACCATCTGAAACCTGCCCTGAAAGATGGGTTAACGAAAGACACATTTAAAATGTGTAATTAGTTTCTTTTGAAATTTGTTCTATTTTCTAAGGTTTTAGAAACACTTGAAAATTGGTATCAATAGTCCTAATTCTTTAGTTAATTGAACAGTATATTTCGGGATATTATATTCAATGTTTTGAAAATGTTAAAAATGTAAGTTTGATTTTAGTTGATCAGTAACAAGATAAATCTAAAATTGCCAACAGCATTCTTTATAGGGGTACATCTTAGACGCTTCGGAGCTTCTTTTGTTTAATGGCGTAACATTTTCTGGTGCTTTCCGTCTGGTGCAATGCATTTGTACATCTTCGGAAATTTGGACAACATAAGTTTTCCCAAATCGGTTGGCTTGATTCGGCGATGTATTGTAGTGGATAGCTGCAGCTTTAAAAAAATGCGTAGCTTTTCATACATAGGAATAGCCTATGCAGAGGAATTTGGAAAACATTTCATGTACATGTAAAAAAAAAAAAAATTATTTACGCAATCAAAAGAAACCTTTTAAAAACATACAGACTATTTCTAAAACAGAGTCGCCACCCGCTGCACGCTCTTTCTGCGATGGCCTACACAGCAGAGCTACAGGAGGATGGAGTGATGTAGCCGAGGCCAGCAGACTGAACCCAAACCCAACCTTTGCCTTGCACTTGCTCGCGATCCAGTGTGGCAGACAGCCTAATGGGGAACAGAATATTCAAGCCAAAGGCTTCGGAACCCAATAAACTATTTTTTCTTTCTTCCTCCTTCTCCACCTCCACCTCCTCCTCATATTCTTGTTTTCTGTGTTTTGTTTTGTTTTTGTTTGTCCTTGCGTTGACCACAACCACAACCACAACCACAACCACAACAGGGATCTGCTCGGACACGAATAAAGACGAAAAGAAAAGGGGAAAAAAAAAACACAAGTCTGCTCCATTTTCTTTAAACTAACTAGCTGTGCCTGCAAAGATCTATTGGCCAATTTTACATTCAAATATAATTAACACATTTTAAATAAAAACGTTAAAAAACCTTAAAAAGTAGCTTGCTTTTTAAAACACTCTTAAGCTGTAGCAAGATATGAGCAAACACTGTACATCACTTGTTTCCTCAAATTATCAAATCAAGTTCAATTATCAAAACACGTCGAACTTGCCAGAGGTAGTGATTACCGTGTACAAATGTTGGGAGTGTATATTGTGTCAGCGATACCTACCTGGTTCCAAGGATTTCAACGACGTTCTTACAAACACACTAACAATTACACCTAACCTTTCCAAATACAAAGCTCTGTAAAAAAAAAAAAAGATCCTCGCAGCCGCCCTATTTATTTCACAGGAGCTGTAAGGTGTCTACGGTAGTCTTTGTGAGATGCCAGTACGTGTGATGACTTCCTGTTGTGTAGTTAGTCTGCTGAACGTGGTGGTTGGGAGGCATGACATTTCTTAGTGTTTTTGTTTTGTCTTTTTAATTTGGTTAAATTTCCGTACTGGTTTATTAAAAAAAATCCGTACTGGTTTATTTAAACAAAATACGTTGGTGTATGGACTTAACAGCTGTCCCTTGGTTCTGCCCAGCATCAATGAATTATGGCAACTGCCACTAAAGGAACCTCCAGCTAAAAGCATTCTGAGACGAACACTGGTCTTATCTACGGATTCATCTACTGAGAAGACGGCAGAGAAAGTCGAAAGACAGACAGTCACCTTCTAAACAACACAAAAGTAGGGCTATTATTGTAAAAACAAAATTTGCCTATTGTTCCTATGAGGTGTAACTTTTTCAAATCTTGTTCCAGGTGTAGTGGTTTTTATTACACATGCAAGTTTATAAAAATAAATAGTTAATAAAGTGTAGCCTATAAAATATATGGACGTCAGCGGATACAGCAATATAAATTGTATGATGATAACATAAACTAACTATTAAATTATTTCATGATATATACAGATCAGATATAAATGTTGGTAAAAACGTTTTGAAATGTATTACTGGTGTTTATAGTCTAATACATGCACTGTCTAATACAATAGTTCTGTTCACTGGATATACGAGGTTATATATGTTAAAGTCGTAAACTTGTAGTGATCAGTGGTAGTCAGTAGTTATGGTAGAAGCATAAAGGTGCTATGGCAGATCTAGGAAAATCGCGATTTTAATTATCTTACCGCAATAACTATATAGTGAGGTTATGGGTATAAACGATGCCTTTCGTGTAACAATAGTCTATTCTCATAATACTAGAATAGACAAAATCTTTATGTAAATGGTGTGATTGCTTAATGTGAAGCCGCTTTCACCTTTTTAACAGCAAATAGGCGTTCCTTCTGTATTCTTAGATGATATTAAAGGCCTTCTCATTAAATGTACCACAGTGAAGGAATTTATTGTGCACAGACGGGTTTTTATAAAAATATAATGTTTCTAATTTCGCCTTTGGGTGGCAGCAAATACCACAATTCCTTTCTATCCGGGTACTTCTACGACTTTGCTGATTCTGAGAGCTTCTGGAGCCCACCATGTTGTCATGGATGAGGACACATTTCAGGGACCAGGGAGGGGAAGGTTGCTATGGTTTCAATTAGTCCCCATACAATGTACGTAAAAATGAAGGATATAATCAAATATTAAAATATATTCTTTCAAAAGAGCCGTTAATCAGTGTCACTTTACAAATGGAAGCTATTTCCCATGATGGCCTATCTTATGACCTGTAGTTTGTTCCAATCCAAAAATGAGCACTTTAATTTACAGTTGCGAATCTTGAAATAGTAAATGAATCTAATCTGGCCTATTTGTCGCGCTGAGGCACTTGGCTAATTGACTGAGTTGGCAGTTTTGGGTAATTTTATGTCGGGACGAAAGCGGAACGGAAAGAAAAAATATTCATAAATAAATAAATAAATATCACCATCTTTTAGATCTTTGTCGTCCTTTGTCGACACTCATCTGACCAGAATTTTGTCACATGATTGTGAAATGCTTGGGATGTTGTTTATGAACGTCATCTTCCACCAAATCCACCAACATTTGTAACTTAATCACAGAGTCGCTGTCCCAATAGTTTCTCTAAGACACACCAACTGGATCTTGGTGGAGACGCCTTTTTATCTGAAAACTCCGTATAAGGAATCGGTCTGAC
>NC_137510.1:21847500-21900000 GCF_041902795.1 Electrophorus electricus
GAGGAAAATGTAGGCTACACACATTACAAAAGAAATTTTAAATTCAATCCAATTCATGTTTCCTTTTTTTCAGAATTTCTACTGTTAAAAAGACTCCTGTATGTTATCAAAAATGATTAAACACGACTGTTCTCGTTTCTCTGATAGGCCATCAAATTCTACTTCAAACAAAGATTGCGCAAATACTATCACTTTCATTAGTGTTACGTTGTATTATTTGTAATATTTGGTTAACTTCTTAAAATGTAGGCTAACAAGGCAGTAAAAGTAATAAGAAGATGACAATAGTTTCTGGTGTAAAGAGTAAAAACTTTTTAAAAAATTCCCTTTTACATAAATAAGAACATCGATATAAGTTCTAGTTCTAATAAACTATTAATGAGTTACTAAATACTACTAGTAGGCTACTGTTACCGATAACAACAACAATAACCACGATAATACAAAGTTAAATAACCCAGATTAAAATTCATATTAAAGTGCGGATTCATTACTTTCTTTGAGCCTCCCCGTGCGTCGGTGCATTATAAATAAGACGTTTCACTCTGAATTTCACCGCTACTTTGATTGTTCCAGTGCCACGCGAAAGGGAAAGAGGAAAGAATGACTCTAACAAGCGATTCGTTGCACGTTTTTAGAATGCGCCGAGGGCTTCCTATTTTTGGCAACGCTGTCTTACTCACCGGCCAGCACAGCGCAGGAGATATCTTACGTGGAACAAGCGACACGCTATATATTTGCTCCATTTCTGAGTTCTCTTAAGGTAATGACAGATATATTTCTCTGCCAATGTCGTGTAATATAACAGAAGGTGCAATCGAGCTTTTCTACATCAACAACACCCAATGTTAAATGTGAGTGTTCCTCAACATATTTAGATTCCGATGATTAATTACATGTAACTCTGTGATACACTGTTTAGCTTCAGATGCAATTCAACAGCCTAATTCTTTCCCTTTGGACTCTGGCTGGTTGTTTTAAGGTTGTGGTGGGTCTATAGAAGTGGGCAGTAGTAGCCAAACCAATATAATATAAGGCTAGTGGTAATAAAATTATTGCGGTGTCGTTCAATGTACTATTCTACTATTTATCATAACTATTTATGGTTCTCAATTTTATGGACCAGTTAAGATAGACAGATACCGCAACGGCGTGCTCTGCAGGACATTAAAATCACAATGAAGAGGCGCGTGAGACGCAATTAAACATAATTGGGTGACTTTAGGACTTTGGAAAACCAGAAACTGAACGTGCAAATAAGGAAATAGGTAAATCTCTTTAGGATAAATTTAGCATCCCACAGGAAAGTGAAAGTAAGGCGGATAGGGGCTCATTTTGTCCTCATGTTTAAAATATTGACGATGTAGAATGAAGATTATTTAAAATACTGGGAATATATACATCACATCAGACTATACCTTGATATCATGGCATAACTGGATATATGAAAACAACCCAAACATGCGAAGTATTGTAGAGGCTAATGTGTTTGCTTCTGCCGGGGCCTGTACAGCCGACCTTAAATGTAGCCGTTAGTCTGCCAGTGTTTGGAACTAACACCCAAATGACATATTAAGAAATGTATTCGACACAAGCTTGATTTCAAACTCATTGCATAGTCTTATATGTTTCCTTTGTGTGAAATTATGCCTTTAGGCACACAGTCTAAAACAACAAGTGTATAATTCACGCAATAATACACATATAGCCTATGGATACTTTTTAAAAGAGTATATTCAAAATTCATGAATAAGTTGCAAACCTTTTGTCTTTTACTTCAGTATTTCCGTAATATCAAACATGCTGTTAGCACTGAGTTCCCACGCGATTAGTACGCTAAACTGTGCAAATGTATTTGAAGTTCTAACTTGAATTAATCGACTGAAAAAAAGTGGTTTAATTTAAAATGCTTCGTTGCAAGTAACCATTTTTGTTTATATAAACTAATGGATAACTGTAAGAATAGCTAATCTACAGGCTATAATCAATTATTCATGCACTAGACTGTAAGCAGTCTACTTTAAATTCGTGTCTGACGATTGTATTTATACAAGTAAAGAACTTAAATTTTATTCTAAATTAACTATGAAAATAATAACTGATGATTATTCTATTGCTAATCTGATGTAGCCAAGTAATGTAACACCGAATTCCAAATAAGACACCTACGTACATAGAATATTTCAAGGAATTTTAATGTTTTAAAAACGATTGCCGTTTAAACCGATGTATGATGTCATCCCTAGGTATATTGGTTAAACAGGATTTCATGTTCTGTTTGGTAAATCTTAAACATAGTTTTATTAAGCGTAATTGCACCTAATGCACTTAATCATAACTATTTTTAAACATAAATAACATTTACAATAGCGTTTACATTAGGCATCGTAACTTGTATTTTGTAACGTTATCGTATCAACTATTTTTTTTCTTATTTAGGATATTTAAAAACATTTTAGTTGGTCGCATGAACACATGAATCGATGGGTTTCAATAAACCACAGAACATTAGTATTCAAAAGTATCTTTGCGTGTGTGAACATGCATGTAAAGCAACAGATTGAAGAATTATTCAGCTTTCGATTTTCATTTTGAAATGATAAAACCCCACCATTATTTCAATAGATATAACCCAGAACCTTTCTGACAGCTACACCACGGCGGACGGACCATCACCATACATGAACACTGACTCTTAAAAGATAGGAATTGCATGCCATAATATTTGTTTGTTTTTTTTCCCACGTATAAATATACATATACATATATAAATATCTTATAACATACTAGAATGTGTCTGTCAGCGTATTTACCTCAAGCAGGCTAGAATGAGTGATGTTTGTGAGAAGGCTACACGTGCAGTCCTGTGTCAGTTCAAACAGTTGAAGCCGAGTTGGACATGTGGACATCCTCATATAAATCGTCTTTTTCTTCCTCTGGGGCACAAAATACTGCCTTCAGATAGTGACTCGTTAGTGTTGTCTCATCATTAGACAAAGGCTAGGACAGTAGCCTAAAAAAATATTGATTTCTTTTAGAGCTTCACTTTACACCTTGAGTAGGCCTTAAAGAGCGTTAAAACGTGTTTAGGTTATGACACAACATAATAGTAGCTGTCGCCGTATCCAGTCTATCCGAACACAGTTAATCAGCATTTAAAATGACTTTAAAAATCGTATATATTGTCTATTCAAAATTTTCTCTTTTTTATGTTTTCTAGGTTACAAGTTATTTGGCATTTGAAATGTAGGCTAACTAAATTATTTTTATAACCTTTAAACGTCAAAAGCAAATGCCTTGGTTGCATGACTTCCTGTTTTAGGACAATCCTAAATCCGTAAAAAGAACCAGCGCTACAGTCCTAGAATATATTAACGGTGTCTATCCTGCAGATAATGTCTACTCCTACTTCAGATGAAGAATTCTGAGCAAGCAGACCATAGGTAGAACTGATCTTAAACCTAATCCTAAATAGAAAAGCCACACAATAAAGCTAACTTCTGCAGGAAGATATAGTAGGCTATGTCTTTGACCAAGTGTAGGCTAAGCATGCCACAGTGGTGCACTGTTTGTAAAACCTGTCAGTTAGATAACACAACACTTAGGCCTCCTTGCTTAATGGACTTTTTATAGCTTTGTCTTGTGATCATGTGACAGCTAGCATTATAGACATTGTGTGGTTCAGATCTTAAACATACCGCCACTTTGATTCCTCTGCCTTTTCCTAACAGAGAGACAGACAGAGAGACAGACAGAGAGAGAGTGCGCGAGCTCAGGCTGTGTTGTAGTTGATCTAGACAGCTGGACTGCCTAGGTACACTAATTAGGTTGCTAAACAAAGCATTCACCATGATTACTGGGATCATCCAACATTAAACATATTAATTAATCTATTAATTAATTAAATTAAAAATGTAAAATGCTAATGTAACATTTAAAGTTACACAAGACCATAACTTGAATTCAAGGCACAAGTAAAGAATATCAGATTTATTTTGGGGCGGTTAACATTTTGGAATAAAAGCACAATTTGTACTGACATGCATATAAATGAGATCGATTAGAAGGTAAAGTATAAAGTATAAAAGTTGCACACTACACACAGTTACTGTGTGAGGTCCTGCAACCTTCTGACATCATCACACTTCTGTCTTCTCTGTCTGCTTTTGGAGTTTCTAGACATAAACCAAAGTTGAGAGACTTGCTTGATGTCTTTGAGAAGCAATTTTGATACCCGCACAGAAAAATCAACCCAGCATCAAAATTCATCATTCAGATTGATAAGGTGCAAAATAAAAACATCAATAACAACAATAACAACAAAACCAATATTTAAACTGCTGTGATTGATTTTGAAGTTCTTGCTAACATCAGATCAGCCAACGAAGTGGTCCACCTTCCACCACCTCCCTTTAATCCCATGCCCTGCAAAACATTCTCCAAAGTCCCTCCCACCAAAGGTGTGCATACTTTACACTTGGCCTACACCCTTATGTGCACACAAAATAATTGATAGGCAGGGAGGACCACGTCCCTGTAGAGATGTTTCCTGATTGGGGAAATTTCCTAATGCAGGTGGAATCTGTTTAAATCTTCTGATTGCAAACCACATGGCAGACCTTTGCTTTGTCATAGCTTTAGTGTTAGCTAGCAGGATGCTAAGCGATTGTGTTCCACCGGGACCACAGTTTGAGGAAAGAAGCTTTGGATGTGGATAGTACTGTGAGGACAAAGAAATCAAGATTGTCATTTCAACTGCAAATGACTTGTATTACAAGTATAATCTACTGTTCTTTGACAGCAGAGACTGATGAGAAATGTAAGCTTCTTATAATGTCTTTGTTCATCTTGTTTTTACCTCCAGCATGGCCACTAAGAAGGCTGCTGTGTGTGCGCTCGATGGCAGCGGGCATAGGCAGCACTGATCAACTTGTACATCTCTCCAGAGTTTGGTCCAAGTTCTGGAAGCCTGTTTGACAAGAGAAGCAAGACCCTTGAGCTCCACATGATGATTAAAAAAGTCCCACAATTACAGCCAGGGAGCCTGAAATGTTGGGATAAATTAGAAAGGACATTTAGGAGAACACTGAACAGGAATATAAGGTAAATGTCCACCAATGTAATGGGAAGGTCAAATTTGTGGGGAAAAATAAATATGAGATTTTTGAAGTATGGAGAAACATTTAACAGTTCACTGAGTCACACACGTTGGGTGGTGGGTACACAAGGCAACGAAGCAAAGACAACCAGGGAGTTCACAGGGCAAAAGAGTGGAAGCTTTGGATAGTCTCTGTAAAGGTCTCCTAGTTTATATTCAGTTGAGCATGAATTTCACTGGCTAATTGCAGAGAAGACTTTAACAAAAAAGTGATGATCATGGTTATTGGAATGTGCATGACACTCACAGTCTTGATAAAGTGCAACCTTTAGTGTTATTTCTGTTCATGGCAATTCAAGTCAATTTGTCTGAACATGTATGCTCAGAGATTCCTTTGGGTCACATAATTCAGCATTTTAGCATTTCTTTTCATTTCTATGCTGAAGATAGTTGTATTTATCTGTAAAACATCATAACTTTGATAGATTGGTCAACCAAACTGCCTCACAACTGCCTACATGTAAATAAGGTAAAAAGTGAAGTCATCATTGTTAGTTTTGAAGACATTTCTAGGACTTTCCAGCTAGTTCTTGGTTCTTTGGAGTGAAGTATTAAACCTGTTTCTAAATATTTGGGTGTTTTCCGTGACCCTTGTGTGAGCTTTTTGCTTCTTGTTAAGAAACATGCTCAGTCCTGTTTCTTCCAATTAAGAAATATCGCTACAGTAAGAAATGGCCTACTTTTTCACGATACTGGGGGGAAAAAAACATTCATGCCTTCGTGTTTTGATTGGATTACTGTAATGCACTGTTTACCAATCATGGTGAAATTTTTCACCTTCAACTTTGTACAAATTGCATCTTCTCACTAGGTCTAAGTCTAGGATGCATATTTCCCCAGTGCTGGATTCTCTTCACTGATTACCAGTGAGTTTTAGAATTTGTATTAAAATATTGGTGCCATTCTATCAAGCATTACACGAAGACGCCTCCAGGTGTATTTCAGATGTATTTTCCTCACATAAGAATAAGAGCACTCTTAGATCATCAGACCAGGGGCTGCTAGTTTTCCCTAGAACAAAGTTAAAATCAAAGGGGGACATTTGTGATGTACACACCTAAATTTTGAAACGAGCTTCCTGTGGCTAAAAGACTATCAGACTCTGTGTGCATTTTTTAGAAATGTCTTAAAACTTAATTTTATTCTCTGTCTTTTTTTGTGATCCCTAATTCCTGATGGTTAATACATGCAGTGATTTTCATTATTTGTTGTGTCACATGGTGTGTGGTCTGCAACTGTACTTTATGTAATAATAAAAATTCTAAGTAAAAATATTATTGCATTGTAAAAATAATTTAATTTTAAAAAGCAAGGCTGAAACAATTCTAAAACAATAAAGAATAAACGACACAACCAGAACAAGGACATTCTGCACTTTATTCCTCATTCACAACCTTCCCCCAATTCCACCACCAATATTCCGTGAAGACATGTTCACCGTTCCATTTCAGAACTGCTCCTACTGTATTGAATCAAAGATTTCATTCTATCTTGTTTAATATGTTACAGTGTTTGTCAATAATCCAATAATGTAGTTAGAATGTGGCATTATCAACTGAACTAGGTGTGTGTGAGAGTAATATACAGAGGGCGTGTGAAACACAGACAGGGTGGGTGGGAGTTCCTGTTAAGCCTGTCAGGTTTGTCATTCAGAGTGTGACGCACTGCCCGTGCACTTGCGCTGTGGACCATTTCCAAACACACTGAATTACACACACCACATGTAAAACGGAGGAAAGCATGTCAAATTTCCACCAGAAAATGAATTTGACATGATGTTAATAGGCTTATGCGTCATTTTTAGCAGCCAACATGTTTGACCAGCATAGTTGCAGCTTCAAGGAGCATTCCTCCTGATGGAGCACCGCATTCAGTGACTTTAGTCACCTGTAGAAACAGGATTATTCTGTTGCTAATAAATGATCTCAGTGAGCATCAGATTCTAGAAATGCAAGCCTTGCTGTAGTTAAAGGCAGCTAGGTGGGACTTCACCATAACAAAAACAATTTGGTCCTCGCACTGATTGGTTTCATGTAAAAGCAGTTTCTTATTTTTCAGCATATATTCTTACACATAAACAAAAAGCAAAAATAAGTGCATAGGAATTGTTTAATAATTTAACTTTCAATCCTTGTTCATTTAATATACATGGTTTATTCTGTTTCTGTATTTCTGTCTATTTGTTCATTTCTGTTTCTTGTTAATAACTGAAAAGAAATCTAACTATGTTGTCTGATAGTTTACAAAGTAACTTGGGACAATTATCACCAGGCAGCAGCAGCTATGTAGCTGCCCAGCCTTTGGCACGGATGCCTCCAGAGGTTTTCCATCACCATTAATTATACAAACCTTTCAGCTGTGAAGTTTCTCATGACTTCATTGTTCAACCTCGAATAACTGGATTATTTTTTAAAAAGTAAAAGTAAAAGATGTTGCTAATAATTTGCAAAAAGCAAAAGTTTGATGGCAGTTTTTTAAAAATTGCCAAGTTGCTAATACATTTGTTTACAGAAAGTATGCCCAATGGCCATTTGTCCATGCTGTTACATATACAAGTAGACTTGAAATTCCCTTATGATCCACCTATAAGATCAAAATAGCTGTAATCATGGCTGAAGGTGGTACAGGGAGGAACACTTCCACAGCACTAGTAGCCCATGCTGATAATGAACATCCAATCAACCCTGTAAAAACTCCCATTGCCGTGGTGTCATAGACAATATGGGCTCCTGACGGGTACTTGCATACGATCCGCCTTCATACTCCTTAGCGTGGATGATTGAAAGTGGTAGAGCTTTGCTTAGAAATTAATAGGTCCTGCACTCATGTGGTCATAAAAGCGCAAGTTTCTGCAAAGGCAAATTAATTTCCCTTTCAGCACTTGCATTATAAAATTCATCACCTACCGTTCTCCTCCGATGGAAACAAAGTGGGTAGGAGTGCGATCTCAGCGGGTTTTACTCTTTAACTGGTGCGATAATAGGATCTTCATAAACATTTGCTAATAATTCGATAGATTCTAAAGAGGCCGGGCTTACCTCTGTCCTCACTGAAGTGCGTCAAGGAGTGTTCTTGGCGCAACTCCACTGAGGTCTTCATTCATTTTACAATGCTGGCACTCAAGGAGTTGTGAACAAATTTGAAGGCACACTTCAGACAACTTCTGTCATGAGCTGTTTGTACATGCATATTCAAAAGTTCAAAATGTTTAGCTAGATTAATCTGAACAGGATGTGAAAGTACCGATGGGGGGGGGGGGGGGGAATCAGCAAGGCAAAACTGTGGTACAATTCAGTGAATGTTCACATCAATAAAAATTCTGTAGTAGCTTGAAAGAAGTATTGGTGACTCTGTAGGCCATGGTAGCAATTTCTCCTACAAGTGGTTGACTACAGCTCTACAGCTGTTGCAAGTGCAACCTGCAAAATTATAACCCAGTGCAAACATAGTTACATCACATATCACGTCAAATATAAGTACAGGTATTAGAGGTGTCGTGAAACAGGGCGGGTGATCTTTGGTGGGAGATAACCACTGAAAACTGAGTCTCCCGTGGATACACGATGCCCCCAACCATGGCAAAGCAAGGTTGCGGAGGCGCGCACCAAGTCCCAGACTTTCATTGCTGTATCAGATTTACTTTCACTGAAGACCTTGGCTGTTCCGATCTTTTCATTCCCGATATAGCTGCACTGTGACTTTGACGTTACTAAATGACATTAGTAAACATGTATTAGCCTTCACACTTTAGGGTAGTGGGGCATATTTCAAATGAAAGGTCGGGCGATTAAATAACAGAGGCGTGACTGGTTGTTATGCTTTCAGTCTTTAGGATGGCCTACCAAACCAGTGAAAATGAGCTCAGGGTGTCCCAGCTGCCCATTTCCTGAAAACATAAACTATAAGAACATAAAAGGATAAGAGTCAGTGAGACTGTTGGTCAAGACCTGGAGTGCCAAGTCCTGTGAAAAGCAACTCCCCCTCTCTTTGATTTTCTGTTTTAATTTCAAACTCAGAGGTACATCGATATAGCATGCAGATTCCATTGCAAAAATAAACCTGCCAGACTTTACAGCTGAAATTCAGAAAGTAGAGTCCATGGAAAGATGAATAATGAAGAAAAACGTACCCTCTAAAAACAAATGAGAAGAGAAAATAAATAAGCGGGGATGTCCACTGAAACACAGGTTAAGGTGTGCAGTGGCTGAGCTGTGCCGTGTTTATATTTAGTAGGTTCTAAACATGTCACTTCTTCCTTTCAGCTACTGTCAGTTCCTTCAGCAAAAACCATGAGATCAGGTCCAAACTGACCACACTGACCACACTCATAAGTTAGTCTACAGAACAAAATGGAGAAACTGAAAACAAACAAAAAACCAAACCAACCCCTGCCTCGCATTGAATGTCTAGTGTCCTATGCTGGAGTGTGGTTTACACAGGGCAAGCTAAAAAAATTAAATTAAAAATTACGTAACATTTTTAAATATTCCCTCTTACCGCTCTACTCACTCCCTGATAAAACAGGTCTTAGAGAACACTCATGACGATGCAGCACAAACAGATTTTGAGCGCAATGCCTGCCAAGTCGTGACGAGCCAGTCGATGTAGGATAAGGCTATGTTTAGGCTGAGAAGCATTGCCCCTAGTGGCCCTACTCCTCGCGCAGGAACTGGAAGACAGAGGAGAAGTCTTTGCTCGCATAGCCGCGTGCACACATCATGCGGTATATCTGATGAGCCAGTGAGCCCAGTGGCACTGCTGTCTTCGTGTTGCTTGCCGAGTTCTGGGCAAGTCCTAGATCCTGTGGTAAAATGTAGCCAACGTTACCGCAAAGAAACGGACCTCGAAGCATTCATCTGTAGGGTAGTTTTGACAAGACATGTAACAGTAATAAGTAAAGCATTTCAAAACACTTGGCATATGCTCTATTATATAAGTAAAGAATCAATCAAAGACAATCAAGGTGTGGAGGAGTATGGAAAATGAGGTGTTAGACAAAACAAGAACAAGTAAATGGGGGTGGGATTCTCCAACCTTGGCCATCAGTGTAGTCCCAAACCCTCCCTGGTAGTTGTTGGCTGAGGGCACGCCCTCCATCACCCCCGGGACGGGATTATAGGTGTCACTGGACCAGCAGCGGCCGGAGCTCATGTTGAGGATCTTGGCCAGCAGCTTGGGGTCGAGCCCCAGTCTGCCGGAGGAGATCAGAACAGAGGCTGCAGTCATCAAAATCATCTGCACAAGAAACCTGGGCTGGTGAACAAATCTGGTCATGCAATCGCATCCATTAAATAAATAAATTAATTAATTAATTTAAAAAAAAAAAAAAAAAAAGTTTTTCCCATTTTGACTAAACGGGGACCAAATCGTCTCAATTTGCACATGCCACAAAAGAGTGAGAGGCTTGCTTGAATGTAATAGCGGTTTGACTATTGTTCAGTCACCTTCAGGAGTCAGCGATATTGCAAAACTCTACCTGATGCCCAGGTTCATGGTCTCAGCAGTCCCGATCATTCCTATTGCCAGCAGCATGTTGTTGCAGATCTTCGCCGCCTGTCAAGTGGTTACGAGAAACACAGGAACACACAACAGGAACCAATCATCCCTGACAGACAGAAGAAGCCCGGAAGGACGCCTGCGTGCAGCGCCGGGGGCCTACCTGCCCTGTGCCAACCTGACCGCAGTACACTACGTTGGCACCCATGCAGCTCAACAGCTCTTTGGCTGCTGTGAACTCCTCCTCTGCTCCGCCCACCATGAAGGTCAGCTTTCCTGAAGTGGCAGCTCCAACACCTGTACAAATGCGGTAATGGTGGCACCTTACAGATGAATCTTCTGGAAGGCCAGAGTGCCAAACTTTAGGGTTTGCAATTTAATAATCCCTGACCCTGAATTAGGTGTGCTGTAGCTAGGAAAATCCATCTGTTCACTGCTATGGCCCACAGAAAGCAGTCCGAATAACAGGGCTGCACAGATTAATGTGCATAATCATAATATGCATTATGTATGTCATTCTTACTTAAAGTTGTGAGTGATGAGTGTGCTACTTGGACTAAATGTAGCTGCGGTAGATGAAAGAGTAGATTAAAGAGTAGATGAAAGATTCTCTGCCCTTGTTAATAAGTGACAAACTCTACTTAAAGTCAAGTGTCAACAGATGGCAACTGTTGCTGAGAAAATGATGCATTAAAAAAGAAAGATATCCTGCAGTTCAAAGACGCCTACAACTCGGTTCGTTAGGTGTCACGGCACGTCCACTTTGCTACATACCTTCATTCATTCTGAGGTATGCAGCAAAAATTAAACAAAACCAAACCAACAACAACAACAACAAAAGCTAAGAACCCAACAACCACGAAAAGTCAAATATGGAGAAGCCAAGTGCTTGATAGGCGCTCCTGAGCTTCTGCAGCATTGCAGGCCCTTAATTACACAGGCGGAGAAAGCTCTGGAACTACCGCCGTTTTCTTTCACACGCGGACGGCAGTGACGTCAGGCCCGGTTTTGTTGTGGCTTGCTTTCTCATGGCGGCCAGCTTTCTCGAGAAGGCAGAACCCAGACCGGTGTCTACCGGCCGAGCCGAGTTCAGAGAGTGAGCAGCTCTGTGGAATTCTTACCAACGCTTTTCGAAGCCAAGAGCCGTTTCGGTGGCGCTAGCTTCAAACCGTGCTGACGCAGACTAGTCGGGAGAGGTAACAATTTAAGGAAAGAAAACTGGTAGCACATTGCTGTTTGCGTGCCCAAAAAGCCAGAGGCACCAAGTTCCTGATTAAAAGGGAATACAGGCCTTTAAACTCACAGCGGGCGCTGACTGAGTAGAATACACCCAGCTGCCTTAGAACGTGAGGTATCTGTTGCACCTCTGCCAAGCGTATATTAAAGGACTGTTGTGGGTTCACATTGACACAACAGGGACAGACTGAATTTTAAAAAAGTCCTCCCCTCATATTTAGGAGTCACAAACATGGTCCCATTAAAATATACCGTCTACACACACTATGTGTGCTACGAACTCGGCTGCATCATACTATACAGCCCGTTTCATTTTCCTGCATGCACGGAACACCTTCACCAAAGATTTTAGTTTCACTGCTGCTGTCGTTGGCTGAAACCTGCCAGTGCATGACCCCGGCCTTTTCAGCGATGAGACTGGGGGAAGAGCACGCGCATGGGAGGAGCGACGTGCGTATCCGGAACGGCTGAAGATAATCATATACTGCTTCGGTTTCGCCGGCAGCCCCCGTCCCCTCCCGGGATGGAACTGAAACTCTTGTGCGAGCAGTCTCTGGGCCGAGGCGGGCGGGGGAGGTGGCAGCGTGCCGGATTAAGAGCTAACCGAGAGAGACGGCGGCACTCGGAGCCAAAGGTTCGCAAATGAGCCCTGCAGTACTCGGCCAGCCCCAGTCAGGCTTGGCGTGAGGGGCTGGAGCAGCTCAAGCCTGGTGCAGCGGGAGAGGGGAGGAAAGGCATAAATCTCCATTAATCTGTTGCGACTGGATCGTAAAAAACGGCTGAGGAGCTCAAAGAAAGTGGGTCATACTGGAGAGGTGGAGAGCAAACAGAAAGGCTGTATGATGGATGTGCATATTTACCGCGCTCGCGCGCACGTGCTCGCGCGCACTCAGACTCCAGGAGTCTGCCTGTGTGTGGGAAATGCCATGAGCCGCTATCCCCACTGCCTCTCTGATTCTCCCCCCCCCACACGCGCGAGCGCACACACACACACACACACACACACACACGCACACACACACGCATACATAAAACAAACATGGGCTCAGTGGAGACAGACTGGGCCTCCCTCTCTTTATGGGCCTCTGTCTCTACATGAGCAGTAAACGCAGGGGGTGAAACATTACATTGCACATGAAAGGTAATGGTCTAAAAGTGTGCTATTTTGAAGGACAGTGAAACTGTGCTGATATGTGAAACTACATCCCTGTGCAACTTCAGTGGCATCCTGCTTACCCTCACTATGCTGCTGCATGTCAACCACACACACACACACACACACACACACACACAGCTTACAGGAACTTGGCTGAAGAATAGAAGACTGAGATACTTTGTTTAGATACTGTGATTCGAGTGCTCAGACAGCATGTGCCTCTATCGGTGAGGTATCCATAGAGACAGAGGAAACCAGCCAGGTAAGAGAGCCCAGGATGCAAGACAAAGTGTGCTGGGAGCACTTGTCTGACTTGTCTGAGCACTTGTCTGGTTTAAGGAAAATGGACACCAAGATGAAGCACAAAATGCTCACTGCCCTCTGCACAACTGCAGATCAGTCACTGTGGACTGAGAAATACAGAGAGAACAGAGCGGGAGAGATATGTGTGCTGTAGTCTACTAATGTACAGCAGCTCTGGCAAGCAAACATATGGACACTGACTAAATCCACCTACTTTAGGCAGCCTAGAGAACTCCTGAGACTGATTGCAGTCAAGCTTCTGAAATATAACAGGAAAGCAGTGTTTTCAAATATCAATTTCACCCACTCAACTCTTATGCTAACTACGTCAACAACTTCAGTGTAGCTATTTGAATGAAGCTTGCCCCCCTCCCAGTGACCAGTTGGACACCTCACTGTGCTTGAAGCTTGAATGTTAAATGCTCATTTGTTCATGCTCGTCTATGAGAAAAGGACCCTGCTGTCCTTCCCTCTCAATCGGAATCTTTTTTTTTTTTTTTTCCTCCATTCTCTGACACCACTGCCGGTAACAGATGACTCAGGCTCAAATCATGCATTTCCCATACTGAGCAAAGTGTAAGGAAAGTGTCTCATTGTGAATCAGTGCAGCCTGCGCATGTGTGAAAGCAATAAACATTACCACCCAACAAACAGTCCTGTCTGGTTTTGGTTAGAATGGCGATGTCGACGCGGCGTGGGCCCTCACCTCCAGACACCGGGGCATCCATAAACACGGCTCCCGTTTTTTCAGCAGCAACGGCCATCTCCTTGGACACAGCAGGATCAATGGTGCTAGAATCAATGAGGAGGGAGCCTTTCTTCACCTTCCTGTGTGGGAACAGCAAAGATACAGGCATGTGAGAAAGCACACGTGTGAACAGATTTTGATTGGAACGACTGGCAATACACCAACACCAACACTCTAGCTTTCGATTTGAACCATCACACAATTGGCGATTTGCAACACTCGGTTGCACTCTATGCCCGAACATTTGATCTATTACCTCTAGTTGTTGTACAGTTTCATATAAGACTGAACGTGACAAAATGTGACATAAATGACCTTGCACTGAACAAACAATTATGACTAAAGGTTGCGAGACAGAGGAATAACAAGGGAAAAGAACCTTACTTCAGAATGCCATTGGGGCCTGTGTACACATCAATAACGTTAGGGCTGGAGGGCAGCATTGTGATGATGCGGTCCGCCTTGTCAGCCACATCTGCTGGAGTGTCTAGGATCTAAGACCAGGGGGCACAAGGCCAGCGGGGAGGATGGCAAGTGTGAAATTAAAAAAGAGAAAAGCTGGGCTGTCGTACGTGTCATTTCTAGAAGAGAGATGCATGTCAAACTAACTAAATGCCCTGTTTATACCACTATTTATTTTCAGTCAGAGTCACAAAATGATGGCCATCTCATTGCACTGTCGAAACATGTTTTCGTTACTACGACTGATCTGTCCACACCTGAGCACCCAGTTCCTGTAGCTCCTTGCAAGACTCAGGAAAAACATCTGAGGCAATCACAGGATACCCGTGTTTGATGAGATTCTTGGCCATTGGATTTCCCATGTGTCCCAGGCCAATAAAACCCACCTGGGTTTTGGAAGCCATGGACCTGGAACCTGTTAGTGATATTTGAACAACATGTGAACTTGGGCAACAGTGATGCCCTTCCCATAATCGCAAGGTGAACGGCGCAATTAACATTTATTCAAGATTTCCAGTAGATAAAAAATGCAAAATGAAGCTACATTCTGCACATTTTGCATAATCTGACATTACAGATCACCTTACAACTCTGAACAGACCCCTTAAAGACACAATTTGTTTTAGATTTTATGTTTGCTCATAATTCTGACAAAGATCAGACCATGTAGCATATGGCTACATTTATCAGGACCTGACAATGACACATCCATGGCATTAGTGCTCTTAATAGCTAGCCAACACGCTAACGTAATTTTAACTAACAGGATTTAGATTGACATGGCTACAACTATACATGGCTATAAATTGCATTTGGAGCGGGGGGGGGGGGCGGGGGGGGGGAAATAAAACAACTGTCGTTCTTTTTGGCTATAGTTCTAGACACAGTGGAAAAACACATAACGCATACCAAAGAGCAGAGAGCACTGCGAATAAGTTCGACGGAACATACCCTGCAACCAGACATGGTTACGGCACTTTCTCACCAGACTCCGCGACCTCCTTAACAGCGCGGCCATGCTGCTTTGCTGCTGACCTCCGCGTCGGGTGGGGAGGGTGAGTGATGTGACTTCTGACCATACACCTGTGGTCTTGCTCAACCCATCCTCCAACGAAAATCAAGTAAAGGCGGGATAGCCCTCCAAGTCACAGTCTGATTGGATAAGCACAATAAAATGAGGGCT
This sequence comes from Electrophorus electricus, assembly GCF_041902795.1. Taxonomy (NCBI): domain Eukaryota; kingdom Metazoa; phylum Chordata; class Actinopteri; order Gymnotiformes; family Gymnotidae; genus Electrophorus; species Electrophorus electricus. The sequence goes on from NC_137510.1 coordinate 21,863,243, forward strand.
GTTGTCGATAGTTTACAAAGATAGCGAGATCATTTGATATTTTTAATTAATTGGTTTTGTCCGGTTCTTAAAGATTCTGTTGTCGAAATATTCTAATTGTCTATATTTATTCTGTGCGTTGGATAACGAATCTGACGCAAGAAAAGCAGTACTTAGATCTATAGTGTAAGATATTACCGCTACTTTGTTTTATCGGATAACTTGTAATTTATAAAGCCTCGATTTTCATCTCAGATGTCACAAAATTGCTAGATTAGAATATTGTTGCAGCTACACTGTCATGGAATACGTTTCCACATCGCTGAAAGTAATCAGAACCATAAATCTACAAGTAAATGGAGTCATAATAGCGTCTCCAAACGGGAGACGCGAGTGGAAATGACGTTCGTTGTTGTCGAGTTCCGGGAAGCCGAGTGGGGAATGCACGGGCTCTTGAAAGTGCGTCAATAACATTATCGAGGATTTTTCGTTGTCTAACAATGAGGTAGGTCGACATTTACTCGTTTTTACCGTTAATCGCATATTTATTCCCCGTACAGCAAAAATACGCAGTTAGTGTAAGCGTATTCAAAACCTTTTTTTTTGTTTCAATCCGAGTAGGATGAAACGCTAACCAGCAGCGAACATAAATAACAGCTCGCCAGCTAGGTTAGCTAGTTTAGCTAACAGTATAGCAGCATAATCTGGTCCCATAACTAACGATGTCTGTCCTCATTAGAGCGGCCCGTCTCAGCGCAAACAACTTGCTAATCAGTAAGGTGGCTCCTAATTCAGACCGTTAACTTAGTTAGCCTGTGACCGCAGAACTAAAATAACTTTAATAACGTGTCGTTTTTTGTAGCTTGTTTTCGCTATCTACTATTAGCCACATACTGTTCTTGTTCGTTAGTGTTTGGCTAGCTAGCTAGTTTCTTAACCTAGCTCTAGTTAGTTCACGTTATGCAATAGCGACGAACTTTGTACTTAGTTATCAGTTTTTAACTCATTACGGCTAAAATCGAGAACCCACGGTAGTCGATTTTTGCTGGAACTTTAGGCTGTTTGGACCACCAGTTATAAGTTATCTATGTTAAGTTATCTATGTTATAAATGATCAGATGTCAATGATGGCTAAATTAGTTAGATTGGCAAATTTCATGTCACTGTTTAAACGCTTGTCTAAATCATGCTTTAGCGTGGTTGCTGAAAACCTGTCTAATCTAACAGTCATGCTATCAGACTCTAGATGTTTATAAAGTGGACGAAGGGTTTGGCCTGTCGTTTACGTGAATGTGAACCGAGAGTTGTTAATCCGATAAAACCGAAACAATCCGAATGCGAACATCCGAATGAGAATCAATTAATCCACACACACTCACATTACGTGTGTGTATGTTAATGTATATATGTCGATTGTACACACACCCACAGGATAAGTGTGTGACGTCACGCCGTTATTTAGGAATGTATTTACACATGTGAATATAAATGTATGTTCACACCATTGAATCGTATAAATGTGTCTCGGGGTAGCAATCACCACGAATTTCCTGTATCACGAGTGGATGATCCCAGTGCACGGACACTTAGCCTACATGCTTTTACTTTCAAGTGCAGTGATGATTAGAAATACTCTTATTTGTTTGTATGTTCAATGTCAGAGAAGCATAAAATGGTCATTGAACTGCACAAACACCCTCTTTAAAAATGCTTGTTTAAAAAGTCTTTTTATGATTGGTCCACTGTTTTTTAATGTTGAAAGAGTCTTTACTTTTGACAGCATAGGTTAACAGGAATACTCATTGTTGAAAAAGATTTCTAGTTTTACTGAATAATTACCATCTTTGCAACAGAATTCATTAGTCTACATTAGAAGCTAAACAATGATTTCAGCAAACCTTGTGCTCCTCCTAAACGTCTACATGCTGAGTCATCAGCATGTGACTGTGCTGTCATTTAAAACGTATACCCTGTCATAGTTTCGTTTGATACAAGGTTTCAAAATTATGTATTATAGTCTTCACATAAAGGGGGATACCAATGGTTCTTGTGCCTCTTAAAATGAAAAATGAGCTTTATACATTTAAACCTAGATTTCGTGACATCATTTTTGTGACATCATCTGTTTAAAAGACACTGTACATGTACAAATGCAGTTAATTAAACTGATCTGTGTTTATGATCACTGCCTTATTTGTAGTCTAGTTTGGGGAAGTGCTACATATAAAATATATTTCTAAAGTTAAACTGTCTGCTCTTTCATTTCTTCTGTTTCTACCTCAGGACCAGCTGCTGACTGACAGATGGCCTTATTCCAAGAAGGGATATCAGCAAGCAACACCATGGAAACATCTAACTTTGCCCATGTCATCTTCCAGAATGTAGGGAAGAGCTATCTCCCCCACGCTGCTCTGGAGTGCCACTACACTCTCACGCAGTTCATCACACCTCACCCCAAGGATTGGGTTGGAATATTCAAGGTAGTCACCTCTAACTCTGTCCCTTTTTATTTAAAAAAAAAAGGTCTTCTGTAAAAATGCTGATCACAGAGATAGCTATATGCTTTGACTTTGGTTTCCAATGTACCATCAAGAATCTAAAGATTTAAAGTTACATGAGTTACCTCAGCAGTTACAAACACATCATCAAAATGCCAATGGGAAGGAAGGGAACTATGTGCATGAAGTAAAAATATTCACAACCAGAAATTGTTTATAAGTGAAAGTCCATTTCGTCATGATTATTTGAGCCGACATAATGTTTCATGGTCATGTGTTTCCACAGTCACGATTAATTCGTTTTCTGACACCCATCATTTGGGTTGAGGCAAATAAAATGTTTTCATAAACACAAGGCTTCAATGTTTGGCTCTCCAGATAATGTTCTTTTGTGTTGGCTCATACAAAACCGTACTTTTACCAGAGCAAGGTAATCATAGAGAGGTGCAAATAACCCTCTCTGATGCTTACAACAAAGGGTTTTTTATAACTCAGCCTATGCATGTAACAGTGAGTTCAGCATCTTTGGGAAAGGTGCATTGACAGTCCAATGCTGGAGATAATTTACCGGGAGCCTTTATCACCTTAATTCCGGTGTGTGTAAAACTGTTATGTGTTCAAATTAAATGTTCTCTCCATGTTATCAGTGTGATTATATTCAGTTGAAAAAGGGGGTTTGAAACCTTTTTTTAGCAATATTATAAATGTTTATTGAATGTTGTCGATTTCATTTGGAATTTCTAATTAGAAAATGAGCATATAAGGGCTTGAGTCATAAAGGATGGAAAAGTGACTAAAACCGAGTGTCTTGAACTACTTTTTCATTCAGTTAAACAGGCCTATGCATTTGTTTGAAGACTAGCAATTTAAATAAATATAAATGTTGAAATACATTTGAGAATGTCTCAAACTGATCCCTTATTCAGTATATAGTAAATTCAATTGGGATTCAACCATTTCCTAGAGCGTCTTAAGTTTGAAATGATCTTAGGGCAGTGGAACACCTGTGCTCTTGTGACATCCTACAAAATACAAGCGATGCACATTTACTACACTGTCATGTTTGCTTTTGCAGATTTAGTGTACAGTTACAAGTCTGACTTCTTTATAAACTCACTGACCAGAAAATGGAGACCTCTGTTTAGCAGCGCACTGGACGGCCTTTGGCCCCGATGACAGACATTGACTGTATATCCTGACTATATAACAGGCACTCAACAGCCAGTGAATTAACAGAGGTCCTTTGTCCTGCTGTTAAAGCCGACCAAGCAGACAAGCCTGAGGTGTGTGAGTGACATCGTCCGTGGATATTGTGTTCACTCCAGAGGTGATCAGTGGGTTTTGGTAGCTAGGGCATTAAGACCATTTCACCTGGACATCCCTCGAACCACTGCAGGAACATTCTTGCATTATTAATCGGGGTGTCGTCTTGCTGAAATTATCCATCAATAGACACACATGGTGGCCCTCAGTGACGGAATGCGTTCTCCTGCGATGTTAAGGTGTGCTCGAGGATTAAGGCTTTGATCTGCAGCTATTAAAGCAACTAATGTATCTAGATTTGACCTGTACATCCTGCACGGTATCTTCCCTTGGGCCTGAACAGTCCTGGCTGTGCATGATGTGTCCATTGCCTTATGATTTTTGCGACATCCCTTTGATCTCGCTGGTGCAGTTCATTTGACCAGATAAACTTTTTTCCAGCATCAACACACCTGGTTAACATTGACTGATGCTACTGCAAACTGCATCTGTGTTTTATGATAAGGTACCCTGTGGGGTTCAGGTTTGTAACTTTTATACTGCCTTCAGGTAAGTGTATGTGTGCAGAAATTGGTTGTAGAGCATCAAAACTGTTTTGTGACCTTAACTGCTGTACTATGGGGCACCACACAAAAAAGACAATTACAAGGATAATTAAATTGTCAGTTGTATTTTTTTGTATGGTGGCCTATAAGAATAATTTAGGGTTCCATGTATTTGTATGCATGTGTCTTATATTTCATGGAAGGAATCAGTTCAATTTATGAGGTGAAAACATCATTCTTATTCTTTGATACTTGATTAATATTTCATATGTGGCGGCTTGATGCTGGTACTGTGCAACATATCACCTTGAGGTGTATGTGAACACTTTGTGTTGTGACGTGTGAGTTATCGTAGCTTGGCTGTGGGAACGTGTAGAGATGAATTATGAGTGCTGGCATAGTAAGTTTATTGTTTTGGCTTGTTCTGCCTACCGGAGTTTCTGCACAGCTGCTGCTGGGAAAGAAGAAATGAAAACCCTTTAAAAAAAAAAAAAAGCTGAGACGACTACTGCTAGATACACAGAGAGAGGGAACGGGCTGACTTAATGGCTGTGGAAATGGAAGGAAGGATGGTGACAGGCAAGAGTCGGTGTCTGGGTTTAGGTCTGATGAGATCAAAGAGGCCGTTTAGAGCTTGTGAGTGTGTGTGTCTGTGTGCTGGAGTTTGATGAAACAGTTTTACAACGAGCTGTCATGGGGGGCTTCTGGTTCTCTGCAACTGTGTTGCATAGTAGGCAGTGTTCTTAATTAGCGGCCTTCGGATTAGCACACTGAAAAACGCTGAGTTCCGGCCGTTTGGCTCCCGCGCGCACACAAGCCGTTATTATTCATAAAAGCACACGTGTGATGTATGAAAGCCCTATCGGTAGTTCTTCACAAGCTAGAGCGCATTACGCAAAGGGCACGGACAAAATGGAGACAAATGACCGCCAGGTCAGAAAGGCGAACAGGGGCGGACTAAGTTCCTGCAGAATAATTGATCCCTTGCAACCGCTGCCCTTCTGGCTCGTTCGGGCTCACTGGCCTCTATGAGGAATCCTGACTGGAGATTGAAGCCTGTTCTCCAGGCTCTTGTTTCATGGCACACAGCACATGCCGGTGCCCCGGAGGGAGGCATGTTTTTGTGTTGTTCTGCAGCGAGTGCAGGCCCTCTCGATGCAAGAGCGAAATCTGGGGAGGAACACCACACAGTCCATAAATCCTTCACATGGCCGAGACTCCACTGACAGACGAGCGGGTGTCGTGCCAAACTCTTGACAGTGGCATGATGGATACCTGCTACATGAGTCACTTGCCCGGAGCCGTGTTGTGGCTGGAGGCTGCCAGTAGGATGTTATTGCCCCCTGGTGTTCAGCGGGGGAGTCTGCGATGTCCGGGCTTCAGTCAGAGCTGTTGTTTTGCCCTCTGTTTGTACGGCCTGTCTTGTGCTAATAATTGTTTCCTGAAGAGGAAGTACTTGTGTTGTGTAGTTTTTGGGAACTTTCCCTCCACTTACCACAGTCCACCACCCAAATCGGGAAGACGTGCGATCCTTGAAGCCACCATTACGTTTAAGGATTTTTGTTGTCTTCAGAGTGGATTGGGACCGTAGTCCCTCTCGGTATCACATCTCAAATAGGGCTCTTCACTTGCTTCTGTCCCTCTGAGTTAATAAACCATTGCTTTATGGTCTTGCACAACGAAACCCCGTAGCCTTTTGAATTTGGACTGCTCACAAAAGGCCTAATTTGAAAATTTCTGAAAGTCATATTTGGAGTGTTGGGACACGCCATCAGGGTGGAGAAGGTGCACAGCACTTTGTAATTATCCTGTCAGAGAGGGAGCAGCGATCGGCATTGCGGCCTGATATATGTTCCCCTCACCGGTGCAGGTAGACTCAAGTCTGTGTTTCTCTCTGACTGAGAGTTAGGAACTTCCCTTCACTCCTGTACTTCTTCCTACGTGATCATGCTCAAAATATTTTTCCCATTTGCCATTGACCGCATTCTGTTGGTAAATAACGTTCACCCTCATGTAACAAAGCAACAATTGCCGCTTTTGATGTTTTTCTTTATGGGTGTGTTTTTTTTGCATATATTTAGTCATCTAACGTACTTATCCAAGAGCACTCGCAAAGTCCCAAATATAAGTAGCTATCTATTTTTCACAAAACGGAGAGAGTTGAGTGGGAGTCGTCATTAAACACATTCATTAAACACATAAACAGCGGAGTCGTCGTCATTAAACGCATTCAGATTTGATGTTGGCCACGTTACAAATTAGCCTGATGGGCACCAGGATGCATGTACACCAAGGTTTTATTTGCACTTACATGTGTTTTTTTTTTACACGTCATGTCAAACACAGGAGACAGGTCCAACATGTAATACAGGACGAGCGAGGTGGCATTGCTGCAGGTTTTGTACAGATATGTGATGTGCATGTGTTCCTTTTCAGAGGCTAATTAGTGTGCACTTATTTAAGGAAGTGAGCAGTTATAATTCTTTTATTTATTTATTTATTTAGGAAGCGTACCATGAAACCTAGTTCAATCTCAAATGTTACGCCAGGGCAACTTGCATGTACTGTATGTCTTGGTGCTTGTAATCCCATCACCACATTGTAATCTGTGCCAAAACCCTCCCTCAACGTCACGTGGCCTCCTGCTGGTCGTTTTCTCTCTCCCTGCTGGCAGGCAGGCAGGGGCTGGGGCTTTGCCCCCTCTAACCCCGAGCAGGCCTAATGAATGCGCCGTGTCCAACGCGCAGTAATGACACTGCTTTTAATGGCTTCCTGCTCTTTACGGCTGCAGCACCTAAGGCTACTCCGCTTGGTACGGTCTGGGGATTCCAGCGGCATTAATGATGTTCCGATCTGCGGTGCGGCGCAGCAAGAGTAGCCCCTTAACCGTGCCCGCTCAGCGGTGACTGTGCGTTTTTGGGCCCGTGTGTGTGTGCGTGCGCAGATGTGTTACCTCCCTGACGCTATAGGTTTCCTATTTGGATAGTAACAGCAGGGAGCAGGCCTGTTTAGCGCGTGTGCGTGTGTGTATGTATTTGGAATCGCAGCCAGTCAGACGTGAGGCTGATTTTGTTTGACAGCTTTATGGCAAAGGGTTGAAGTTATGGATGTATTCTCTGTACACCCCCTCATCAGCCATCAGTTAACAACACATAAAATTCATATAATTACATTTTGGTTTCCATTTTGAAGTATGTGTAAAATTTTCACCTATTTTCTTCTTCCTGTTCAGGCTGAGTTGTAGCTGTGCTCCCTCGATCGAACATGTTCATGAGGCATGGCACTAGCGGTAGCCTGGGCAGACGTGCCCCTGGAACTCTCCTTCCGGATCACGGACGCACTCACATGGCCGAGCATTCTGCCCGACTCAGACGCTGAGAAGCCTTACGGCGATGCAAACGAGAGTGTCCAACAGCGGGCTGGACCACTGCCGCCTGAACATGCCATTTATTGTGTTTAAATTAGCTGGTGCGCACGCGTGTGTGAGAACCTCCGTATGTGCGCGTGTGTTTGTGTATGCATGTACGTGTGTGTATGCAGGCCACAAAACACACACACAAACACTCAGACCACTCATATGGAATGAACTTGTTGAGTCCTGTTCTTTTTATGGCCTTTCTGATGGGTGTGGGGAAGAGTTCACAGTGATGAGGTATTTCACCGAATGGGAAGTCTGTTGTATCAGGCTAAACCCTCTATATGACCTGGTTAAAGGTTAAAGGTTGCTATGGATTTGACTAAACTAAAATTGATCACTTGTTGGACCATGCGACTGCTTTGATATCTCCAAACACCCACAGAACGCTCATCTGGATCATCTGCGTTTGGACACAAAGTATACAATAACAAATCTTCTTACATGTAAATGTCGCACAAGCCAAAATTGTGATTCCAGTGATTCAAGCAGTCCCCATTTCAGTTTCGTGTGATCAGGATACGAACCTTGTTTGTCTTTCGCAGGTTGGCTGGAGCACAGCACGGGACTACTACACCTTCCTGTGGTCTCCTCTGCCAGAGGACTACTCGCCAGGCACCGCAGTTAACAGATCGGTGGTTTTTCAAGGTAGCAATAGTATTTCATGCTTTTGTGTAACTGGTCCCTGACACGAACGCGGCACCGAGATGCGTGCGCCCCCTCCGCTTTTCACATCCATATGACGGACGCAGTAAAATATGAAACACTGGGCCTCCCTGTTAGAGTGCCTGAGTGTTGATGGGCAGTTTAACTGCAGAGGTTTAGGTCCCATCCTGGAATTGTAAAAGGCATGATGGCAGTTCACTGGTATGTCCTGGTATGCTCACAATTGAGGTGGCTTAGTTTTAGTTGGCACATGTGAATTGTAAACCACGAGAATTTGAATTGGAGATACTAAATGTTTAATACAATAGTAAATGAATTTCTTTCTCTAGAGAGAGTTCTAGTATATATGGGCTTTTGGTGAAATCGGTCCATCCAAACGCCTTTTCATGTTGCGTAACTTCTTGAATGTTGGTGTTTTTCCAGGTTACTATGTTCCTAATGATGACGGAGAGTTCTACCAGTTCTGTTACGTCACGCATAAAGGAGAGATCCGCGGGGCAAGCACCCCTTTCCAATTCCGTGCCAACAGCCCCACTGAAGAGGAGCTGCTGACCGTGGAGGACGAGGGTGGATCAGATATCCTGGTCGTCACCACCAAGGCCAGCTACCTGGAGGTGAGCGCCTCTCTCCCTAACTTCCAGAGGCGCTGGCCAGCGTTCTCTAGCCCGACGAGCGCGTCGACCCTGCTCGGACAGCTCGGGCTAAGAGAACCCGGCCATGACTAGACATACAGTCGCGCTCACCGGTGCCGTGTCTGTCCGCCCTCGGTTTCCTGCCAGCAAAAGATGGAGGAGGTGCGCGTGGAGAAGGAGCAGCTGCTGAAGAGCCTGGCGCTCCTGCAAAAGGAGAAGGAAGAGCTGATGGAGGAGAGGGACAGACTGCAGAAGGAGTGCGAGCAGGAGCGGGAGAGCAGCGCCCAGCTGAGGAGGGAGGTGCAGGTGAGCGAGCAGGGCACACCCGCCCTCCGCACGAATGTTGCGAACGGCCTCCCCATTCTCTCCCCACCCCCCCACCCCCCTTCATCAGTGAGGAGGAAGAGGAGGGGCTTTTTTTTGTTGCATCATGCTAAATTGGATCACATCAAAAAGTGGCTGACCCGTGTGTTTACACCAGTCATTGCTCATATTATTCCCTCTTGTAGAGATCACGGTTGAGTGTCGAGTGCACGTCCAGTGCAGTTTGTCAGCACCCTCTAGTGTGAGCCTTTCCATAATCTGTAGGGTCTCCACGCTGTAAAAAAAAAAAAAAAAATCGATTTCGTGGATGACATGAATTCCATTAGCGTCACAGTTTTAAGGCGGCTCTCCCAGCAGAGAGGGACGTGCACGAGGACCAGTGGGACGCACAGTTCGGACGGCTGGCCTGCCCACTTGTTTGTGGCTGCTAATTTTATGACAACACATTTATGTGTTGTTTTATGTGCTGCTATAATAATTCCAAAAGATTTTACCGATGAAGCGTACTGTATCGGTGACCCTAGCAGTAACGGATTTGTAAGCGATCTGGCCGGTATCTTTATAGAGTCTGTTGGATCCTGCTCTACGTTTTTCATAATTACAGTTCTACATGATGTATACTCAGTAGGGCTTTAAAAACATCACTCACCCTAATCCCAGTATGGTGTTTAAAAAGTGATTTAGTGGATGACAAGTATTTCCAGAATGGTTTTGCTTTCTGATGTTGCCTTGATCTTTTTGTTATCTGCTTGTTATCTGCTTGATACTGTAGGGTTTATGTTTACATTTACGGCATTTACCTGGCGCTTTTATCCAAAGCGACTTACAACTATGTCTGAATACAACTTGAGCAAATGAGGGTTATGGGCCTTCTTCAGGGGCCCAACAGTGGCTACCTGGCAACCTTCTGATTATTAGTCAAGTACCTTAACCACTAAGCTACCACTTTCCTGTGCACTCTGTGCGTTTAAAAACATCAAAAAAGAATAGTAATACTACTATTACTCACATGCATCTGGCTTTGTGCTAGGAGCTGCAGCTCTCCGCTCAGAGCCTGCAGGAGGAGAGGGAGGAGGTGAAGAGGAGGCTGGAGGACAGCACAGCGCGGCTTCTGCAGCTGGAGGAGGACCTGATTGGGGTCACCAAGAAGGGCCTGCAGAAGGAGACGGAGCTGGACTGGTGCGTCTGCCAACACGCCTGCTCGCTGTGGGAAGCGCGGCCTGCCGCGCGCAAATGCCCGGGTTCCTTCTGCCGGAGAATGGCTCCATCCCTGGGCTCTGGTTTTATCTTCAGCAAGTTTGCAAAAAAAACCAAACCAAGCCCTAAATTGCTAGGTGTTTTCATTTGCTGGTGTGAGCATGCATGGCTAGGAATTTCTGTGTAATTGCTTTGATTGTCTATGTTCTGGCCCTCAGCCTGAAGGATCGTGTGAAGAAACTCACTGTGGAGAAGGAAGCACTAGAGTCTCAGCTGAAGAATGAGAAGGACGAGAAAGAGCTGTACAAGGTAGCACGGCCGCCCTCCGCTTTAACGTCTTCACGCAAACCAGCCTCTGCCTTTTATTGGCTGTATTCACTGCTTGCCAGGATTTTTTTTAGGTGTTTAGAGAAAGTGAACAAAGGTGGCCTATTTTCACCAGGCGTAATAAATCTACGCCCTGATATTCCTGGTGCAGACCTTAATTGGGTCTGAGCTCTATTCATGCCCCCCCCCCGGTTACTTGATGTCTGTGAACAGGCCAGGCTCTGTCTCTGTTCACACAGGAAGCGCTTCCTTTTTTTTTTTTTGTGGCGGGCACTGAGAACTAGGCGTGACGCGACTCCCTATCTACGGAAACACATGCTGCCCCACACCTAATTGCTGTTGCCACCGGCGGTGGGGGTTAGCCCCATTCCTGCGTGTTGTCTTACAGTTGTCATAATTTCAGTTTGGAGGTACGCTTCCCGGCAAAGCAGAAATGCAGCCTGGTGATAATTAGTGAGCTCTTGCGTGCGAATGCCAGCACAGTGGAGACTTGGAGTCTTCTTGAGAGAGCCAGCCTTTTAACGGTTTGCCCTGTGTGTGCACGTGCGCGCTTCAGATTCACCTGAAGAATCGGGAGCTGGAGAACACCAAGCTGAGTGCCGAGCTGCAGATGCTGAGATCGGTGGACGTGAATAAGGAGAACACTATCGCCCAGCTGAGGGAGGAGCTGACCCGCGCCAAAGCCTGCCTGGCTGAGAAAGACAAGCAGCACCGCCAGTTATTGGCCAACAGCTCACCCTCGGTAACCTGCTCCTCCTGGTCACTCCGGCCAAGTGCATACCTTTCTCCCATTTAGCAAAATATAAGCTGGTTTTTTTTGGGGGGGGCTGGGGGGCAGCATTTCGGTCCCCAGTAATTAGTTTGTTGAGGTGGAAAGGCAGTGTTTTTGCTTCTGTAGTTACGTGTGGAGGTAGTGCTCCCAGATGCGGAGTCTTCGCTTGGCGCGCGCGCGTTTACCGTGCGCTCCTGTCCTCAGGGGGAGAGCCGGGCCCTGCGGGAGCAGCTGCGGCAGAAGGAGGAGCAGCTGCAGGCCACCCAGCAGCAGGCCGCCATGCTGTCCGCCGAGCTGCGCGACTCGTCGAGCGCGCGCGACCGTGGCATCGCCGACCTCTATCATGCACGCCTGGAGGCCAAATCGCTGCGGCAGGGCCAGGCCGAGGCTCGGGCCGAGGCCGACCGCCTGGAAAAGCAGCTGGAGGAGATGAGGAGCTCCGCCGAGCAGGAGGCGGTAAGTGGGGCCCTGGCCATGACCTCTTGGACCGCCTTGGCGGCATCCGGACATCCTGGGGGTCTAGGTGGCAACGTCAGCCAAACCCTTGTCGCTACATCCGTGTGACTCGTGCACATCTCTGAGCAGTGTAGGGAGTTGGAGGGTTCGGTGGTGGCCGAGCTGCAGAGGGAGGTGGAGGACCTGAAGCTCAGGCTACAGATGGCTGCAGAACATTATAAGGAGAAGTACAAGGAGTGCCAGAGGCTGCAGAAACAGGTGGTCAAGCTCTCCGAGCAGCAAGGGGTGAGCGAACGCCTCCCGGGGCTCCATCAGTCCTGATCATCTAGCGTAGTACACACCGCGCAGCTAGTCAAGATTTCAATGCACATGAATACATTACACACAGTGGGCCCCAGATCCAAATCAAGGCTAAAAAAAGGCTTTCTAATTGTGGTTTGTCTTTGGCACAATCTTAGGCGTAATCCATGTCTGGTAAACTGGCCCCATGTTTACAGTTTCCCTTTAAACATTTATGCAATACCCTCCAGTCTCGTGTAATGGTCATCAGGCTGCGACAATGCACCAGGTTCCATTTCCAGCAACTAGTGAAGTGCTAACAGGACATTGTGTTCTCTCAGGTAAAGAGAAGTCCAGGTTCAGAGACAGCAGCTGGTCCTTTGTCTGCCGGCCCAGAGGCGTCAGTGCCAGGTAAACATCCATGTAGTCTACATAAACACATCATTCAGTCACAGGCCATTATAGCTCTGCTATTGCCCTTGGTTGCTTTGGGTCGTGTGTGTAATTGCAACGCGGTGTGACCTACATCTGATTACTGATGTTGGGTAAGTGAAAGATGGGCAGCCTCCCGCAGGAGGAGGTTTCCAGCACCACAACAGAAATGTGTGTGCGTGTGTGCGTGCGTGCGTGCGAGACAGGAAGCCCTGGCTCCTCTGACACCGTGCTGGACGCCATCATCCAGGGCAAGCTGAAGGGCATCAGCAAGGAGGCGTCCGAGAAGACCGAGAAGTACCGGAAGTGCAAACAGATGTTGAGTGTGAGGCACCTTTCGCGTTTGGGTTTTAGTCTGCTCTGCCGATTTTCTGTAGAGTCGGTTCGATTCAACCGCGTGCACATTTCCTCCCCTGCCCGCCCCATGCAGGAGGAGAAGGAGCGCAACAGCGTGCTGATGGACGAGCTGGCGAAGCTGGAGCTGAAGATGAAGGAGCAGGTGAAGGCCAATGAAAGCCTAAAGCTGCAACTGGCTTCCGAGGAGGATCGCTACAAGGTCAGCGTAGGCCAAGTAACATGCGTGACTGGGTGAATTCAGACTTGTCTGTTCCAGTAGCCTGGCGTGACTCGTTGAGAGTATACCATTCCCCTGGTATGCAGCCAAGCGTACTCGAGCCTTGCTACACACTTAACTTGAGCAGAAACCCAGTCATGCACTAATGAGAGAGCTGTGTCTCTAATTGGTGCAGTTAAGATGATGTCAAATTGATGATGTCAATAATGCAGACTGTAGCTGAGCTTGTGCCGGGCCGCCTCTCTGTCTACGGCTGCTTTGACTCAGAGCTGCTGTTCCGGGGAGCGCTACCTCATCACTATCCCGGCTGCACAGACGGAGGGGATTTATGAGCGTGCCGAGCAGGAGACAGCTTTTTACTGCTGTTTACACGAGAGCCCGAGAAAGACGGGCCGAGGTTCCGGAGGCAGGGCAGCTCGTGTGCGCTCGGCCGGCCGTCATACGGGGGTCTTCCCTGTACCCGCTGAGGCACCGTAACGTGACCCTAGCCTTGCCGTCCACTCGTGCCACATCGGCGGTGACGCGGGAAAATCAGGTTGAAGTTACTGTTCCCGCTCGCCCATTAGGAGATTGTTGTTTAGGGTTCCCCTCCTGATGTTTCTCCCTTCCACACTAACCTGCTATAGCGCACGTCGCTTTGGCTTGTGCGTCTTTGCTAACGTCGTGCCAATCTTCTCCTCTTCCTCACACAGAGCCAGGTGGCAGCCAAAGGCCGTGAGCTGAAGGAGCTGAAGGACAACCTGGCGGCCTTGTCCAAAGAGAAGGAGAAGCTGGAGGGGGTGCGCGCGTTGGGTTTTCTCTTTTATAGACTCGTGCCAATCTAAAAATGCCCATGGAACACTGCCCTCCCCTCCGCCTCCCTCCCGGGCTCTGGTTTGGGTTTAACGTATCTCTCTAATTGAACGCCGGTGCCAGCAGGGCCGTATTTTCCGTTCACGGGCTCTGGACCACAGTGAGGGATGCACAGCGGCCCAAAAGGGGGCGGGGCCAAAGTCTTAACTGCAGAGAGGCGACCCGAGCGCAAAAGCCTGGCGTTCTGGCAGAAAAAAAAAAAAACCACCCAATTTGAGGTTGAGACTGTAAATGAAATTGGCGCCTGCTGAAAACTTCAATAAAAAGCAGAGGCCTGTGTCCCTTTGAACAAACGGAGGAGGTTTTAATTAAGGGGCTAATTAAAATGTGTATGAGGGTGGCTAGTGCGTCCACGGTGCTGCAGCTAAAACGCTGTGGTGAGTGATGTATTGTCTGGAGCTAAACATGGAGAGTGGGGGAAACTGGTGGAAATCGGAACCACCGTCAATTAAAACAACAAAAAAAGATCTGCTGCTAGATCTCAAGTCTTCAGTCTTTGCTTCAGTTTCGCTCCCTTTTGGCCGTCCCGAAACGCAGTAAAACTTTTAACTGACACTTAAATTTGAAGCGTTTGAATTTAAACGACGTGTTAAGAAGTGTTGCGATTTAATTTGGAGTTTCTTACTTATGTGGCAGTTCGCAGACGTTGAGTAAACGTGTCTTTTGGCATAAGGAGTTGCAGAGAAGCACGAGCCGTGAGGAAGAGGACGACTTCCTGCAGTACCCGCTGCCATACCCCCAGGACACGCCCTCTCCTCTCCTGGTGGGCCAGCGCCCCACAGACCTGATGTTCGGCAACCCCTACTTGTCTGAAACCAGGGGTCAGTATGCCATCCCACATGTTTCGCTACCTGCTAGGTCTGTTAATAGCACTGTCACAGCGCGTGCAGGTGTCCCTTTCGCCGCGGCCTCTCACGCTCTCGGGTGTGTCGGTCCAGACAGCGCAGATGGGGAATTCTCAGACGAGCACATGCCCAGGCTGCCTCCTACCGGCCCTCCGTCCTGGGATAGCAACGTGGTATGCAGCCAGCCTGCACGCAACCTCAGCCGCCCGGATGGCCTGGAGGAGCCTGAGGAGCAGGCGATCACTGTGAGTCCCCAAACCCTCCCCCGCACAAACCACAGTCCTCTGCGTTCCAAAAAAAACCTCCCCCATGGCCACCTGTTCATTCATCCACGTAATCACCTCATTTGGGCACAGTTACTGTGATTGCTAGGGCAGTGTGGTTGGGGATATTTGACATGGGTAGTTTGAACTTTGGCTAGTCGACAGTTTTGTTCTGCTTCACCCTATTCCGCGGCCGGTCAGAGCTTTGGCGCCCTCTAACCAACCATTATTAGTGGTCACCTGATCCACTGATCACATGGATGTTGCCACCAAAGTCACTGATTATAAGGCGCAGGTTCTTGTCCCCGTGTGCCAACTAACGAGGTGTTTTACCTGCGTGCTTTCCACAGCAGGCCGATGATCAGCCTGCAGTCAACGACCCGCCCACCAACTTCCTAAACGACACGCCCTTCTGCTTTGAATCCAGGTAAAGCACACGTGCGCTTCTCTTGCTGCTGTTCTCAGGGAAATGGCATTATCTCTCGTTCTGCTGACCTCTGCAGGAGACGTCTATTGTGGCTGGAATTGCTAGACAGACCACCCACATCGCCTGACACACACATGCTGTTTTACTGCCTTTGCCCGCCTGCTGTTCCAGCATCATCAAAACAGCTTATTGCACGCACACACACACACACACACACACACACACACACCCATATTCTCTTTCACGTTCCGCCAGTCCCTTAAGCCTCCCCTGTTTGTTCTCATCACATCATTCCTCCTGTACCTCTCGCCCCTCCCCCAGCGCGGAGCTGCAGAAGCGCTGTCCGCTGTGCGAGGTCATCTTCCCGCCACACTACGACCAGTCCAAGTTTGAGGAGCACGTGGAGAGCCACTGGAAGGTCTGCCCCATGTGCAGCGAGCAGTTCCCCCTGGACTGCGACCAGCAGCTCTTTGAGAAGCACGTGCTCACACACTTCGACAGCAGCAACGTGCTCAACTTTGACTAGCCGCGGCGGGTCGGCTGAAAAGGCGCACCTCCAGTTCTGCCTTAGACGCAGGTTTAGCGCCTCGTAACTGCTGCCGTTCACTCTTAGTCACATGTTATGCAGGGAGCATCCACTTGTAGGAAATCACTTAATTAGCTCTTCACTTTTACATTTTTTGGGTTTGGTTTGCTGCATTTGAAGCCTGCATTCTGCATAAGCGATGAGGAGGCCGGAGATGACGCAGAGTGATGTTGGGGTTACTATTTATTAGTAGTGAGTTTTGTTTCTATAGTCACAGCTGTACTGACTCAGTCCCTGTCACTTCACCACACTCATAATGCAGCCCGAGAGGCGATTCGCCATAATATTGGAGAAACGTCATCTTAACATCTGAAGCAGTGTTCAGGCTTAATGGAATATGTCAGGTATTGCCTACTTTCTCTTCTAGCACAGTTATGTATTGTCAGGGCAAAAATAGTAGTTTATATGCTATGAACGATTTAGCTGATTCTATATCATAAAATAATCTATTTTAGAATAACCTTTTAAGATCATTGCAGAAGTACAAAAACAGGCTTTAACTGTTTGATAGGTTTTAGTTTCTATGATTAAATCAAACTGAAACAAACTCATTATAATTTAGTTGCATGCTTTTCCTCTGTTACTGTGCACTGAATTTAAGATCTCTTGGTCTGGTTGCCTTGCTACAAATTAAGCCTGGTCTTTGACTATAAAGGTAAGCAAATCACAAATAAAAGGATTTTGATTTAGTCTATGGTTGTTCAGGAGGGCTTTAGGCCAAAAAACCCATTGACAGGGCTACATGTTACGATCATTTTACATAAAAGCGCATTGGATCACATTAGCTCTGTTAATGACCCCTCCGTCTGAAGCATTACCATGCTGAATGGCCCAGTGTCAGACCTAATCCGTATTATTCGAGCAGCTCATGCTGCATTTTCTTTGGTTTAAGTTAAAGCTATTTGGTCCTTTAGATACCTTATCATTGTATGTATGTATGTATGTATGTATGTATGTATGTATGTATGTGTGTGTGTCTTCTATATCAGATCACCAATAAAGATTTTGTTTGGAGGAATAACTAATGTGGAATTTACTCATTAGTGACGATGCAGCAAAGCAGGAATTGCTTCTTTTAACAACCGATTCTTACTCAACTAAAACTGCCATACTTGGAAGTTTACAAACATCTGCCATGCAAAAACGAGTCTGTCTCAGAGAAACAAATGCACACACTTCTCCAAACACATCAGAGGCCATTTAATATTTAAACTGTAGGTTTACATTTATGAAGCAGCATTTTTTTTGTCAGTTTTTTTTTTGTTGTTGTTGAAGAAAGTCACCAGTTTCAAAACACCGTGGTGTCAACTTCATTACATGTAGGAACTTTTTTTTTTTTTTTTTTTTCCAGAAACATATGAAAATATAATTTAATGCACTTTCACAGAGACATAATACATAAACTATGCACAACATGTCAAATACTTCCCTTCAGACTGGCAGTTTAATACTGTCACAATGTTCATCTAAACAGATAACACAGTTCCATTGCAACATTGATGTCCATGCAGTGATGTTGTGATGTATGACTGGCAGGCCTATGAACTAGCAATGTAATCGCAAAACCTCCACTAATTTCTTAGAAAGACCAGTGGTCTTCGGTTATCAAGCTCTACACTAACATTCAGCGTTTTCTGTTGAATTGTATTCACTATACTGCAAAAAAAAGAAGAAGAATGGGTTGGTAAATATACGTGTAGAGGAGCATGCGACCTGGCTCCTTTACACCCGGTTTAGCCCCACCGTCATGCCCGCAAGGTTAGCAGCCACCAACACTGATGGGCACCTGCTTTTGTAACACTTTTACCACGGGGATCTGGAACAAATGTCGTTTATCCACCTGGACAACGTCAGAGGTCAGTAAGAGTCGAGGGATAAACACAATCTGGATGAACTCATACCGATGCCTGACGTTAAAACTAGCTACTGTGAACTGCACTGGAATGCTAAACTCTAGCATCATTCAAGGTAACCGATCATGCCGAACTCGCACTTTGGAGGTTTAATACGTGTATGTTTTATATATACGAAGAAAGAAAGGCGAGTGGACCGGTAGAGGTACCGCCAGAGCGCTGTGTTGTTTCTTAAAATTTAAATTGGTGACTGGTGCAAGTAGGAACTTGCAGTCCCTGACATATTGGCAATGAAACCACCTAAGTAAGTTGGCAACGAGTTGCTACAAAGTGCTTTAGGTACTTCACCAGGCAACGCACTAGCCATAGCTGGCCTGGGAACGGTGTAACAGCTGTGTCAAAAAATAATAATAATAATAACCCAACCAAATTTACATATAAAGATGGGGGCAGGAAAATGGTTCTGAAATGCTGGCAATTTGTCACCTGAGATTGTTATTTTAGGTGCAAAAATGGGACCTGTCCAAAAATGGGCTGAAACATCTAAAACCATACATCTATAGGTTTTTAAATTTCGAACTGAAAATAAAAAGAAGGAAAAAAATATCTTGGGAATAAAGCATAGATTAAATATTTGATTAGGAAAGTCTCTGCATATAGTTATTTACAATCTATAACTAAGAATGTATATAATGTTTTGGGTAGCTGAAACTTTGGACTAATGTCGGAAGGCTGAATACTGAGGTTCTGGCTTCAATTCATCTCAACCTGACATTGCTACACCCATGGTACTCGGCCATCCGGTGGTGACGGCAATTTCGGAGAGATCCTGCCACGGTGTGTGTTAGTTTACGATAAGCACCTTACCTCAACGGTAACACAAGACGAGAAGAAAAGAACGATAGTCGAATGTGCAAAAGTACAAAACTGCAAACTCTACTATAAGGTACATCATCTCAAATAGGCAGAAAAGAGATAACAGGACACAAATAATGGAAAAAAGAAAACGCATGCAGCTGTAGTGTAACGGGAGCGTTGGAGCCCCTGGAAGATGGAAGTAAAAAAAAAGAAAGAAAAAGGCTCCTCGTCACGAAGAGGTGGAATGAAAAGGGGACAAGGAGCCTCTCGACGGAGGTGTGGAATGATTGGGGGGGGGAGGGGTAAGGGGGACCTCAGGGTGAGGCAGGACGTGAGGCGGGCAGTCTTCCTTGAGGAAGGATGAGTGCGATGGAGGGGAGGGGAGGGCGGGGTTATCGGAGGCCGGCGACGCCGTGCGCGTCAGGCTCGGTTGGCACGCGGGCCCGCTCTACTGCTGCATCTTGCGGATGACGTCGGCGGAGACGGGCGGGTGGAAGTTGATGGTGTGGTGGCGGAGGCCGTGGGAGCTCTTGTAGCTCTTCCCGCAGCGGCACTTGAAGGGCTTACGCACGCGGATCTGCGTTCGGTGCCCGTTCTTGGCGTGGTACTTGATACCGTTTACGTTCTGCAACACAATCCATCCGCATGGGATTACACAGCGATTCTTCACATATTCTCTAGAACAGCACGCATTTACGTACAGACTAATGTACATTAGCCATTAATAATAATCCATCATGACCAGTTGAATGGACTTGCAGCCTTTCCCAGGATGAGTACTACAAAGCAAACTCTCACAGAAAACTGCTCGTCAAGTTCATCTGGTTTGTGAAATGTGATGTCAGAGAACATGTGAGTAAATTTGTAGCCTGCACTGCTGACCTCTAACCCATTAACAACATTCTCTGGACATGTACTACCTTCCAATCAGAGAGCAGACACACCGGGCCCAGCGCAGTTACCTATTACTGATCTGGAGGCAAAAGGCCCAATTCTAACTCACTCCATGCCTAAGGGCTAATCTGGGTACCAGTGGCGCCAGGCTACTCCCCGTGTCTCCTGAGGAGCCGATCTCCTCGACTGTACAGGGCTCATCACGTGATGCCAGATGCCAGCGCCAAATCCCGAAGCCACGCTGTCGTGTAAAAGGCACCTCTGGCGAGATGAACCTCCCACCTCGGTCTGCTCCTCACCTTGTATCTCTTTTTGCAGCCAGGCACGGGGCAGGCAAAAGGCTTCTCGTCGCCTCCGTTCATGCACATGGAGCTGAGGATGGACTCGGAGCTAATGGCACTTTCGGTGGTCCAGGACTCGTCGCTGTCTGACTCCTCGTAGTCCGCTTCCTCCTCGTCGTACTCGCTACCTGCACGTGCGCACACGCGGAGAAAGGGCTACATTACCCACGGGCCACCGCGTCATACAGAAGAAACGGTTTGGCATTCTACGGTAATAGCAAAATGCTAACAACTAGGAGGCTGGTTGGGCTGCAGTTCAAACCCACGCAAATAAAAGGTCCTGAAAAACGTCTGATAATGGGTGGAAGGGAAGGCGTGATGTAATCAGGAAGCGCCATGGGAACTACACGTCCGCGGTTTCAGCGGATGAGCAGTGAGAGCAGAACACCGAGTTTCATTACTTCATTGACTTGGCCAGTTCAGCAGCAAATAAGCCCTGAACTCCCACAAATGGCCCCAAAGCGTTCTTTTCACGGGAGTGTAGAGTGGGGAATAAGAGGACGTGAAAGGGGGCAGAGTGTGGGGCATACCTGTGGGAGTACTGCTCCTGAACGAGGAGGAGGGTGTGATGGGCGGGGTCACGGGCGGAGTCAGGTTGCCGCTGCTATGTCGCGGGGGCGTGGACAAGCTGTTCCGGGACAGGCTGCTGGGGAGGGAGAGGGATAGCTTTGGCTGCACCTTCTTCTTCAGAGACTCGTGCTCTTTCCTCGCCGCGTCCGTCATGAACCTGCGTGGAGACAGAGAGAGGAAGCGGGACCCCGAGCAGAATCGATTAGAAAAGCCGCAACCTCCTCCCCGTATACCAGACGCGCCCGTCCAACCCGCTGCGCAGCCACTCCGCTGCGCTGTACGACGCCTTAATAAATGGAGGTCCTAAAAGTAAAATGTTCGCACAGACCCCGTTAAAAGTGGGCGTGGAATTAACAGATTGCGGTTTGCAGGAAGCCACATCAAGTGGGGATGGCGGCAGCACCTCGTCAGTCCAGAATTCTCTCCACCAGCAGGCCTTGCTCACCCTACCAGGCCCCGAGGATCCAGACGGAAACCTCGCTACACACAGAGTTCCATAACACGGGAAGGGCTCAGCCAGCTACGGAGCATACGTGGGCGCAGATGCTGGGTTGAAGACCCTAATAAAGTCATAAAGGGACTGGGGACATTCAGGGGGGACTCTAAAACACTACCACGCCCCCGCTGTACTACCGTCTGTGCAGGACTGTGCAATATATCGATGGTAATTTGCCATCATGATCTTGGCCTTGGCAATACTGATATGCAAATGTGGTCACTTTTTTTTTTTTTTTTTTTACATTAAAAATCTCAAATGTTCCAGAGAAGTGTTGTGTGGGTATTTTTGATGAATCACAACATTCACATGACCTAATAAAGAAATCATTTTGGTCAGCCTGGTTATTGTACACAAACTGGTCAAGCATTTGGACACATCTACTCTGTTTATTTTTACAAAATATTACGTTTTCTACAAAACAAGGTCACGTGATTATGTTGTGGTAAACAAATAAGCCACTGATGCTTTCATGATGCCATCAGTCTTGCAGAATATGTGCAAATATGCTACTAGGATATTAAATTACAGTGGTGTGTGTATAAAATATATAATATACACACCCCCACTGTATTTTAATACTTTACAAGGCATATTACAATAGTAATATTAATCAAAGTTTAGCTTGCCAAGTAAGCCAAAGTCTATATCAGTATATAATATAGTGCCTGCACGTCCATGAAGAAGATGTTGTGTACAGTGTGCAGCTGCCACAGCAGTATGTTATTAACACTATTCCCTCTATGACCCCAAACCAAGAACCTCCACATCTCAATGTTTCAGCGCTTGCTACTCACATTGTTAGAGTTAACATGTCGTTGCCACTTAAGAATGCCTCACAGGGACCAGTGTGCGTATTAACCATGTGCTATGATGTGTAGACCTGCGAGCGGTGATGTCAGATGTGTGGCTCTGCGAGGGATATTTTTGCGTCACCTGTTGATGTAACTGAGGGCAACATATGTTGGCTGCTGCAACTCTTGTTTCTCCAGCACACGAGGGTCTGTATCTGAAAGAGGGAGAGCGATAAAAATAGATCAAAAAAGAGAAGCAGAAGCGGATGAGGGTGGTGTAAAATGTGCAAACTTTGTGTACAAGTGAGAAGAGATAATTATCTAGTAATGACTTTTTTCCATGGAGACTTTTGAGGGTCCACCATCCCCGAAGTGAACATAAAGCAAACGTATTACTCATTTCTCACCCAGAGGTTCTCTAAAACTCCAGTGGATTCTCACCACTCAACCACCCCAATCACTCCCAGATGGCAATTAACTCCATTAATAAAGTTTTGGTCATTAAATGTAAATGAACAGCAGAATCAGCCAGGTGCCTTAACTAAATGTGGAAAGGGGAGTTACATGGCCAGTTTTTTCCACATATTTTGTTTCATTTTGACTTAATTATGGGGGGAAAAAATAAAGAAATAAATAGTCATTTTGGTCAATGTTGGACCACATCAGACACAGCGTTTTTGCTTTCCGCTGTGCATTCCAGAGAGCCGGTCTGCTACATTGCACTCTCGGCTTCCAGGAGTCAACTAGTATGGCCATTTCCAAATCCAGCCCACCGATCTGGCGTCGGGAACGCACGCCTGAGAATGTTGGGACGTAAATCGTCCCAACCTCCACGCACCTCACACAGGAACGGCACACAACGGCTCCAGGGTCGGAATGTCAGGAGGAAACCTTTGTGAAATGTGGGATTAATGGGATGTGCTGGGCCAAGCCATGTACGACTGCTGCCCCCTAGTGTGAAGGAAGTTAAAATCATTCACCCGTGGTCCTGCTCCGATCCTGAAAAGTTATGGCGCGTTACAAGGCCCGAGCACAGTGAGGCCTGGACGGTTTGGGCTGTTTAGAGAGCCTCCAGGAAGGCTAGTGCAGCAGGTTCTCATGTCTCCTCTGCCCTGCCAGGGTAATGGCTTTCAGACGCCGAGCTCCCGGGCTATTCTATAGCCCGCACCAATGCTGCAAAAAAGGGCCTGAAAAACCCCAAAAAAAACTCTGCCTCTGCCCAACCCCACTCTCAGACTCAGATACACACACACACACACAGCAATGCTTTTCAATGCCTCTCTTCATGTTGCCCCTGCAAGTAAACACAGTGCTTTTTCTGCCCTGTTTAAACTAAACCATGTTTGTCTCAGTTTTCCAGACCACCCCCCCTGCCCCCCTGGAGACAGCGAGTGTGTGTGTGTGTGTGTATCTGCAGCGCAGTTCCGGCCAGCGTGGCATCACACACACTCTCCAGCACCTCATAATTACGCAGGCATGCAGACGCTGCCACCTGGTAGTTGCCTTGGCAACACCACCAAACAACAGAGGACTCTTCAGACGGCAGATGAAGGAGGACCAGCGAGATGAGGCAGTCCTTCTGAGGCCTGAACTATATGCATGTGTGTCTGTATACGTGTGTGCGTGCGTGTGTGTGTAAGATGTCTAACTGCCCATCGTACAAACTCCCTGCATAACTGCCTGTCTGTCTATGTCTGTCCAAGTGGGCCAGGCAGCGTCGTGTGCTGTTGTGAGTGGCTCTGGTGTCAAGCCACACTCCTACTGAAGTGTTTCATTAGTTCTGACCCAACCACTGCACGAGACATCCGGCCCTCTGCAGTGCCACAGACAGACAAAGAGGCATTAAGATCCACACTGTTCTTCTGCTCAAGACCAGAGGGTACTGGGCATGACTGAGGCCGTTTGTGCCAGTAAGACAGAGCCCAGGTATAGATGGGGAAAATCCCCAGTTCACATACCCTCTAACTAGAAGAAACGAGTAGGGCTTTACACACACACACCCACGCACAATTAGCCACGGATCAATCCCCCCACACACTCAGTAAATCACACGCTAGTATCCGGAGGCCCTGCAGGGCAACCTCCCCCCTCGTCCCACACCCGGAGCTAGCTGCCAATCAGGAGCCTGGAGATGTAGCCTGCCAGATCCCAGCCCGGGAGGGAAGGCGTCTAGCATGTAGACAGGTGGTCCACCACGGTGGTCTCTTCTCTTTCACAGATACACACATGCACATGCACGCACAACTTTGCCCATCAAAGCAGAGCCTCTGTTCAGACCAGTCCTGGTGGTGTGTGTGTGTGTGTGTGTGAACTGAGTGGAGATGACAGACAGAGAGAAGGACTGCAGACCCCACGGAACCCACAGAACCCGCTCTAGCAAACACAAACCCAAGATACTCAGGTCTGGTTTGGCTGAACTCATCTGGATGGTCATAGTAGTGTCACTATGAAACTAGAACCAATGATATCACTCTCCTTCACTAGCTCTCCCACCAGTGTCTTTCTTCACAGAATCAAGGACTTCCCTTCTCCTCTTCTAGCGCACCCCAGGATGCCTCCGTGTGGCGGCACGTTCACCATGGGGCCCCGCACGTGGGAACAAGCGCTCGTGCCAGGGGCCCGGGCCGCACAGGAGCGGCACTGGCTCTATAGACCCCCCCCGTCCCCCGTCGCCACACGGAGCATGCTAACAAAACGCGGCCGCTTAAGGACACGTCAAATAAACAGACTCGCTCCTGTCGCTTTGGTGAAGTGCCCCCACCCAAACTAGACGGAGCGGCCCACCTCGGCTCGGCTGAGGTAACGGTGAGGCCTTCCTGTCATTAGCCGGGCTTGCTGGGCAACAGTGCTAGGCTGGGCCTGTACACAGACCCCCTCACCCCTCCTGGAGGTAATTAGCTCCACCAGGTGCAGCTATGGGAGAACCACTAACTGCTCCTCAAATTTATTATTTCCGCCGAGATTTTGGCGGGGGGAGACGCATTCCAGGTGCCCTAAATGAGCGCCCAGTGGAGAGGGGCCCAGAAAGACGCATTGTGCAGGAGGAAGATGTGGTTTTGATGAGGGACGCCATCGTTAGCCTCAAGCAGAGCGAGAGCGTCACGTCAGTGTCCAGCAGCGCCGGTCCTGGACCAGACCTGGATCACAGCTGGAGCCATAAAGGTTCATTCACAAACTAAATCTGACAAGCTTTGTATTAGTTGTCGTCGTCGTGGCGGTGACGCAAACGGGAGGAAAGGTCTACAATGCTTGGCCACTTCATTTAGTGAAGAGGGGTCAGACTTATGGAGTCCTAGAGCATCAGAGCATGACGCCGTATAGTACCCTTATTTTACTCACTGTGTGATCATCAAAACAGAGTCCAGTGAGTTGGAGCAGATGGAACGCTTACCCACATAGGGCTGTGGGTGGTGCCGCCATCAAATCGAAAGTTTGTGGCAGTACCGACAGCTAATCAGACGACCACAGAGACACTACCTAATGCACATTGAACTTTGTCTGGGACTGTACAATGCTTTAGCATACTGGTACAATGTTTCGTGTAACTGGTACAAGATTTCCTGGTACTGGTGTAACTGTGTAGGCTGTGAATCTGAGGCCACTGCACCCTTTGTAATCCCAGGTGACGTATGTAAGAGAACTAATCCAGGTCTGATCGTGAGAGAAGAACAAAAGACAAAGGAGGACTCAGGGTAGTTACACGTATTTCTGTAGTCCAAAACTTTTATTGTGCTATACTGCAAAGCTTCCTACATCAGGTAAAAAAAAATATATATATAGATCTAATATATTCCAGTGCTAACGCTACAAGAGAGCCATTTATATTGGTGAACTCATCCGTGGTCACCTCATGGAGACCGTCCGAGACCGTCTGCCTTCCGCCATTCGCCACATTTTCTCTCTCAGACAGCCGTGATTCATACCCAGTGAGTCAAACTGGGAGCATGTCTGCGCACATACAGCTTTGTGTTTGTTTATGCCATTTCACGCTTAGGTTTTCTCACAGGAACCATCGGGACATGTTAGCAGAGAAACTTCTGTCTTGCATTTTGTCCCGATAAATACGTCAGTTGAAACACCTCAGCAGCTCACTGGCTGCGGCGGGTCACTGGCATGTCTCTCCGGCGCAGCAAGGAAGGGTGGCGGCGCCCCCTGCTGGTCAGGCACCCCCACGCCGAAAGAAAGTTCGCGGCTAGAATGCAGGCCTTGTTTAGCCTGGCGCTAATTAAAGCATGAGAATGTGTTTTAGCAGCAGGTCCCCAGATGAGGAGGAAGAGAGGCCAGAATCTGCCAACGCGCTCTGTAATTAGGCTTCCCCAGTGCTGTGCAGGGTGTGCCAGATTTCGCACTTCACTGGGAGCAATGCAGGGGGAGGAGTGGTTCCGGGGAGGGGTGCGGGGTTTCTCTCGCCACTCCTGGGCCCTCTAATTACCTCATTACTGACCAATAAGACCGAGTGCTCCTTCAGCTCACACCTCAGATCCACGCAAGACACATCATCTGGGAAAGAGAGAGAGTACCTAATAGGTGACTAAAAAGTAGCTGGATGGGGGGGGGGGGGTGTTGGGAGAGAGAGAGAGAGTGAGAGAGAGAGAGAGAGAGAGAGAGAGACAGGAGGGGAAGTCCTAAGCAGCTAGTATCACATCAAATAGAGCATGGTCATATTAAACTTGTACAAACAAAAGGTGCTTAGACAATGCAATCAGAACCTAAAAAATGAGTGACTGTTGGCTGAATGCATAAACTAATGGCTGACAGCAGAGGGATGGGGAGGACACTCCCATGGGGAGCATCGGTCGACCCTGTAAGCTCATTTGAAAGCACCACAGGTCCTTGTCAGAAGAGACAGGCCTTTGTTCCTAAAGGCCTACTCACCACCTCTCTTAACAGTCAAATCATCTGTTCCTCCAGAACACCACAGCAAGTGAAATATTACGAACAGATCACCAACCAAGTCAATTAATCTTTCCCAGTGCAAACATTTGCTTACACTTCGTAAGCGGGTAGGACACGCAAGGCGTAAACCTAAGTATGCGTCCCCCTCTACTGGCCAAAAGCAAGTCATTGCAGCGGGACCTACAGGGCGCACACCCAGCAGACTAGTGCTAGGGCCTATTCCGGCAGAAGCGCTCAGACAGACCTGCAAGATCTGCAAGTGCAAGATCGGTTTTCTAACAGCATGAGGCAGCATGGCGGTCAGGGGATAAAGGTGCCGCTCGTCAGGCGGGGGGTTGGACGGCCGCTCTAAGTACTGCCTTGCTCCGCCACTCCTCGCTGACGCGGCACTGCAAGCCTTCAATTTAAGGCCTGGCTGCAGATGGCCGGCATCTCGTTAAAAGCGCTCCACCAACGCATGAGTCATGGCCTTGCAATCCGTGGCTGAGAGCAAGAGCGGCAGAAGCGCATGTTGAGATTTACGCAGCACCGGGGCGAGGAAAGAGCTTCCCAAAGCATCTTTTGGGAAGTGGGTACAACAAACTCTCAAACTCTTCTGTGAATGAAGAAAAACTTGGACATTTCGGAATGCAAGCCAGACTCCTGTTTGCACACGTGATAAGCGAGATGGGAGAGTCCTGTGTCATGGTGAAGCCCGGCAGACAGCACCAGCGTGTGTTTGCACCAGACAAGCTGAGAGAGCACAAGTAAACACCTCAATACAAGATGTCTCTGGAACTACGAGCTGAAGCATTCGAGCTGCCTGGCTCTCACTAGGACCATTCTGATTGGCTGAAGGACATGCCAGTCAGCCACAAAGGAGCGGGTTCCCTCCCGCAGGTGGGTTTCTCATTACAAAGTCTTTCAGAGTGAGCCAGCAGCCAGACTCTTTGGGATACGGCCTGCCGCAGTGTCCCATTAGAGGTTCAGACCTCTCGTCTCACATATCAAATCAACACAGCATGGAATCAGCCATGTTAATGAAATTCTGAAGTCGGTCTCAGGTGAAACGATCTGACCTCACTTGGAAAAGTGTCAAGAGGTGATCAGGAAGCAGTTTCAAGACATTGGAGAACATTTATTTATATAAATTTTAATTCCTGGCATATTCTTGGCTTGGC
The DNA here is from genome assembly GCF_041902795.1 of Electrophorus electricus. NCBI lineage: Eukaryota > Metazoa > Chordata > Actinopteri > Gymnotiformes > Gymnotidae > Electrophorus > Electrophorus electricus. The sequence goes on from NC_137510.1 coordinate 21,891,437, forward strand.
TGCACATGTAGGACTTACTACTGAACTATGCAACACCTTTATGACACTAATGTGAGTAAGGTTTGGGTTAGTATCACATTTTCCACAAATGAATTTGCATCAGAGAGAACATCATATACCATTAGCAATCATTTTTCAAAGTTCTTTCTGAGGTTGGAAAGACTTTATTTTATTGCTAACCAGCTTTAAAGGAAAGCGGCCATAATATTCTCTCTACTTATAAGACCTCACAAAAAAAAGCATGATACTTTGGTTTTGAAATTGCATATTGACCCAATCTGACTAAATACCAAATCACTTTCAAGTTCAAGTTTGGTTTATTTGTCATACAGTCATTACCACTTCATTACCACAGCACTCCTCTCTTCATCGGCTCGCACTCTCTATCTCTCTCTCTCTCTCACACACACACACACACACACACACACACACACACACACACACACACACACACACACACACACACACACCCCTTATGTAAGATATCTCTCTCTCTCTCTCTCGCTCTCTCTCGCTTACACCTTATGTAAGATAACGCCAACGCAAGAGTGTTGTGAACTCCTGTATTTTCCAGACCCAACATTGACTCTGGGTGTCTGATTTGCTGTTGTTTTTACTTTAAACGGAAGTTGCCTGCATAATGACCCCGATGTGCCCTCGTTCAAGGCGAGAAACGACACGAGTCCTAGTAAAGTCTTAACCGCCAGCGAGAGCTCAAACAAGATCTCATACCGTAGCAGGTTCATCACTCATACGGCAAAGTCAGTTGAGCAATGAGCAAAAAACATGGTAACTCGGTGCCGATTTCAGTTCGAGAGCTTTTATTCCCACACGCTATGAGACGACCTGTCGTCGGAGAAAACATTCTGGTTTTCCCGAAATATTTTGCACCTAAAATGCAGAATATCTGCATGAGATGCGGATAAAGTGTGCAGACGTCAGGGTTTTACTTGTTGAACCCGTCGCGACTAACAGAGTGTCGGACCAGCACAACGGCCTATGCGAAGTGAGAGCTCCGATTTGTCTAAAATATGATGTAGCTAACACGGTCTACAGCAGTGTAGTCCCCGTGCACCGCGTTTCGGTGTGCATGACTGCTTCGCCAAGCGCTACCGTAAAATAACGACCTTGGTCAAGCCCAGTTTATTACCGACCAAACCCGTTAACTTTTAGCTAGCTGTAAGCCCTGCTATATTAACGTTAGCTAACGGGATATACAACTCGGCTAGCCAGACAGCTAACTAGCTAACTTCTCGGGGACGCTAAAATGACAGCTTGCTGTGGGACCGTAGACAGTCCGGTACCGTATAGTCCAACTAGACTAATAAACGCCGGCCAAAGCTGCTCAAAGCTGCTCGACCGAAGCGATTAGATCGGCGCAAGCGACTGCGGTGCGCAAAGCTGGGCCTAGCGCAGCAGTAACACCCGCGGAGGATCCCGACGATCGTGCGTAAAAGTCAGCGCGTTTGTATCGCTCCAGCGGTCAAGCGTTCGGTTAAAGTAAAACTACCGCATCGCAGTTACGTGTCGATGACATGCAGAAACCGTACAAATGCCCGAGCGAGCGGACTCAAACGAGCCATTCGTGCCATCGACACCACACCTAGCAACAGCGCCGCTGGGACGCAGGAAGTGAGCGAGCGCCGCTGCATGTGAGGCGCAAACCCAGCCGGCCATGGCCGGAACGCAGCGCGCGAACCGCGCGCTCCTCGACACGTCCTCCGCCACTCACCGATGTGACTGTCCTCGATATGCACGATGAGTTCGGCCAGGGACTCGAAGTGGAGCCCGCAGCCCCCGAAGCGGCAGGTGTTGGAGAAGAAGGAGGCGGCGGCGATGCCCGTCATGGTCGTCGCGTCGCTACATTGAACGGAGGGAGCGAGCGGAAAGGAGATGGCACGTACGCACCGGCAGCCAGACAGCGGCGACGGCAGCAGCTGGAGGAACAGCAGGAGGAGGAGAAGGAGGAGGAGGAGAGTGTGCAACGAGGCGGGAGGGGAGGGGGGAGAGGGAGGGGAGGAGGGAGAGGGAGGGGGAGGGGGGAGGAGGGGAGGAGGGGAGGGCGGAAAGACACGAGGAGTGACGTCACGATTACCTGACCCGCCGATGGTGGCGATGATTAAACGCAATCAAAGGATTCGGTCTTTCTGTCTCATTTAGGCATTGACGTCAATCATGTCTTATTGTTTAATGTTATTTTACCCGGTGCAGCAGCCTTGTAGGGAAAGTGTGCCAGAAGGATGATTATGGTGTGTGTGTGTGTGTGTGTGTGTGTGTGTGTGTGAGGCGATGGGGGGTATTTTACTGATTGGACGCATATATAATCTTTGGCTAATTCCGATTCCAAACAAATGGACACTTCTATACACACACACATACACACCACACACACGCACACACACGTATACACAAGTACACACATACACATTGTTTTTGTATCGGACAAATTGTTGAAGTCACACTTTACACACATATAATATGCACTCCTTTTGTACATTTGTATATTCTTCCTACTTACTGCTAGAATACTGTACTAAATCAGTACTGTATTCTGAATTGTTTCTGGCTGCTACTGGTGTGTTCAGTATAGCATGTCACCGACTCCTATGCAAACCTGCTATACATGTTTCCAGTACTGTACTGGTCAAAATAATGCACTGTCTGTTCATTGTGTATTGGTCCTGTCTTGTATTTATTGTATGGTATTATTGCACTGTCTTGTATTGTTTGCACTCGTGTAGTGTGTTGTCTGTTGTACATGTTTTGTTTTGCACCATGGTCCTGGAGGAACATTGTTTTGTTTTGCTGCGTACTTGTATATAGTTGAAATGACAATAAAGCCTTTTGAACTTTGAACTTGAACTACTTAACCTCAGTTACCCCTAAAGATTTTAGGGTTTGGGATTAGGTCAGGTTTGCATTTTGTATCTTGAATTTAAGTTGTGAGCGTGTAATAGCATGTAAGGGACACACACAGTCTTATGGATGTATTTATTCAACATATATGGCATTAATTTGTTCAAGGCTTGTCCTTGGAGCTAAAGTAGGATTACAAACGGTTAATATTGCCATCTAACCTCGAGTCTAATCTCAAATGCAAATGATATATGATGCAGATCTACATAATAGCCACATGGAGGCAGTATGTGATTTAAAACGTCACTGCGAATAGCACACTAAATTAGCAGGTTTTACCTTAGTCTGTAGCTCATTCAAATGCCTCAGAATTAGTTCTACTGCATTTAGAAAAATACCTGTCCATCATTAAGATACCTGCAAGCATGTTTCTGGAGTTTCTTTAGTATACACTTGGCTCCAGAGGGACCAACATCTATAAGTCTGAAGATTATAGATGTTGCAATTTTATAGGAACCGAACTCCAAAATCACGACTTTATGCAGGCACCAGGGAACCATAGGGCATAAACTGCATAGATGCCAGACAATCGTGAGTTGGGGTAATGCTATCCAAATGCCAGTCATCAGCTATCAAGCAATGACATTTCATGACACCAACTGATCCCTAAAAAAATTCTGTCAATATTTGTCTGCGCTGTCTGTGTTTCTTCCTAAGAATATTTAATTTTTATTTAATATTTAACATTCACTAAACATTTAAGCCTGATACAGGCCTGAGTTAATCCGAGCCTGAGTTAATCAGAAGTTTATAGTCTGAAGGGTTCCAAAGGGTAAGGCATATGAAGGCTTTTGACATCAGAGTTGATGTCAGAGTTAGTTTGTGTGACACAGTTTGTCATCCTATCTTAGGCAGGTTCAGTCCTCAATTGACAGGCGTTCCTTTGGTAGATGGCGTGTTGTTTTAAAGACCAAATACAAAGTGAGTCAGAAATTGTACTACAGCCTCAAAAATAGATCTTATCTGACAGAGGAGCCACAGTGTCAGATAACTTAAGAACTTGGCTCCCCAACTGAAAGCCTGATTCCAGAAAACCTCTGTGCTTTTTCGCATCCATAGACTCCACCACAACCCCCAACCCTCGCATACACACTCCTCCTCTGTTTTTCCATGATTTCCTGTTCGGGTTTGTTGGTGGAGCTTGTCAGTACTGGTGTTGTGCCCGGGTCGAGTGTAATGGGGACCTAGCTGGGTTGGTCTTAATTCAGCAGGCCCGAGCACGGCGCAATGTGCCGTAGCCCCCCAGCCCCACCCACAACCACCTCCACCCACCCCTCCCTCCATTGATCCGCTTTTTCCAGCAGCTCTGGAGCACGCAGTGGGACATGCCTGTGAAAGCATTAGCTCACTCACTCACTCATGGCTTTGAGGTGCTCCAGAGCACTGGGTCAGCCTCCTCCTCCGTCGGCAGGGCACACTGCCTCCACACCCCCACGTCTGTTCCTCCCGCCTGTTACTGATGCCTCGCCTGGGGAATCCAAAAAAAGCTCCTTCACTCGAGTCAGAAGTAAATAATATGAAAATAATACGGGGTTAGCTTAAGAAATGCTGTTTACTGTGTGAATGCGTGCGCGTCTCTGTGCAAAGCTGCACTGTAAGTCCGTGAGCCTGTTCCAGCGCCACTAATTTGGTAAAGGGTTTTACAAGGATGGCACCCAGGCAGTTTTTCTTGATGTAAAATTGCTTCACAGATTGGGATGGATGATGTAGATCACGAAGCTCTAAACTGGTAATAGAGCCCTCGTTATAGTATTGGTGTTATTCTGTAAGCACTCGATATGTTCCTGTGTTCAGATTTATGATTCAGCGGGACAAAAACGTAGTTGCACAAATGTAATGCTGTTTTCCCAGAAGAGCATTTCAACATTCACATTTACACGCAAAAAGAATGTATCAATCTTTCCCAAGAAATGTACATCTAAATGATTTCCTAATCATTTTGCTCACTTCTTTTTCAGAAGGTTGTCAAACCACGAGATGATGAACATGCAAAAGCTTTTTACAGGCAAGCGATGTGGAGGATAGACGATGAAATGTATGTCCTCAAACACTTAGCCATCATTTTTTAAACTTTATTTTGATTGTTTAATGTGAAATATTGCATATTTTTAAATGTACAATATATATTCACCATATAGTGAGTCGTTTTGTTCTTAAATAATATTTATCTAGCACATACTTTATTGTGGCAAACTACAAGTTTTTGTTAAACAGCTGAAGCTGTTTAACAAAAATGTTTTTAAAAAAGACAAAAAATTCATTTTTAGGTTAATCCTTCAATCCTTACAAACAGCCAGCACTACTAGTCTCAAATTCTTCACGCTGTACAACCAGCTATTGGGTAAACATTAGTGAGGTTAAGTAGAAGTGTCAGTTTCAGGAGTCTAATAAAATCCCTGAGTAATGACTATTCTCATTTATCTCCGGACTCTCTTTAGTGTATCGGCACTAATCTGCCCAGCGGCTGACACAGGAGCTGTGTTGAGCTGAGTGATAGCACAAAGACATTGGGTTTAATTCCTGGACATGTTAAAGAGGTCCACTGGTGCAACCTGACCCTTCGGAGTGGCCAAAAGCAAACCCTCAGACCCCATTAAGGACTTAAATGACATCATAATGTTCGCGCACACAGCCATTATGCACGCCAGTTCTCTGACTCTGGCAGGGTCTTGTGCCTCCACCACAGTAAAGGCTCAACGCTTCAAACTCTTGCCAAAAAATGTTGTCGTTTTTAGGCCGTGTGGGTAATAATTGTTAAGGTCAGTAAACAGGCTACACTTCTGGGACAATATTTCTAACATGCTGAATCCATGTGAAAAAATAAAAATGGAAAATTCAGACAGCACTCGTATAATATGTAATAATTTTTTCAAATTTATTGTACTGAGTCAAATAAATTACTACATACTATACGAGTGATGCCTGACTTTTCCAATTCTTTGGGTAATAATGGTTCCGTGTGTGTGTAATAATTATTTTATGCCTCACAGCATTTCACTGCAATAACAACTTGGTGGGATAACTTACATGCATATGCTATATTTCAAGGTCATGCTTACTTTGGACAATCCAGGCCTTAGATGTTTTGCTTAAGAAATGTTTTTAATGGAATTTGAGCTTGTTCAGATAGAGTAGTTTCCTAACTTGAACACACATGATAGAATGTGAATGCGGCACTTGTTTCACCAGTACATGACACAAAATGTTTTGCAAAGACTGAAATTCAGCAATTTTGTCATGTTTCTGATTGCCCTTTATTCATCAAAAACCTGAACCAATCTATGAACTACCTGGAAAATGCTATATGCATTGAAATGAAGCTTGATTTTCTCTGAACATTCCTTGTCAGATTAACCACCCCATATGATTTGCATTGGCAAAAGGGCAGAGGCAACATTACATAAAGTGTAGCAATTCAACGTTTCCATCCCTGCAGGCACTTTAAGACATGGAAATAAGTCTGGGGAGTGAGAGTGGAACATTCCATTAACAAGATCAAACAGACAGTGAGGCAAGCTATCAGCAGCTCTGCTCGCTCTCATTCTCTATTGGAAACATTCAATATTATACACCTGAAGCCAAGCACACTTGATTTGGATTCAATCAGACCTTCTTTGGCCACAGTGTATATTTTTGGCATTTTGATCACGATTGCAACTTGCAAATGCCTCACACTATCACACCTTGGCAGCGTGAGTGAGCCTGAGGAACAAGATCGTAGCCAACAGATCTGTCAGAAACTCACTGAGCCTCAATAGGGCCATCTGTGATATTTTGGCCTGTAGCTTTTGAGTGGAGTCTCTGGACAGGCCGCTGCTACCCTCGACGGTACATTAGGGACGATTCTCTAAAGTGTAGGGTCAGTGACCCACCACTGGCAGTGCACTTATTCCACTTACGCGGCAGCCCTCCCGCGGGATCGTGTTTGGCTCTGGTGGGGAAATATATAGTCCATAAAGGCACAAAAGACTGTCATAAAGCTTTGATTAAGACACGGGTTAAAAGACAGAGGCCAGGGAAGAGGCTGAGTTATGGCAGTGGATGGGGCCAGTGTTATTGTTCCCGCGACAGGGCTCTTAGCACGGCCGGCTCGCTGTAAACAGCCCCATCTCCCCGGTCCAGACGGTCATTAATTGCAGCGGCCGTCCCAGGCTCCCCCGGCCGGCCGCCAGCCTCAGAAATCACCAGGCTGCCACTGGCAGAGACGCTCCGGTGCGAAGGGGCACGACTCCGTCTCCTGGCTCCTGGGTGGGCCTCTTTTCATCCTCACCTGTAAATGGCTGCTGGGGCAGCTTAATGGCCTCGCCGAGCTTGTTCCCTCTGCACCCCCGCTGCATGCTGCGGTTAAATCCTACTCGAGTAAAGCAATTGTTTCTAGGATTGATAGCTCTTAAGCAGTTTTACCGGCAACGTTGATATACGGTTATGATGTTAAATTGTGGCATATTACTCAGTCATAGTAATCCTGGCAATCATATCCATCCTTTAACCTTGTGCGATGCACGGATACCTATGTGAGTTATCAGTGCGACAGACAGTTAGGTGTTTTTTAACATCATCAAGTTACAACAGTATCGCTTTTGCAATGACCTTCAAGATCAGTATCAAAACTTCCCGTGCTATTACCTTACCTCTGTACGCTAGCGTTATTTATATCATTGTGAAATGTGAATAAGTGAAATGTATTTCTTTTAGGAGTGTTACTTATTACTCTATCAGTATCCAAATGAATGTGAAATCTACTTCACATAATTTTATGTGCTGTTATATGCAAGTGTTCTATGCTTACATAAACGTTTTGCTAAAATATTGTAGATTTCAGATTGGAACTGTAGTTCACGGTAGTAAAGATGTAGATGTAGTAAAAATTGTAGTACAAAAGGTTTTGTGAAAAACAAAATGTTATGGACAACAGAGCATATGTACTACCTATCTATACATGTAGGTTTGCATATATTTGTGTGTGTGTATATATATATATATATATATATATATATATATATATATATATATATATATATATGTGTGTGTGTGTGTGTGTGTGTGTGTGTGTGTGTGTGTATGTTTCTAAATTTCCTCTTATAAGTTCTTAGCTGTGCTAGAGTATTTCCTGCATCACATTACATCTACTTGACAATTATCTCAAGTTAGAGCTTTGATTCTGAAACACCATCTTGTAAATCCAACACTTACAGGCAGACATAATCCTGCCAATTATTTATTTACCCATGGTACGTTCATTATTCAGTAAGAGCACTGACACACTGGTGAGCCTGGTACAATTAGTCTCACTGGGTCGCTAACCACAGATAAAACCAAAAAGTGTCCCAAATGTATCAGTGTTTGTGTCTGTGTGTGTGTGAGTGTGTGTCTGTCTGTGTTGGGTTGTTTCTGTGTGGTGTGCAGTTAAATAAATGGCTGAAATTTACTGCCATTTATGCTTGTTTTTCGGTGGTTTGTTCAGTAATTTGACATATAACTGACTAAGATAAGTACTACATGTAAGGCTCTAAGAATGACCTGTCCTCATACCCCCCCCCCCCCCCCCCCAAAAAAAAAAAAGATTTTAAAAATCGGCCCTGTTCGTTGCTGTCCTGCAAACGCAATAACAACTTGAAACCAGACAGCTGTTAGTGTTGCCGTCTCGA